>NC_140963.1:125997542-126052542 GCF_056783735.1 Eptatretus burgeri | reverse complement strand
CAGGATCTCATCTGAAAAAAAAACATTCCTCAACATTACCTTCACAACAACAACTACACCGCCAAGAACAGGATCTCATCTGAAAAAAACTAAACAATCCTCAACATTACCTTCACAACAACAACTACACCACCGAGAACAGGATCTCATCTAAAAAAATTAATATTACTTCAACATTACCTTCACAACCATAACTACACCGCCGAGAGCAGGGTCTCATCGAAAAAAATAAATATTACCTCAACATTACCTTCACAACAACAACTACACCACCAAGAACAGGATCTCATCTGAAAAAAACGAAACAATCCTCAACATTACCTTCACAACGACAACGACACCGCCTAGAACAGGATCTCATCCAAAAAAAATTAATATTACCTCAACATTATACCTCAACATTACCTTCACAACGACAACTACACCGCCTAGAACAGGATCTCATCTAAAAAAATTAATATTACCTCAACATTATACCTCAACATTACCTTCACAACGACAACTACACCGCCTAGAACAGGATCTCATCTAAAAAAATTAATATTACCTCAACATTATACCTCAACATTACCTTCACAACGACAACTACACCGCCTAGAACAGGATCTCATCTAAAAAAATTAATATTACCTCAACATTATACCTCAACATTACCTTCACAACAACAACTACACTGCCTAGAACAGGATCTCATCTAAAAAAATTAATATTACCTCAACATTATACCTCAACATTACCTTCACAACGACAACTACACCGCCGAGAACACGATCTCATCTGAAAAAACTAAAAAATCCTCAACATTACCTTCACAACGGCAACTACACTGTCAAGAACAGGATCTCATCTGAAAAAATTAATATTACCTCAACATTACCTTCACAACGACAACTACACCACCGAGAACAGGATCCCATCGAAAAAAATTAATATTACTTCAACATTACCTTCACAACGACAACTACACCGCCGAGAGCAGGGTCTCATCGAAAAAAATAAATATTACCTCAACATTACCTTCACAACAACAACTGCACCACCAAGAACAGGATCTCATCTGAAAAAAACGAAACAATCCTCAACATTACCTTCACAACGACAACGACACCGCCTAGAACAGGATCTCATCCAAAAAAAATTAATATTACCTCAACATTACCTTCACAACGACAACTACACCGCCTAGAACAGGATCTCATCTAAAAAAATTAATATTACCTCAACATTATACCTCAACATTACCTTCACAACGACAACTACACCGCCTAGAACAGGGTCTCATCTAAAAAAATTAATATTACCTCAACATTATACCTCAACATGACCTTCACAACAACTACACCGCCTAGAACAGGATCTCATCTAAAAAAATTAATATTACCTCAACATTATACCTCAACATTACCTTCACAACGACAACTACACCGCCGAGAACAGGATCTCATCTAAAAAAATTAATATTACCTCAACATTATACCTCAACATTACCTTCACAACAACTACACTGCCTAGAACAGGATCTCATCTAAAAAAATTAATATTACCTCAACATTATACCTCAACATTACCTTCACAACGACAACTACACCGCCGAGAACACGATCTCATCTAAAAAAAAATTTAAATCCTCAACATTACCTTCACAACGACAACTACACCGCCGAGAACAGGATCTCATCTGAAAAAACTAAAAAATCCTCAACATTACCTTCACAACGGCAACTACACTGTCAAGAACAGGATCTCATCTGAAAAAATTAATATTACCTCAACATTACCTTCACAACGACAACTACACCACCGAGAACAGGATCCCATCGAAAAAAATTAATATTACTTCAACATTACCTTCACAACGACAACTACACCGCCGAGAGCAGGGTCTCATCGAAAAAAATAAATATTACCTCAACATTACCTTCACAACAACAACTGCACCACCAAGAACAGGATCTCATCTGAAAAAAACGAAACAATCCTCAACATTACCTTCACAACGACAACGACACCGCCTAGAACAGGATCTCATCTAAAAAAATTAATATTACCTCAACATTATACCTCAACATTACCTTCACAACGACAACTACACCGCCTTGAACAGGATCTCATCTAAAAAAATTAATATTACCTCAACATTATACCTCAACATTACCTTCACAACGACAACTACACCGCCTAGAACAGGATCTCATCTAAAAAAAATTAATATTACCTCAACATTATACCTCAACATTACCTTCACAACGACAACTACACCGCCTAGAACAGGATCTCATCTAAAAAAATTAATATTACCTCAACATTATACCTCAACATTACCTTCACAACGACTACACCGCCTAGAACAGGATCTCATCTAAAAATTTTTTTTAAATCCTCAACATTATACCTCAACATTACCTTCACAACGACAACTACACCGCCGAGAACAGGATCTCATCTGAAAAAACTAAAAAATCCTCAACATTACCTTCACAACGACAACTACACTGCCAAGAACAGGATCTCATCTGAAAAAATTAATATTACCTCAACATTACCTTCACAACGACAACTACACTGCCAAGAACAGGATCTCATCTGAAAAAAAAACATTCCTCCACATTACCTTCACAACAACAACCTCACCGCCTAGAACAGGATCTCATCGAAAAAAAATACTCAAAGCGAATGTTGTAGTCTTCTTACATTCGCTTCTGACTTTACCTCTAACTTGTTGACAAATGTATACGCAATTTCCGGTTACTTCGGCCTGGATTCGGGATCAGCGATCAAATAATGTAAATCACGATTAAAAATTATTTTTTGATGATGTGGGAGATATCTTTATTAAAATCAGAAGAGGAAATATACACCATGTCTTATATTATTTGGGTTTTTCATGTCTCCGACGATGCCTTTATCTCCCAGCATGCATCATTCCCCATGACAAAAACCGGAAACAAAAAAAAGACCAGAAGAAAAAAAAACGGAAGCAAAAGGGTCATAGCCAACCACACAGATTCCAAATTGCCAGGGGTATTGTGTTGTTGTTGTTGTTGTTGTTGTTGTTGTTGTTTCCTATTCTCTCATGTGCACGCGTTAAGTATGAAGCTCACTGCATTCGCTATTATTATTATTATTATTGCCAAATGATGCCACGATGATTATTGAAGTTGATATTATTAGGATTAATTAATAGATGCTTTGTTACATTGTTATCATTCTTTTTGTTTTTAATTTTGTAATGAGAAGGCCAAGCCGTGGAAGGACCGATTAAGCTACTCGGTACACCTCAACATGCCGTGCGTTTAAAACAGAGGAATTCTCTCGGATTCCTTGCACTTAATTAGCCTAATCAACTCAGGAGATAATGGTCTGTCCATCTGTCCATTCTGGACCCCCAACCACACACAATTTCGATGAACATTGACCACAACCTTCATCACCCATGATGTACCAATGTTTGTTCATGAGATGTATCAGTGGTTTATGCGAATGCATACATACATGGGTACACCGGGGTATGGTTAAGGAGAGTCACGTGACCCAGCCATGTTCTGGTGCTGTGCGTGCTGTGTTGTGTTGTGCTGTGCCTGTGTGCCGATTAAACCTGTTGTTCCCACTTCAGAGCCTATTGATTATTGAGTACACTAGTTCATGCACATACGTGCATGGCCGTACGTGCAAAAAAAAACAACTTCAAAACCTCTTGCCAGAAACAAACACACAGGCCGTTCCATCACTCTCGCGTGCCCGTACGTGCGTGGCCGTACGTGCAAAAAAAAAACTTTCAAACAACTACACAGGCCGTTCCTTCGCTCTCCTAAACGACGACTGGATTGGGGCATTGTGTTTATCTAGAAATGCGCATAAGAAATCGAGAAATTATTAGAATACACGGTCATCACTCTCCGGAAGTCCGTACGTTGTAACCCGTAATGGGGAACGCGGCTGAGGATGTCTTTCCCCATCGACCACGCCTCCGCAGCAACGTGCCCTGTCATTGGTTGGGAAATAAGTGGCCATAACTTGGGAAGCTCTTGTCCGATTAATATCAAACCTTGAAAAGGCACATACTCAGGTCCCCAGCAATATACCTGGCAAGTTTCAATTAGATCTGACCAGTGGTTGTCGAGAAACAGCGAACACACACACACACATTGCTGGAATTATAGATACATTGCAGTGGTGACGAGGATGTCTTCGTGCATCGGCATATTACAAGAATACTCAATGGGGGATGATTCGGAAGACGATACCGATGGTCTGAAGCTGTTAGTACTTCGTGGCAAACAAAATGGACACCGATGAGGATGAGGACGCTGAAAGGTGGCGAGCTGTATTACTGACCGTATGCGGCGCCCCGACGTACAGCCTCATCAAACATCTTCTTGCCTCAGCCAAACCTCTGACAAGTCGTATGAAGAGCTCGTCAATCTCTTGAAAAGACATTATCACCCTAAACCGGGTAAGAGTACTGATGTTTTTTGGTGAACCCCAAAAAATGGGGTGAACCCCAAACTGATGTGAACCCCAAAAAACGATCCAAATGATGGTCTTCATCTGTATATCCCCATATTATCTGCAGTACTAGCAGGGGTACCCAGCATTGCCCGGTGCTGTTCTAATCATCCTGTTGGCATTTTGAAGGAGTCAAATTTTGGGGTTTTTTTCGCAATTTATTGTGGGGGCCAAAAGCACTTCCCTGCACCCACAAAGGGAAAGGATTCGGGAATTATTTAATGTTGTGATTACGATTAAAAACATTAAAGAAATACCCAACTTTCTTTTTCAAAAAAAAAAAAAAAAAAAAATTCGAACAGTCCGCGGCACTCACTGATGAAACTTTGGCGAAGATCCGTTTGGCCATCACAGAGAAACATGGTGACAGACAGACAAACATCTCTTGCAGTGTAGATTTATGATCTCATCTCTGATGACTGTCACCTCCTGTGGGGCTCAACAATTAAATATGTGATCAATTTACACAAACATCATCCACCCTCATATTTTCTTGCTTTGGCCATCATCAGCACGGGGCAGGTGCACATCCATCTCGAGTGCGCGAGCATGCATTCCTTCGAGTTGTTCTACTCCATGATCTATACACTCCCTAAGATAAGATAATGACAACCACAAGCTCCATGGAACATTTGAAAAACTGGGGGCGGGAGACTCAAAACATAAACATATTCAACTATCGAAGGAATGCAACCTGCGTGATCATAGAACATTTTACCCCTCACCATCTTGAGAAAAATAAAAAAGGACATGGACCAGGGTCTTGATTGGTCGAGATCATGTAAAATGCCGTAATATTTTGTCCAAGTACCATACTGCTGAACGAAAGGTTTTTGAAAGTGCCAAAATGATGATTTGCTTTCTACAGTGCTCAAGTATGTAATTCAATTGAAATAAAAAAATATATTTTTAAAAGTCGTAGAAAACACAAGTCTGGAGACGGCAATGGTTCACGAGCGTTATTTGACGATGTAGATTGTTTCAGAAGTCAAGGATGAGACAATGTGATAAAGTTTGACCAAGTTATAAAAATGATCAACATGATGTGGTACAGGTGACAGGTTATTAGCTGCAAAATGTCGAAAACCCGGTTTCGTTCAACAACTTTCAAAAATTTGACCTTTGCATAACATTTAAAGATCACAAAACAATGTTGTGGACATTAAAATAAGTAAACAGGATACGTGCAAAAGCGTAATGGAGTTTGTTCGTCGAAGAAGGTCGAAAACCCGGTTCGATTCCCACAACTTTGAAAATTTGACCTTTGTGAACTTTAAAGGTCAAAGGTCAAGGATTATGACCTTTGGTGCAAAACTTCCTCTGGAACATTCCAGGAACAATATAACGTCATATAGGCTATATGGCACTTCGCACTCCTCGGATTATCCATACTTTGATGAAATCAGGGTCAAAACAAATTTGAAGGGGGCGCCACGGGCAAGGTGTTCAGGTCAGGTATGGGAGCATGTGCCAGAACAGCGCGTCGCTGCGTCCACTTTCCGCCGGTACTCCGGGGGCCTCCGTCTGGCCATCCCCCAGGCAGATGCCAGGCCCATCCCCATCTCCTTGAGATGATGGTCAACCTGCTGCAACCATGAGGCACGTGGTCGGCCCACTGGCCTCCTCCACTCATGAGACTCCCTCGCTGAGAGAATCTGGTGAGCAGGATCAGCGTCAGGAAAACGAGCCACATGTCCATACAGCCGCAGCTGACGCTCACGGACTATGCAGGTAACAAATCTCATCCGAGTCTCTCTCAGCAACCGCTCGTTGGACACAAAATCCGACCAGCGATAGCCAAGGATTCTCCGAAGAGACCTGGTACCAAAGGAATTAAGTCTCCGTCTCAGATCCTTGGTCAAAGTCCAAGTCTCGCACCCATAGAGCAAGACTGGAAGTACCAAGGACCTGAAGACTCGGACTTTCGTCCTCCCGCACAGGTACCGGCAGCGCCACACCCCATGATCCAGTGAATCCATGACTCCCCAGGCCCGACCCAGACGTCTATTGACCTCCGGCTCACAACCTGCGGAGACATGAATATCACTGCCAAGGTAAGTGAATCTATCCACGACCTCAACATCCTCACCACAAACAGACACAGACAGGACAGCAGCATCCAAGATGTCACCGAAAGCCTGGATCTTTGTTTTGACCCAAGAAATCCGTAATCCCAACGGCTCCGACTCCTCATTCAGCACCTCGAGGGCCCCCAAGAGGATGTCTAAAGTCTCCGCAAAGATGACTGCATCATCTGCAAAATCAAGGTCCGAGATCTTGACATTGCCAAACGATGCACCGCAACTTGATCTCTCCGACATCCTCCCAAAAATCCAGTCCATACAAGTGCTGAAAAGTGTGGGGGCAAGTACACATCCCTGACGAACTCCAGTAACAACTGGAAATAAGTCAGAGGCGGTACCACCACACTTCACAGCACTCTCAGTACCAGAGTAGAGTTCAGACATCAGATCGATCAGTTTCGGTGGCACCCCACGAAGACCAAGAATCCTCCAGAGGACATCCCGATTCACTGAATCGAACGCTTTACAGAGATCAACATAGGCTGCAAGCAGCCCCTGCCGAAACTCTCGTCTGCGTTCAGTGAGGACACGAAGAGCAAGGATACGGTCAATCGTTGACCTCTTTGGTCTAAAGCCTGACTGCTCTGGACGCTGGTGCTCAAGCAGATGGTGGCGAACCCTATCAAGAATTATCCGAGCAAAGACCTTGCCCGGCACTGAGAGCAGCGTCACCCCTCGGTAGTTGTTGCAGTCTTGGCGATCACCCTTCCCTTTCCAGAGAGGGACAACAAGGCCCCTCTTCCAGTCAGTTGGGATGATGCCTGTGTTCCAGGCAGAGCACAAAACTGCATGCAACGACGCGAGTGCAGCATTTCCACCAGCCTTGAGAAGTTCAGCATGGATGCCACAGATCCCTGGAGCTTTGCCCCGTTTCAACTGGTTCACCGCAGCCCGTGTTTCCACAAGCGATGGTGGACCACAGTTGATTCGAGGGTCAGCAACAGGGATTGTAACACCCTTGACGTCCAACTCGACAGCTGGGGGATCAGCCTGGTACAACCGCTCAAAGTAACCGGCCCAGCGGGCCTTCACTTCAGACTCCTCTGTCAAGAGCCTACCACTCTCTGCTCGAACTGCAGTGCTCCGAGGGATGGGCTTGGATGAACGTAATGCGCGAATTCCCCTGTAAGCGGGACGAGAATCACCTGTCCACAGGTGATGCTCTACCCCCTCACAGATTCCTCGCACATAGGCCGGTTCGCAAGGTGTTCGAGATAGAGCAAAATGGTTTCAAGACTTTAGGTGGGGAATGACCTCAAGATGATGCATAAAAAAGATTGTCATCCTAGCTCTCAAAGTTTGGGCGGTCGTATGATTTTTATGTCAAAACTCGCAATTTTCTAAGTTCGTGACCTTGGGATGAAAATGAAAAATCAAGGTCCGTGGGGCTATGCAGGTGCCATTGGGCTAACCAAATACTGAAACCTCTGCCAGATTCGACAAACTCCCTCTGAGAAAATGTAACTTGAAATCAGCTACCCCTAAAAACACATGTTTTTTGGTCGTGACTCCACCCATCATGGGCGCAGCACGCCCATTCTCAGGAAAACACAACTATATCATGATATAAACCGCCCACCCAAATTTTATCAGGATCGGATCAAACCCCACGGAGCTATGCTCAGGACAAATAGACAGACAGACAGACAGACAGACACACCCCTAACGAATATAGTGGTCACTTACTGACTAGTGAACCAATAAATTTCGGAAGTTTGCTGCCGTTGATGTGGTGTCTTTTACCCTGCCTTATTTAACATGTTTCATTCATTCTTCCTGCTTGTTGTTTGTGTTCTTTATAACATCCTTAAAAACAGGAAGTTTGGAATGACTTTAAATTTTGTTTGACAACCAGATATAGGCCGGGGGCCAGTGGGACCTACCTTGCAATCCCCCCCCCCCCTTTGCGACAATTTTTCACTGATACCACAGTGTTCATATATATCCCAAGTATCAGAAAAAAGATGTTCCCAGAAAAATAACTCATTTGCACTATGCTTTATCAAGCTGTTTCCATGGAAACCAATCAAAAATAGACAAATCTCACAAAGATCAGGAAAATGTCAATATCTGTCAAATATAAACATAAAATCACAAAAATTGGTGTCAAATTTAAACTTATACATTTACCTATTAAAATATATTTTGTTTATGCGAATTAGCTCATTTGAATATTAATTAAATTTGACTTAAAGACAATAATTCCCACAAATATGCAAGAATTCCCATTTTCTTTCCTTGTAATTACCACATGTCAGTTTTTTGTCAAAAAAACATTGCTTAAGTGTTGCCAGATACAAGCCAGGTTGGCAAAAGATATATTAAAATTTTGGAATTTTAGAAAGTAGGCTAATTTGCATAAAATACAAAGCACAATGAATCATTTGAAAATCATGCGAAATCAGATTAATCAATAGAGTGAATTCCCTGGGCCTGATATAATACATAATTGTGACTTATGATGTCTGTTGGTGTTTAAGGGAACAGCTAACAGCTTGGTTTTTAGAAACCCCCCCCCCCCATCCACTTTCTCAACAATCCTCTGGAAGAAGTCCTTTCTTTCAAGCTTCTGGGTCTCACTATCTGCCGTGACCCTTCCTGGGAAAGCCACATTTCAAACCTCGCCTCCAAAGCCAGTCGCCAACTCGGAATCCTCCGTCGTGCAAAGTCCTTCCTCGGCCCACCTGAGCTCCTGACCACTTGCAAAGCTTTTGTCTGCAGCCTGATGGAGTACTGCTCTCCCCTCTGGGCTGGTGCTCTTGCCTCCCACCTTTCTCGGCTTCACACTGTAGAAACCAAGGCATTTCGGATCATTGGCATCTCCCGCAATGAGGCTGAATCTTTGGGCCTGTCAATCACCGCAGGTTGGTCGGTCGTCTTTCTGTCTTCTACAGTCTCCTCTCCAGCCTCGCCCCCCCTGCTCTCTCTGTGATTTGGCCCCACCACATTTCCGCAGGGCACTCATGGTCCGCCAACAACCCCATTCTGGTAAAACTACCAAAATCACGAATCACTGCTCACCTTCACTCTTTCATTCCTCTTTTTCCCACCTTTGGAATAAACTCCCTCACTCTATTCATTCCCATTCTTCCCTCCAGTCCTTCAAAACAGCTGTTCACCACCACCTCTCATCATCCCCCATCCAAATCCTCGATCTTTTCTACCCCTGATAATCCACCCAAACCAACCTCCTTCAACTTCCCTGCTTTCCTTCCTGAAAGTCCCTGTAATGTCCATTTTCTATTCACCATGTTCCCCTTCCCATCCCTCTCCCTTCCACAGATCTAATGTCTCTGTTCCCCACTGTTTTGTCCTTCTCCCTCCCTCTCCTCTTGTCTCATGCCCCCCTTGATGTGCGTTGTGTGTTAGCTCTCACACGAGCCTCGACAAGGTATACAAAAAAAAGGGAAACATAACTATTTACAGTTTGAGTAAAAGTAGTGGAAATAATTTTAAATCCATTGATATGCTAATAAGGATCCGCCATTATGGAAATTCTCATTTTCATAAATATCTCAACTTCTGGTACTATACATGGAAATTTGTAAATGAGGAATCTGCACATATGTTTGGAGGGTCAAGGAATGGAGTGAACATATTTCCTATGTTGTCAGAGATGTACAATAATGTTTGGATAGCTTAATTACATGCAAAAATGGAAATGGCTTAATAAAGCATAGTGCAAATGAGTTATCTTTCTGGGAACATCTTTTTTCTGATACTTGGGATATATATGAACACAGTGGTATCAGTGAAAAATTGTCGCAGGGAGGGAGGGGGGTGCAAGGTCGGTCCCACTGCCCTCTGGCCTTACAGACAGCCAGAGTTTAAAAAAAAAAAAAAGTATCTCACTCCTCGCTGCCCTTGTGAGATCAGGACAAATTCAAATTCAGAGACTAAATTACAGGTTCGTTTTCCAATTCATGCTCAAAATGAAACATTCAATTGAAATAAGTTCCTCAATCAAAAACTGACGTTTGTGGACAGACAGACAGAAAGTGAACTCATTGCTAAGCCCCACTTTTCTCTTCACACACGTGGGGTAATAATTTAGTACTGAACTGCTTGAAAGTACTAAAACAAAAAAGGTTGGCTAAATCATGCAGCCCAGATGGTTGTCAGCCACTTCCATGTATTAAGTGGATTGGTCCTCCATTGCCTCCATCATTGGACGGTTTCTTCCATGGAGGTTTTCCTCACGGAACACAAAATTGCGTTTCATTAAAACACCCCTATACGCGAAAAATGTACAGCAAACAACAACTTACAAAGACCTCACGAGACAATGGTATGACCACATGAAAAGCTGGAGGCAGTTCAGAATGGGAAGATCACACCCAACACCTTTGGAATGACTGCCACACACACATGGATAAAATTACATACACTCAAACAGATTTTTTTCATCACGCAAATAATTTATTACTCGGTTGGACTTGCACTGTGTTCTTCACCTTGGTCTCCCTTTGCCTAAAGAAACATTTGCCATTGTAAGAGATTGTAAATTTTTTCCCCCCTTTTTCACCAGTTCCTTAGGCTCGTTTAAAATCAAAAGACAAATCTTCCAAATTGTCAAAATTCACGCTAAATGCTGAGATTTAATCCTTCCATGGACAGTTATCATCATATATTTAAGTTGCACAGATCAAAAGCTTTTTGGCTCTTCAGGATTCTTCCTCAAATTAGAAAAATACATCATTATACTGAGGATTCAACTGTTTAAGAAATATCCCCAAACATAATTAACAACAAACTCGGTCGACGACGTCACGACGGAGAAATCTGATAGCCAGAAAAGGACGAATGGGACAATGAAAAGGTCGATTGCTTTCAATTTCAATTCCAAATGGCCTGGAATAATGGTTCCGTAATACCGGATATTCCTGTACACTTGTGCCATGTCTCCACCAGAACTTTCTGCATCGAGGCCCGTCCTCGTCGATCAAGACCCAAACTGCATGTTGCCCATTTGTGGAAGCCATAACAAGGACGATCCAGCTTTGGAGAGATTTTTCTGGTTCAGAATCAGTTATTGCACTATTCGAGAGGATCGAGGTGATGCAACCTGAACTCGGTGGAAGACAGGGCAGAGCATACAGATAAAGCCCGAGACAGGAAGTAACCGACGATTTCACTTCCTCCGTTGCACGGCAATATTGCACAACACTACCAACACACTCACTGCACAGCACACACAAAGCACAGGTTTTCTTTGACCATTTAAAAAATAATAATAATAATTATTATACCTCGACCAAACAAATGCCGTAGATTACAAAGGATAGTTTTTCAGGAAGAAGGTTTTCCACATGAGGGTTTAAAGTAAAGACTCCCAAAATGGTCCTCCCTGAAGATGAGATCATCGGCGTCCAAGGTCGGAGAGATGTCAACTTGCTGCAGAGACAAAGGGCTGCTGCTGTGTTGATGCCGACTCACTCCAACACAATCGCAGCTCACCCTGCACAGCGGTCATCAGCAACCACCCAAAGGAATACAAGTAAATAGAAGAAGAGATCTGTCCTCAGCAAAACCATAAATCTTTATTTCCATGTCAGTCACAAATTGCAAAGCCTTTTAATAAAAGATCATTTCTTCTTGTCCCTCGCAAAATTCGGACTGCACAAAAGTAATCGACAGCATAATCATCGTTATTCACGCCCCGCACTACACTGGATAACTAATTAGTATTCTGGAACAATCTTCCCTGTAAAGTAAAACATTAATTACATTTCCTCATCTCCATCGAAAATTCCAAATGTGAACGGTTGACAATCTTCATGGAATGCAGTACAAAGAAACTGCGAACACTATTGCCCCAAGTATGTAGTGCAAGAATCAAGATGACGAAGGCTATGGTAAGTGTAAGACGATGCTGGTTGGGGACGGGGGTTAAAAAAAAAAAGGCCACAAAGAGAATGATGCATCAGAATAGGGGGAACAAAATGGAGAAGCGAGGAAAAGTCTCACCCCTCACTCCAGCTGCCCGCTCTGGCCGTGTGGCCTTCTATACGTGCCCGTGTGTGCTGCACTTGAAGATCGATACGACGGAAAAACTCTCTACCAGAGAGATCATCCAACAACGGAGTTTCGCTTTCCGTCTTCATCTCGGAGCGGTTCTCCGTCACTTGTCCTGGTGTTTCGGGGTCTTGCGTAGATATGGAGATGTCGTCGCGGTTGTCAGGACGTCCATTTGAGCAGCTAATGTTGGAGTCGCTTGCAGGAATAAGGATCCGATTCCGCAGAAAGAGGGTCTCATTGGAGAAGAGCTGATTCAGTCGCTTTATTTGCTCAGGCTGAGGGGATGGAATAGAGGACAGGGGGGCAAGAATAAACTGGCATAACGAGGTGCTTTCAAGCAATCTGTACCTCATTATTCATCAGCGTGACCTCGAAGATGCTCTGCAATACAGACATCCTTCACACACAATCATAATTATACTATGCAGCTAATTGTTCTTAATTATCACTCGACAAACGTTACTCTGCATTTTATAAGCAAAAGTCAACGTTAGACTTAACTCCCACTTCCCATACCCTAACTTTTAACCTGTCATTGCCCCCATCAGGATATTTCTCATCAAGATCAGCATCATAAATCAATAGCAAATCTATTCTTAAACAAATACAATAGAGCTTTGCACCTCATAATGTCTGACCTCGATTCTTTTTCACCCCTTAAATAATCCCATGATGACGAGGATGAGGAGGAGGGGAGGGAAATGGAGGGGGGGAGCAACCTGCAATCAGATGGGGTCGGGTTATTATGGATTCTGTGAGTCAGAAAAATCATGGTGCCAATTTTTTTGAGCATTTAAAATATTATTTTCAAGCCGATACGTGAACTCCCCCTGAATCGCAATTTTTTCAATGATAGCAATTTACCAACTTTTTTGTTTCTGGTTTAAACCTGGGCATGTAATATATCAAACTGAGCAGAATTGAGCCGAGAATATGATAATCTATCTATAATTCCAGCAATCTCTGTGTGTCTGTCTGTGACTGCTGTTTCTTGACAACCACTGGTCCGATCCAATTGAAACTTGCCAGGTATATTGCTGGGGACCTGAGGATGTGCCTTTTCAAGGTTTGATATTAATCGGGCAAGTGGTTCCCAAGTTATGGCCATTTATTTCCAAACCAATGACAGGACACGGTGCTATGACGTCACAATTGTTCTTATTTTTTTTTGCACGTACGGGCCCGCAATAGTAATATCAATAATGACATTGAACATAACCATAGTGACTTATCTGAATTTTTGTTAATTTCAGATGCTGTGCAGCCTATATTAAATCAATTACTGCAACGTCACAAAGTTAATTAATTTTTCTAAACATTATGACATGCGACAATTCTATATACAATGTATGTTAATTTTTTTTGCCTTTCAGGTCAGCTATGATAATAGCAGAAGTGGTCAAGGGTCCAGACTAAAAGACTGATGTAGTCGATGGAGTTGTAGATTAACCTCCAAGCTTTGTGGGTGAAGGAACTTATGTCGAGTGGACATTGAAATAAACTGTTCTCAAGTTATCGTTATGGATGAATCATCCCCAAGGGTCATTCCATGTCAAATTATCAAAGAATCTGCCGTCATCTCTCAGATTTTTGTAAAACTTTGGGAACCAATTGGGACCCATGAAAAACGACAAGAACTCAAATATTTTTGCTTACAGCCTCTTAATTAGTGAGATACAGACTAACGAACTTTGGACGAATGAGCACAACGTCATGAATTCAAATGGCCATATCTCTAAAAGTATAACACCTAGAGAGCTGGTTTTGGTGTCATTTTAAAGGTATTTTCATGCCCTATGAATTTGTCTGGGCAACATTTTCCTACCTCCAACCACAAAAAAGTTATCACAAAATATAAACTTCAATCGTGAATCCCCAAAAAATGTATCCTTCAAATTTCCTCAAATTCATCCCAGAGGTACCTTATGATGTCAAGAAGCTTCCACATAAGTTTTGTGATGGGCACTTCAATAGTTTCTGAGATATGAGCAATAATGTACATGTACGTATGGCATATAGGTTCGAAAATCAGCATTTGTAATGTATTGTACAATCAATAAGTGAGTTCACGTACACAGTGTTCACTAACCTGACTTAGGCTTTCAATTTCCTCTTCAATGCAGCAACAGCAGCACTTGTTTCTTCCCTTCAGGCCCAGTTGAAAATGAAAGTATATGATACTTCAAAGCAATTGATGGTCGTTCCCTGTGTTCCCTGTCATGGCTTGGTTAGAATGATTGTATAATACATTACAAATGCTGATTTTCGAATTTCGATTCTTTGGCCTGCACCGAGTTGTGTGTTTGTGACGCAAATGTTGACAAATGTGAAAACACCGACAGACTCAGAGGAAATGATCATGAGCACAGCATGGATGAAGATGACTTATCTGACGCTGCATTACTATGAACTTGATAGTTTTTGTTTTAACAAATATTTTGACCCATTCATTACAGTTGACAACTTAAGTGTATACCATAGAACAGATATACTTTATGTGAACCACTAAACATACCATAAAGCATAAACGGTACATTTCTCTAATTGATTGACTTTTAAATAAGAACATTTGCATCTGGATATATGCTCCGTTATGGTTGTTATTGCCAGGGAAATTGGCATAGATACCTGTGGACAATAAAAATCAGTATATATATATATATATATGTATTTTTGTTACAAATGTCCAGATCTTTGATTCGATATGCTACATGCTTTGCTTTATAACAATATTTGAAACTGGTAGTTGCAACCGAAACAGCGATAATGGTATTTTAGGGGGCCACATTAAAAGCCACCAAAATGTCCCCAAAATGTAAAACAAAAATTGACACCATGATTTTTCTGATTCTCAATGCATCTGTCTGCGATAAAATCCATGGTGCAAAAAAATATCATCCAGTGCCCACGGTGTTAGAGTTTCATGCATACCTTCCTACACGAACACAAACATCTCAGATGTTTTTAACCAACGAAAGAGAAAACTCGAGAGTGAGGAGAGTCCGTTGATCTGAGAAAGGGTATTTCTGGTACCGGAGCACGTTTAGACAAAGGGAAAGAGAATAGAAAGAGAGTCGACATTAGTTTGGATGCGTGTACAGGAGCACCTCAAGCACTACGGACAACAACACAGAGCTGTGTGCACTGTTAAACAAAGTTTGCAGATGGAACATCTGACATCTGTGCATGCGTGTCTGTCTGTCTGTCTGTACGTGCGTGCCCCGTTTGTCTGTCTGTACGTGCGTGCCCCGTTTTTCTGTCTGTACGTGCGTGCCCCGTTTGTCTGTCTGTACGTGCGTGCCCCGTTTGTCTGTCTGTACGTGCGTGCAAGGTATGTGTACGTGCGTGCCCTGTGTGTGTACGTGCGTGCCCTGTGTGTGTACGTGCGTGTGTACGTGCGTGCCCTGTGTGTGTACGTGCGTGCCCTGTCTGTACGTGCGTGCGTGCGTGCGTGCGTGCCCTGTCTGTACGTGCGTGCGTGCGTGCCCTGTCTGTACGTGCGTGCGTGCGTGCCCTGTCTGTACGTGCGTGCGTGCGTGCCCTGTCTGTACGTGCGTGCGTGCGTGCCCTGTCTGTACGTGCGTGCGTGCGTGCGTGCCCTGTCTGTACGTGCGTGCGTGCGTGCGTGCCCTGTCTGTACGTGCGTGCGTGCGTGCGTGCGTGCGTGCGTGCGTGCGTGCGTGCCCTGTCTGTACGTGCGTGCGTGCGTGCGTGCGTGCCCTGTCTGTACGTGCGTGCGTGCGTGCGTGCGTGCCCTGTCTGTACGTGCGTGCGTGCGTGCCCTGTCTGTACGTGCGTGCGTGCGTGCCCTGTCTGTACGTGCGTGCGTGCGTGCCCTGTCTCTACGTGCGTGCGTGCGTGCCCTGTCTGTACGTGCGTGCGTGCGTGCCCTGTCTGTACGTGCGTGCCCTGTGTGTGTACGTGCGTGCCCTGTCTGTTCGTGCCCCGTGTGTACGTGCATGCCCCGTGTGTCTGTACGTGCATGCCCTGTGTGTACGTGCGTGCCCTGTTTGTCTGTACGTGCGTGCCCTGTCTGGTCGTGCCCCGTGTGTCTGTACGTGCGTGCCCGGTGTGTACGTGCGTGCCCCGTGTGTCTGTACGTGCGTGCCCTGTGTGTACGTGCGTGCCCTGTTTGTCTGTACGTGCGTGCCCTGTCTGGTCGTGCCCCGTGTGTCTGTACGTGCGTGCCCCATGTGTACGTGCGTGTCCCGTGTGTACGTGCGTGCCCCGTGTGTCTGTACGTGCGTGCCCTGTCTGTTCGTGCGTGCCCCGTGTCTGTACGTGCAGCTCCACCACATGTACTGGAGAAAAGAATAAATATATAATTATATACATTGTCCAAGACATGAAAACACAATATGCCGCGATCACAGCGGATTGACGCGCCGCCCTCGGGCCCCCCCCCCCGTTACCGTGACTCCGTGCCTCACTGCGAGCGCACACAAGGAGTCCCCGGGTCGGAGAGAGACCCAAACTCCCCCCGGATGAGGACGTGGAGTCGGACAGGTCCGCAGAACCTTCAAGGCCAGGTCGGTGCCGGGAGATTCTCCAGAACCTGGAGCCGATCGTGATGAGAACGGAGACTTGGGAGGAGAGTCCGGAGAGAAGGGACGAGGAACCTTGACGTCCACTCTCTCCGCCATGTGTCCCTCCCCCCCCGTTGGTACAGAACACACGATCCACTCCTCCCAAACCCATCCACTGAGTTCCCCCAACCGTGAACTCTCCTTCGTTCTCCCTCGACGTTCCTCACACGATCCTGTTTTAACGACTTTACCTTTTACATCGTTTATTTATTCATTTAAATACCTCGTCTTGTGTACTTGCGTTTAATACAAACAGCCTCGGACTGTCCATTGTGTTGAGGCCTCAACGACGACACGTCACTATCGTCGGCACGAGATGACGTCACATTCTTTGCTCTCTGTCCAATCTCCGCCCCCTTTGCGATTACTTTGTCCGGTGTTCGACTCCATGTTGCAGTAGTTCGCAACGGAAACCGGAAAGTGCGTGAAACTCGGGACTTCGTTCCGTTGTGAAATAAATAAAAGTGAAACTTAAGTCTATAATGAAACGTCAGAATAATTTATGATACAAGCAAGCGGAGAAACGAGTGTTTCTTCATGTTTTGCTTTCGTCTTCAAATAAAACATGCTCAAATGAGCTGAGATCCTCGTCCTCTTTATGATGACGTCATAAAAACGAATATGACGTCATTGTGATGTATCAGGTTTGCGATAAATTATCTGTGCTAATGCCCGGCTTGATTCCCGCAAACAAAATTCAAACAGCTTGCCTAGTTTCAGAGATAATGGTATAGGCGATTTCCATTAGCAGTGATATTATGACGTCAACTTTTTTTCTAGGAAGAATTTCCAAAATCGGAGATGGTTACTGCCTGCGCGTGGGCTTTCTACATATACATGGCAAGTTTCACGAAGATCCGATGAAAACTCTGGGTTGTTAAACAAAAAATGTCAAAAAATAGGAATGACATCATAAAAATTGATATGACGTCATGGTGATGTATCATATTTGCGGTAATTCATCTCTGCTAATGCCCTGTTCGATTCCCGCAAACAGAATTCAAAAGGCTTGCTGAGTTTCGGAGATAATTTTTTAGGCGATTTCCATTAGCGAAGATAGTTTGACGTCATAACTTTTTTTTTTCTAGGAGGAATTTTCAAAACCGGAGATGGTTACTCTCTGCACAGGGAATTTTTACACATATATGCCAAGTTTCAGGAAGTTTCAATGAAAACTGTAGCCTGTGAAACAAAAAAGTCCACAAGAAGAAGATGAAGAACAACAACGTGAGTAAGACTTAGAGATCCTCCACGAAGGATTTAAAAAATATAGGGGCAACACCTCAGGGTGCTCACCTCGTCGTGGCTAGACAACATAACCAGGGAACCACTGGAAGGCATGGATGAGCGACAAAATACATTTATGGAGAAGAAAGTAAATACCTGTGGATGTGTTTTTTTTCATGCCATGAACAACAAGCCTTGGTCCATCACGGGTGATGAATGTAGTGGTCAAGTCTCATCAGAAATAGTTGTGCAGTTACAGAGAAGAAGTTGCAAGAATTTGTAAACAGACAAATATGGACAGACTGACAGACGGACTGACAGACAGACTGACAGACTGACGGACGGACAGACTGACAGACGGACAGACCGATGGACGGACAGACCGACGGACGGACAGACCGACGGACGGACAGACCGACAGACAGACCGACGGACGGACAGAGCGACGGACGGACAGACCGACGGACAGACAGACCGACGGACGGACAGACCGACGGACAGACACTGACAGACAGACGGACGGATAGACTGACGGACGGACGACACACCATCGCATCAGCTTCCTCGGGACTACGTTCCAGGTGAGCTTGTAAGCTCACGAGCCCTCATTCTGCCTCGTACGAAGTAATCTTGATTTCGGTACATGGAGGGTAAACGTTCTTGATATGTGAGGCCCAACTGTTTAAGTGCAGGTATTCTGCATGACAACTGCCTGTGTACCGACTCGATCAGTCGTCGATGGACTGCAATCTTCAAGCCTCACCATGAATGTTCATTTGGGTTCAAGTCAGGACTTTGACTGCATCACTCAAGAACTTTTATTTTCGTCTTATTCAGACACTCCGGTGTTGATTTAGCTTTGTGCTTCAGATCATCGTCCTCCTGAAATGTGAATCTCTTACCCAGGTTTTCATCAAGGATTCTTTGCACTTTGCATCATCCATTATCTCTTGTCTCCTGACAAACTTGCCAGTCCATGCTGATGAAAAGCAGCCCCATAATGCGATGCTGCCACCACCATGCTTGAAAGTAGGGATGGCGTTGACTGGGTGCTGTGCAGCGTTAGGTTTGCGCCGGATGTAACGCCTTGAATTTAGACCAAGAAGTTCAATTTTTGTCTCATCTGAGCACAAAACGTTTCTCCACATGCCTGCAGTATCACTAAAATGCTTTTTCACAAACTCCATACGAGCTTTTAGATGAGTCTTTTTCAGTAATGGCTTCTTTCTTGCTCCCTCTCCGTCGAGGCCAGCTTTGTGAAGGGAATGGGACATTGTTGATTGATGACCACTGACCCCCATCTCAGACATAGAGCGTTGTAGATCTTTCAAAATTGTTGTTGGATTTACGGTGACATCACGAACCAGTTTCCTGCTTGCCCGGCTGCTGAGTTTGGATGGGCGACCTGATCTGGGTAGAGTCTGTATGACACATCTTCCACTTCTTAATGATGAATTTCTCCGTACTCAAAGGGATAATGAATGACTGAAATCTTGTTATAACCCTCTCCTGAACGGAGCTTCTCCACCACTTTATGTCTGACTTCTTTGGAAAGCTCCTTGTTCTTCATGTTTGCCTTGTTGGTTGACCAAGTGAGTTGCACCTTAAAAACTACTTGTATAATTTTTAATTAAACCACTGATTCCATGCAGGTGAAACCTATTACACTAACTTTGTAACCTTTCAAACAAACAATTTGCTCCTGAAGTGATGTCAGGTTCATGAAGTCATGGGATTGAATACTTATGCAAGTGAGAATCGTCTGATTTTTCTCTGTGAATCAAACTTATTCACATTTTATCTGAATTTTTAGCTTTATCACTTTGGAGTAGTTTGTGAAGACTCCATATGTTAAGTTTGATTTGAAAACATCATGAAACTAGAAGGGTGCTCAGTCGAGCGCATACCTCCATCACGCAATGCCTGATCCAGAAGAACATATCGAGCCGAATCATTTTGATGCCTCCGTGAAGTCGCCGGAGGCATGATGTTTCGGGGTTGTCCGTCCGTACGTACATCCATCCATCCATATTTTCTCTGTTTTATCTGCAACTGCTTGTTTGGTTGACACAAAATTTTCACCGTTGATGCGACTCCTCGTGCAGAATGCTTTAATGACATCAGAAGTCACACGGTGGGGCAGTCATGTTGGAAAAAACAGGAAACATTTTGGACCTCTGCATCTGAAATCGCTCCATGGAAAAAAATTGAAATTTGACACATGCGAAGCACTCCCCATGGGAAACAAGTTTGATTTTTTTTGATTATGTCATAGGTGGCTTTGTTATGTTGTCATAATTATATATGTGGAATGCTTTATCCCATAAATATGAAAATTTTTGAGGGTCATCTCAGGCTCAATTGTGTGGGGGAAAAATTGATGGTCATCGGTCATGTGGTTTGGCAGCCATATTGATTGTCACAGAAAAACCAAAAACCTTCCTTTCCGAAACAGCTGAACAGATTGAGGCAAAACTTTACAGGTATGATTGCCTATCCATGAGGAACAAAAAGTTCTTCAACTAAGACTTCATAAGTCACCTGGTTTGGCAGCCATATTGTCAGGTCAGGTAAGGGATGGAAGCATGCACCGGAGTAGCGCGTCACTGCATCGACTTTCCGCCGGTACACCAGGTTCCTCCGTCTGGCCATCCCCCAGGCAGATACCTGGCCCATCCCCATCTCTTTGAGATGCCATTCAACCTGCTGCAAGCACGAGGCACGTAGTTGGTCAGTTGGCCTCCACCCACAAGGCTCCCTCACTAAGAGAATCTGGTGAGCAGGATTAGCATCAGGTAAACGAGCCACATGTCCATACAGCCGCAGCTAACGCTCACGGACTATGCAGGAAACAAATCTCATCTGGGTCTCACTCAACAACCACACATTGGGCACAAAGTCTGACCCGCGATAGTCAAGGATTCACCGAAGATACCTAGTACCGAAGGAGGTATGTCTCCATCTCAGATCCCTGGTCAGAGTCCAAGTATCACATCCAAAGAGGAAGACTGGAAGTACCAAGGACTTGAAGACTCGGACTTTCGTCCTCCCGCACAGGTACCGGCAGCGCCACACCCCATGACCCAGTGAATCCATGACTCCCCAGGCCCGACCCAGACGTCTATTGACCTCTGTCTCACAGCCAGCAGAGACATGAATATCACTGCCAAGGTAAGCGAATCTCTCAGTGACTTCAACATCCTCACCACAAAGAGGAACAGACAAGATAGCAGAATCCAAAATGTCACTGAATGCCTGGGTCTTAGTTTTGATCCAGGAAACCCGTAATCCTAGTGGCTCCAACTACTTATTCAGTGCCTCGAGGACCCCTACAAGGATATCCAGACTCTCTGCAAAGATGACTGCATCGTCTATGAAATCAAGGTCAGAGATCTTGAAACTCCCAAACAATGCACCGCAGCTTCATCTCTCCGACATCCTCCCCAGAATCCAGGGGGGTCAGTACACACCCCTGACAAAGTCCAATAACAACTGGAAATAAGTCAGAGATGAAACTATCACATCTCACAGCACTCTCAGTACCAGAGTATAGTTCAGACATCACATTGATCAGTTGTGGTGGCACCCCACGAAGACCGAGAATCCTCCAGAGGGCATCCCCTGCAGAAACTCTCGTCTGCATTCAGTGAGGACCAAAGAGCAAGGATACTGTCAATCGTTGACTTCTTTGGTGTAAAACCTGAGTTTACTGGGTGCTGGTGCTCAAGCAGATGGTGGCGAACCAATTCAAGAATTATCTGAGCAAAAACCTTGCCCAACACTGAGAGCAGCGTCACCCCTCAGTAGTTGATGCAGTGCTGGTGAATTTTTCAAGATATCAGATTGAAACTTACAGATTATTTGCACATATGTGTCATATATGTGAATAAAATCTGGTCAAAATTAGTCAAAGGTCAAGGTCAATGCCACCCAAAATCTGTAAAACACTGATTAGGTGGCAACCAGAGAGTGCGCTGGCACTCTCGATGTAGGGATGGGCGGAAAAAAATGTCGTCACCACGCAAAAAAACCGAGATTGGTCAAAACCAGCAAATCTTCTCGTTCATCATCATCATAATAATAATAATAATAATAACAATAATCATAATAATAATCACCTTCAGACGGCGTATTTCCGAGCTGCCTCTCTCAATGGCAAGGGCTCTGGTACCATCCGATGGAGTTTTACTTGGTGCAGCATCATTTGCTATCGTTTGTTTGTGCAGTTCATGCTACAGTTAAATATTTACAGATATTCTCTGCAATAGGAAGGCAACAGAGGGCTGGGTGGGACTACGACTGTCAATCAGCCTGATGGGGGCAGGGTCACGAGCCACATTTGTCCAAGGGCCAATCAGACCGATGTGGGTGTGGTTAACGGTGGAATATTATCAGGGTTGTGTGTCTGTCTATAAAGCACATACTGTGAAAACATGGACTGCAAAGAATGAGAGTATCTCTGTCGATAGGGTACGTACCAATAATACACATGCATGAACTATGGGGGATGCCTCTTCATGATAGTTGTACCTCCTAATGGAAGTCGGGGGCCAAATCTTCCACACTCTTCCTTGCTGCCCAGATTCATTCGGGAATCGTGGTCACAATCATAGCGCTGATTAGTCGGTCTCCATGAACCAGCTAATTCCCTCCACTGTCTCATCTTTCACCCCCCCCCCCCATTCCCTGCCTTCCCTCCACACCACCACATCTTGGATGTGAGTAATCTGTGGTTCACTCCCAGGAAGTCGATCGGCTGTGTAGGAAAGACACGAAGTGTGTGTGTGTGTGTGTTTGTTTGTTTTCTCGATACAACTTTTGTGTTTTCTAGGGACAACCATTATTCAAAGAAAGATGTTTCATATGATCATTTCTTGTGACCATCCCTATCCTTGTTTACATACTTTTTGTTTTTGGAGTAACATCTCAATATCCTTTTACATTATTACCCTCGCCGAAGGATTCGGAGAGCGTGTTGCATTTGGGCGCATTTGTTTGTTTGTCCGCACAGAACTTTCATGTTTTTATCCGCAACCGCTTGGCGGATTGAGACGAAATGTTCACCATTGGCGTGACTACTAATGTGGGATGCTTTATTGATAATTATGACGTCATAGGTTACGTGGTGTGGCAGCCATATTGGAAAAACGTAAAAACTTTGGACCTCTGTGTCTGAAACCGCACCAAGGAAAAATTTGAAACTTGGCACACAGCAAGTACTCATGGGGAATGAGTGTTTTTTTATGACGTCACAGGTGCCCTCGTTATGACGTCATAATTGCATATGTATAACTCCACATCCGATCAGTATAAAAAATTTTTGAGAGTCATCTCAGGATAAAATAGGCCACAAAATCTTTTTTTGATGATGTCATCGGTCACGAGATTCGGCAGCCATATTGTTTTGGGATTTTTTTAACCTTCAAAATTATTCTTCTCTGAAATGGCTGAAAAGATTGAGGTGAAACTTTACACATATGATCACCTAACCGTGAGGAACAAAAGGGTCACACATATGACATCATAGGTCACATGGTTTGGCAGCCATATTGGATTTATCCTAAAACCAATAAAAATGCACCACCAAAATAAGTCCTGGTGGGGGTTTGCAATCTCTGCTTTTTTATATTGTTTGAAAATGTTTGTTTGTCGTGCGACTTCTCCAGTTCTGGGCCAATAAAATCGAGACTTGCTGCAGAGGATCAGCATGACCCCAATCAATGTATTGGGGTGTTTTTATCTTCGCCGGTGGTCTTGGGGGAGGCAAATTATCTACATATGTATGTATTGTGTGGTGCAGCCTTGAGGTGCAGGAGCATATTACAAGTATCCACCATTTACAGTGGAATGAGGTGTTTTGAATCATTCATGTAACCCGGGTTGTTGTTTTTTTTTTTGCCTGCACAAAGCTGTCAGCGTTGCATGCTTGGAACAAGATTGCCCATAGGGTGGGTACTCTGCTAGCTTTTCGAATGTACCTTTTGAAGCTTTCGACTGCTGAGACCCCTTTGACCGTTGAAGACCCTTTAAGACTCCTAAAAACCCCAAAAGACTCCGAAGATCCAAAAGTCCCAAAAGATTCAAACTACCCCAAAGGCCCAAAAGTTCTCAAGGGCCCAAAAGACCCTGAAGACTCAAAAGACCTCGGAGACCATAATGTCCACGAGGACCGAAAAGACCCTTTGGACCCCTGAGAAAATCAACACCATTTTGACCCCCTTTCACCCTTTAGACAGAAGGTAAAGTGCAACGTAAAGTGACTGTAAAACAGCTGAACAGATTGAGGCAAAACAGTGCAGGGTAAAGTACCCCATGCAAGGTAAAGTGACTCATATTGGTACCCCATTCAAGGGGTATTTACCCCATGCAAGGGGTAAGGTACCCCATGCAAGGGGTTTTTCACCACAACGTGACTGCCTTATTGGTACCCCATGCAAGAGCTCACGGAAAGTTGACTGCTTTCTCGAACATTACCGTGCATATTTGGCAGTGAAAATACATTCTTGATGACGTCTGTAAAATAAAATTAACGCCAAAATGTTTTTCTGGTGCTTGACCTTTTTTTGTGCATGAAAACCGCGAGAAATCATATTGCTTGATATGTAGAGCCAAATCCCATGACTGGGAAACATTCACTCCACATCCTGCGAATATTTTATATTTTTTAGGATAAGTGTGCGTTTCATCCTACCCTGTGCCAAACCAAAGCAAACTATCCGTATAATGCCATTTTGGTTTGTTCAATAGCAGTTCCCCTTTTGTTCATGGTTTCCATATTGTTGGCCATAATTCATGTGAACAGGCATTGTTAAACTTATGGTGGGATAGCACTTGAAAGTGATGAGATTGCTGTGATTGTCAGCTTTGGTTTGTTACTTCATGAACTTGTTGAGATTGTTGTGAAACAACGTATCTGCCAGACAAATGCGTAGACATATCTATAAGGTAATCAGACTCGAGACTCAACAGCACCAGAAATGAGTGACGTATGCAGGAGGTGAAAAAGAGACACAGGATTGTAAATGATGAATGGCTGATTGTATTTTAATTCAACAAGTTGAGGACAGTGGTATGATACATTCTGCACGACATAACGTGTGGTCTCAGTGACTCGACTGCTCGGCTTCATGCAAGTGCTGCCAGTGAGAAACTAGAGCTTTCCAATCACTGGGAGTTATATTCTTCACAAACAGGATTGGAGAGGATAAAAATTGGGTGGCGTAACGCACTTCACCAAGCTGGAAAGTTTTCTCTGAAATATCTGCAAGGCAGAAGTTGAGGGTCATGAATGAGCTGTCGGAGATTAACATGAAATCAAAATACAAGTTGGGAGTCAAGGGGGAAGGAATAAGAGTTAAGTTAGATGCATGGAAACGTATGACGTGCCACGAGGTGTATGCTCACCTTGATGATTAACCTGGTTTTTGAGGCAAAAGGAGAGAGTGAAACGACGAAATGAGCTCGCCTTGCAGCAGAGGGCAGCAACTACATTCCACAGCGGATCCGCAACAGGATCGTGCAACTGACAAAGGCACAAAACAGTGAAAGAAAAGACCAGCGACTGCACTCTACAGCAGGGTTCAACTCCATAAAATGTAAAGATGTAAAGTTTTAAAGTGTACTAGAATATAAGACCCGTCACTTCGCTGCTGGAAATACCAATCTGATGTGATGGCTAATCAATAGGGCAAGAAGAAAAAGGATTCCAAGTGCAGGGATAACCAGCGTCGCAAGTTGGCATCTGCAGTATCGCCACGTGTTCCCATGTACCCAAAAAACAAAATTAAAACGAATTTTTTTTTTCTCGTCACAAATCTTCCTAGGAGTTCCCTGACAAATAGACAGGCCAAATACATACATATATATATATATATATATATATATATATATATATATATATATATATATATATATATATGTCGATGACAGGTCAGAAACCAGAGCCTTCTCACAATTATGGAGAATAGAATATTTTCCAGCACCACTCCCATACAAATTAAGAACACTACAAGATAAAAGTAGCTACTTTAAAACCTTGTACAAATAAGTCGTCTTGCTACATAAATATACACTCACTGTATTATTGATGCAAGTGGAACAAAAACGTCTGCAGGGGGTAACATTAAAGCACACTCCAGCGAACGCAACTAGTCTGTGCAGTCGAGCATCTTCTGTAATGTGTTTCTGCTCTTTGCTGCGCCATTGGTCCTCGCCTCCCAGTGGGCAGAATTATGCAAGTATTGCATGGCAATAAACATTCTTACCACGTGACCTACTTCCTGTCTCTTTAAGCCTCCCCGATAGGATAGACGAAGGCTTATAGCTGTTCTAGGGATTGTATCGACAATGGGTGCCCACAATTTGTTATGTTACCCCAGAGTTTCTTCGACCTCAAGGAGTAGTGAACCACCATTTCGGGGTTTTTTTCTTTCCTTCCTTTTCGACCAATTTTTGAGCTGTATCTCGGAGCCAGCTAGGACTTTTGGAATGAAATTTTGCATCAACAATGGGAATACAAAGTATGTGGGGTTGACATAATTATTTTAACCTCAATCTAATTTTTATGGTCATGGCCTAATTATAGCCATGTTAAGACTTTTCACCACAACGTGACGTATGTTTGGCCGAAACAAAATTACCCTCTCCAGATAGCCGAGAGCAAGGTGCATTTACACTTAATTCACATCACACCCCTCCGGGTCAAAGGTCAAAGTCTTACATTGCTCAGAATACTAAACCACCATTTAGGTTTGCTCGTCATTTTTTAGCTAATGTCCGAAGACTTAAAGAATTAAATTTTGCATCAATAATGGGAAAAGAAAGTATGTGCGATTGACATTTTTTGATATTGACCTATTTTAAGGTCATGACCTAATTATAGACATTTTAACGACAACTCGACGAAGATTTGTCCAATTAGAATGAAATTTCCCTCCCGAGATAGCCAGGAAGACGCATTTACATGAAATTTATATTATAACCCTCTGAGTTAAAGGTCAAGGTCAAATGGTGGTCTGAATAAATTAATACGTTCTTTGTTATCGCTCAATTTTGCCAATGCAGAGTTTCAAAGACCACTTGGCCTTCCAAGATCTCCTCCTTGCATCATAATGGTGGACCTGCAATGAAGTTGTGCACCTGAAATATGATTATTGTCCTTGACTTTTTTTCGGATTGCGATCTAATTAACCACAAAAACCTTTTTGATCTGAACTTGAATTTTTGTGGACAGATTGGAGATGGAGACACGTTCTCTTAATTTACACTCTACAATCTTGAAATGTTGAAGGTCAAGGTCATTTGGTCCTCTCCCCGATCTCCAACTGTGTGGACCTCAAACATCTCACAATCCAGGCCAATGCCGATAAACTGGACATCATGTTTAACAGAATCCTTCCTTCTACAGGATGTCCCTGACTCCTTTAGTGGCTCTCACTGGAGATCATCTCCTCTGGTTTGATTGACCTGAACCCCATCCTGGTGGGGGAGGTGTGCTGTACATCAAAAACTCCATTTCTCACTCTCTGTGTACTGCTCTTATCCCTCCCAAACCCCAGGTGTACCAAAGGCTCTGACTTCCCTTCGGCTCCCACCTCATGTTTGTCAAGGTGTTGTCCCGTCCTCCCAAAAGTGACGACTCCCTTTACCTCTCTCTCAAACGACATGGACCAACTTTTAATTACTCATCCAAACTCTCTCTTCCTCATAAGTGGTGACTTCAATTGTCACTATGCTAATTGGCTGGGTGTTGGTACCCCTCTCATTAGCCATGGCACTTCTGCGACTCCATGGGACTGACTCAATCCGTGAACTTTCCCACCCAGATTTCTCCCAATGGCAAATACTCCCTTCTGGATTTGGTGATGACTAACTACCCCACCAATGTGTCTTGCTCTTCCTATCGCATTTCAGGACTTGTCTCCTATATCTACCACCCCTGATATTAATTAAGCCTGTGAATTCTTCCACAGAAACCTGCTCTCTCTTTTGCACAGATACATCCCATCTCATCTTCAATTGTCTTACCCATCCTCCAGCTCTTGGTCTCTGAATCCTGTGGTGAGGCGGTTGCTTTTAAACAACGTGCATTCTCCTCCGGGAAGGCAAATCCAACCGAGGGCAACCAAGGATCATTCAACAAAGCCCGCAACAAGTGTGTGTCTACTCTCAGGAGAGCCAGAAAACAATATCTGTCCAATATCAAGAATTAACTTTCAAACTCGTCTCCCACCTCCAAAAACCTGGTAGTACCTTCTCAAGTCTGTCTCTGGTGTATGCTCCACGTCCATCCCTTCCCTCACTTCAAATTGCACCACAGCCGAGAGGAAGGAGTAAAGTAATTTTTATGCAGTGTAGCTGCTTCAATATTTGGTATGTCCTTCCTTCCATTCATCCATCAAAAATTAAGAAGAACCTTTCTCACCCGCCATGTTTAATTCTCGAGGGTTCTAAAAGGTAATTCTAAAGGGTTCTCAATGGTAGTTCTAAAGGGTAGTTCTTCAGGGTTCCAAAGGGTTATAAAGGGTAAATAGGAAGGGTTCTAAATGGTTATAAAGGGAAATTCGAAAGGGTTCTCAATGGTAGTTATAAAGGGTTCTCTAGGGTTCTAAAGGGCAGTTCTGGAGGGTGATTCAAATGGTTTATCAAGGGTAATTCTAAAGGGTTCTTAAGGGTAATGCTAAAGGGTTTTAAAGGGTAATTAGAGAGGGTTCTAAAGGGTTCTAAAGGGTAATGAGAGAGGGTTCTAAAGGGTAATTAGAGAGGGTTCTAAAGGGTTACAAAGGGAAATTAGAGAGGGTTCTAAGGGGTTATAATGGGTAATTAGAGAGGGTTCTAAAGAGTTATCAAGGGTAATTAGAGAGGGTTCTAAAGGGTTATAAAGGGTAATTAGAGAGGGTTCTAAAGGGTAATTAGAGAGGGTTCTAAAGGGTAATTAGAGAGGGTTCTAAAGGGTTATAAAAGGGTAATTAGAGAGGGTTCTAAAGGGTAATTAGAGAGGGTTCTGAAGGGTTATAAAGGGTAATTAGAGAGGGTTCTAAAGGGTTATAAAAGGATAATTAGAGAGGGTTCTTCAGGGTTATAAAGGGAAATTCGAAAGGGTTCTCAATGGGAGTTATAAAGGGTTCTTGAGGGTAGTTCTGAAGGGTAATTCTGAAGGCTAATTCAAAAGGGTTGTAAAGGGTTATAAAGGGTATTTCTAAAGGATTCTAAAAAGGTGATAAAGGGTAATTCGAAAGGGTAATTTCTAAAGGGTAATTTCTAAAGGGTAATTCCAAAGGGTTCTCAATGGTAGTTCTAAAGTGATCTAAATGGTTATAAAGGGTAATTTGAAAGGGATCTAAATGGTCATAAAGGGTAATTTGAAAGGGTTCTCAATGGTAGTTATAAAGGGTTCTCTAGGGTTCTAAAGGGCAGTTCTGGAGGGTGATTCAAATGGTTTATCAAGGGTAATTCTAAAGGGTTCTTAAGGGTAATTCTAAAGGGTTTTAAAGGGTAATTAGAGAGGGTTCTAAAGGGTTCTAAAGGGTAATGAGAGAGGGTTCTAAAGGGTAATTAGAGAGGGTTCTAAAGGGTTATAAAGGGAAATTAGAGAGGGTTCTAAGGGGTTATAATGGGTAATTAGAGAGGGTTCTAAAGAGTTATCAAGGGTAATTAGAGAGGGTTCTAAAGGGTTATAAAGGGTAATTAGAGAGGGTTCTAAAGGGTTCCAAAGGGTAATTAGAGAGGGTTCTAAAGGGTAATTAGAGAGGGTTCTAAAGGGTAATTAGAGAGGGTTCTAAAGGGTTATAAAGGGTAATTAGAGAGGGTTCTAAAGGGTAATTAGAGAGGGTTCTAAAGGGTTATAAAAGGGTAATTAGAGAGGGTTCTAAAGGGTAATTAGAGAGGGTTCTGAAGGGTTATAAAAGGATAATTAGAGAGGGTTCTTCAGGGTTATAAAGGGAAATTCGAAAGGGTTCTCAATGGGAGTTATAAAGGGTTCTTGAGGGTAGTTCTGAAGGGTAATTCAAAAGGGTTGTAAAGGGTTATAAAGGGTATTTCTAAAGGATTCTAAAAAGGTGATAAAGGGTAATTCAAAAGGGTAATTTCTAAAGGGTAATTTCTAAAGGGTAATTCCAAAGGGTTCTCAATGGTAGTTCTAAAGTGATCTAAATGGTTATAAAGGGTAATTTGAAAAGGATCTAAATGGTCATAAAGGGTAATTCGAAAGGGTTCTCAATGGTAGTTCTAAAGGGTTCTGGAGGGTTCTAAAGGGTAATTCTAATGGGTTTCGTTTGTTTCTAGGCTTTGCCGATTTCATATTACAAATGCCAAACTGAACAAACCGCTTCCTTCAGACATGGGTGCAATTTTTTTTTACTCTGCTTGTCTGGCAGTCAAACAAAATTGAAAATCAATCCAAACAGGAAACTTACTCTTTTTAGGGATGTCATGTGGGACACAAACAATGAACGAAGAACTCATGCAACGTGTTAAGTAAGGTGATGTAAAGGACGCTGCCTCAACAGTGGTAAACTTCCAAAGTTTTCATTTTAACAACCTTTCAAACCAACGTTGTTAACCTCGCCAGAGGAGAGGGTGTTGCATTTGCACTATTTGTTTGTTTGTCTGTCTGTCTGTTTGTCCGCACAGATCTTTAGTGTTTTTCTCGGCAACCTGTTGGATTGAGATGGCATTTTCACCATTGGGGTGAATACTCATGTAGAATGTTTTATGGATAATATGATGTCATTGGTAATGTGGTGTGGTAGCCATGATGGAAAAATGGAAAAACTTTGAACCTTTCTCTGAAACCGCACCACAAAAAAAATTGAAACTTGGCCAATGGCAAATACTCCTCATGGGGAATAAGTGCGAATTTTTTTTTTTTTATAACATCATAGGGGTCTTCAATATGACATCATAATTGTATATGTAGAATGCTATATCTGATCAGTATGAAAATTTTTGAGGGTCATCTCAGGATAAAATGGTCCACAGAAATTTTTTTGATGACATCATCAGTCACATGATTTGGCAGCCAAATTGCTATAAAAAATAACAAAACCTTCAAACATCTTCTCTGAAGTGGCTGAACAAATTGGGGTGAGACTTTACAAGTACGATCGCCTATCCATGAGGAACAAAAGGTTCACACATATGACATCATCGGTCACATGGTTTGGCAGCGATATTGGATTTACCCTAAAACCTATGACAATCTTCTCCAGAGCAACTGGACAGATCGAGGGGAAACTTTACAAAAATGTTCCCCAAGCCATGGGTGGACAAGTTTGTTCAGGAATAATTTATAGGTCACACGGTTTGGCAGCCATATTGGATTGAAAAAGATATATTAAATAATGTTCTCTCTTGAACCGTTTCACCAATGGCCGTGAAACTTCACAATTATGATCTAGAGGTGATGGGGAGTAAATATTTTAAATTTCACCTTGATCAGATATATGGCCTGGCAGCCAAAATTATTTATTTTTTTTGGTCTGGTTTCATTTTGAATTTTTTTGTTTTTGAATAAGGCTCACTTGGCTGTGTCGAGATGGGTGTGAGGATCGAGGAGTAATTCCAATCCAGGTTCCTCCTGATGATTTCATCTTTGCTTTTTGCTTATTCGGGTTCCTTCTGATTACTCCAATGCAGGACTGTCCCTCTTTGGTCTTCCATTTGATTTTAATTGAATTTATTTTATTCCCATTCTAAATTCAAATGAATAATAATAATAAAAATAATAATAATAATAATAATAAACGCCATGGTTCAGGGTCAGGGTCAGGCGTCCAATCAAAGCGGGGTTGCATCAAAGCGGGACATCTTGGTACCTGGTCATCACTGCCAGAAGTTATAAAGTGGCAGTCCTAGTTATGTCTCATATTAATTACGCAACACACCAACACATAAACGCCACACAAAATACACCACACAAAACAAGTCCTGGCGAGGGTCTGCAATCTCTGATTGCTCTTTTTCTTGTTTCGTTTGAATTAGCAGTACTTGGATCTTCCGTTTCGCAGTACCTGATCAAAATGCTTCGGCATTTTACGTCATGTCAACCAATCAAATTTTCTGGTCGTAGACCCCACCCATGCCCCTTTTCCTCAAGACTGCCTGGGGTCGGGTGTTCCATGAACTCTCGAGTTTACTTCTTTATTTGGGTTGCTGTTATGTATTATTATTCTTTGTCGTTTTTAAAATGACTGTTGTTTACCCTTTTGTTTTTCGATAAATCTTTCTCTTGTGAGTTTTGTCACCTCCCTCCTTGTCTCCTGTCATTTTCCTTTGTGCATCTTCATATTCTTACCCATTTTTAACGATACGATACTGTTTTGTAATTCAATAGTTTTAAGGCACCGGTCATTCCAAATGATAAACTGAACTGCATACTCCTCCCTCGTTGATCATTTTGTACATGAACACATACAACAAAACTAAAGATTAAACACAATGTACACACGACATGGGCTAGCAAGATGGCCTAAAGGTACGCACACTCATCTCAAAACTGTCTTGCTTGAGTTTGAATCTCGTCTCTCAGATGGACGTCAAACTTGGCGTCCCGTCTGCTGACATTAGTTGGTGGATGCTAAAGATCCCACTGTGTTCTTCACGAAGAGTAACCATGCTATTGCCAGCACCATGGGAAAATTCCTGCCTGACTTCCTGCATCGGAGTGGCAAACCCTCCAGGATTGTTCTCCCTCGCCAATGAAACTGCCTCGGCGGCCCGATGCGCATGACGGCATGAGAATGAGCATCATTCAATCCAAACACCACATAATGAATGATGATTGTTTTTTTTAAACACAAACTACTTTTCGATGCTTTGATAGGAATGGTTCATGCAAATGCTAGGAATTTGCATTCTCTTCTGTTCTGAGGAGGCAGCTCAGCTGTAAAAGGAAATCAAAGAGTGCTGATAATCCACATTCTTATTTTTTATTTATATATATTTTTTTGCAGACAGAATTGTCATCATAAAAGCCACAAACGTTTTTATTTTTTAAGTGGTCCTTGTTAACCCTCAAAAGCTGCATTTGGCCCATTTTTTTGTTTTGCTGTGGCTGGAATCTTAAACCTGTGTCATCCCATTGGTTTTCAGACACCCAGAAAAAGACAAAGTTTTCTTCGTGACAAAGTACGGTGTTACTGCTTGTCTACAAAGTACAAACTATGTCGGCATGATTCAAATTTACGAATTGAAGCAGGAATCGAGTCCTGAAGACCTTTTCATCCTTTAGACCACTTTCACCTGTGACTACTATTGAAACATCTCTCTGTATATTACTAAAGCTCTCATCTTGTATGGATGCATGTATGTATGTTCCCGAAATACAGCCAAAACGGTACATGATAGCGCAAACATTTTAGGGCCACCTTACTCACCATTCGCCTGCGGTGTGCAGCATCAAGTTTCGTTCAAATCAGGCAACAAAAAATTGTGAAAAAATAAATTCCCGATTCAGTCAAGTACTCTTTGGGAGAATTTGATCTATGCAAACAACCTCAGCGGTATAGTTCGCTGGAGCTATCTCTTATTTTCTTGAAATTATTTTTTTCATCAACCGCTGTCACAACGGGAACCCAACGGGTTCACGGGTCGTCTCGTACACTTTAAACCTTTAGACCCCAGAACCCTGTGATACCCTTTCAAATCCAAAGACCATGTAGACTCTGAAGATCCTATAGGCCCCAATAGACCCTACAGAACCCTAAGACTCCTAAAACCCCAAGAACCAATCGACCACGTTAGACCCTTTAGACCTGTAACTACTGTTGGAACATACAGACCCTTTTGACCCCTTCGACCTTTTTGACCATTTGGACCTTTTCAACATCCTTAGACCCTTTAGACTGCTTAGATCCCTTGACACTTTGGAGTATTTAGACTCCATAACCCTTAAGACCCCTTAAGACAGGTTAGGTGAGGTATGGGAGCATGCGCCGGAGCAGCCCCTTAAGACAGGTGTTCCCAAACCCAGGGTCGCGACCCAAACTTGCAAACTCCTCTCAAAATACTGGGTTTCAAAGGGGGGGGGGAGGTTCACGTCAAAAGTGTTTCTCTGACAATTTTTATCATTGGTACCAGTACCAAACAGGTACTGGTACCATTTGGGTTGCAAGGCGAATGTGACTTCAAATTTGGGTCGTGGACAAAAAAGTTTGGGAACCACTGCCTAAAGACATTTTAGACCCCTTTGACTCCTGAAGACATTTATTTACATGCTTTAGACTGCTTAGACCCCTTGACCCTTTGACATTTCAACCCGAACTGCTATTAGTAAGTACGCTTTGGATCTTGAGACCCCTTAAGACCTTTGTAGATCCTTTAGACCCTTCCATCCATTAGACCCATTTAGACACACCACATAAACATCCATAGAGTCTTCTTGCAATCCACAGACTATACTTATTTCAGCAAGTAATGCGCGAACTCCAGCCACCCAGATGGTAGGTACTCTGCTCGGTTGAACAGAAATTGCATATTGGGTCATTGAATTGGTTCACCAATCAAAACCTAAAAGCATATTGTTTTGAGGGAAAAAAGCTCAAAGGGTCAAAGGTCAAGGTCACACAAAATAATCAATTTTCATCCGATTGACAAAATTTGAACAGGGGTTGCATATTGGGTCACTGAAGTCTATTGTTTGAGGTCAAAAGGTCACAGCTCAAGGTAACATAACATAATCAATTTCCATCCTATAACTTTAAATTTGAACAAGATTTGCATATTGGCTCACAGGCCTGGCTCATCAAAAATCCGAATCATCGATTTAGCCTTTTTGATTTGTCAGCGGTTTCCATGACAACAATTTCACCCCCATGATAAACAAATAGGCCTTTTGTGAATTTATTATTGCCAAACCTCAGTAATTTTTCAAGAAATCAAATTGAAACTTAACAAAGCTTATTTGTATGTATTTGTCGTTTCTGTGAGGGAAATTTGGTCAAACTCAGTCAAAGGTGATGGTCAAGGCCATCCAAAACATGCAAAGCACTTATTAGGCCACAATTGGAAAATGTATCAACCAAATTTGTTTTGCATATATTCAATCATGCACCACACTTGATAGGTCAAATTCATGAAATTACCAAATTGCTGCTTCCATGGCAAATTGTTTGCTTGGATTTCACTGAATAGTATGCATATTTCTTCTTTGTTTTCGCTGTCATTTGGTACAACCATGTTAAGTCAGATCAGCTGACATTCTCGGTTTTACATATTAATATACACGAGGGGAGAAATAGGCACAAGTAGAAAGTACAACTGGATGTAGTGACATGCCATGGAGAGCAACATAAAGTTCTTCTCAATACTCCCACCTGTTGATTGTAGGAATATTGTAGCTCTCCACGCATCCAAACCTCATCCATCAAGACCTTCCATTCTGCTGCCGTTAGTCCCAGTAGCACTGCTACCTGTTGGGCCTCCAGTAAGGCCAAGCACTCTGCAGTCCCATCATCAACCACGACACTGGATTCAAGACAGGTACACAACCACAACACAACAGGTACAACTCAGTATCGCATGATAATAACATCATTTTTACACATTAACACTGGCTCCCAGAGACAGACCATGGATACTCTGTCAGACCATGTTTAGTTAAAACAAATTGAAAATGAGTGTACTATTTGTACTCATGTGTGTACGACTTGTGAATGTCATTTTATGGCTGTGGAGGAACTCTGGGAAGGGTTTGAAACAGTAAAGGGCTCACCTGGGGTCGTCTTTCATGGTTGCTTCACATTGCTTCTTTGGCGAGAAGAGCATGGAAGGAGTCAATATGTGTATGTGTATGTGTGTGTGTATATGTATCTGTATATGTATATAAATAAATATATTGGGTGGTCGCTGGACTACCATTAATCTCAGGTTTTCCGTCTGTCTGTATGTATGTAATGGACAGCTCTGGAGGCCAGAGGAGTCAACCGATTTTGATGAAACTTGACTGGTAGGTTCATACCAGGATCTAGTTGCATGCTTTTGAGCACCGTTGCTATGGACACCACCGTTGCTGAGCAACAGGACTTTGAATTTTTTGAAAAAATCCGAAAAATATTTTTATACATATTTTTTTCGAAAATCAAAAATCGGCTTCCACACTTTTATGCGTACTATAAATAATCAACCTCTTTGTCAAAAATTTTCAGCCCGATTCGTCAAAAACTGCAATTATGTAGCAACCACCCATGTTGCCTACCGGCTTGTGTGTGTGTGTGTGTGTGTGTGTGTGTGTGTGTGTGTGTGTGTGTATATATATGTATATATATATATATATATATATATATATATATATATATATATATATATATATATATATATATATATATATATATATATATATATATATATATATATATATATATATATATATATATATATATATATATATATATATATATATATATATATATATATATATTGTTGTGGTTACCAAATTCGCAAACCACCATTCAGGTCCCTTAGGTGAGGTATCTCGGTAAGTACATGTGTAGTTAGGCCCAAACCCGTTGTCTAGTGGGAATACATGTCATTTATGCGTGCTGCGACTCTTCAGGATAGCCGTTTTTCTTTTGCTATCTTTATTTTGGACCAACCGCCATGATTACCACCACAACCACAACATCAACCGCCAACCACGGCGCCGCTTCACCACAACCGCCACGACCTTCCCGTCACACCTCGCAACCGTCGCATCGCCACCGTTCTTGCCCCGCTGTGGGTACCGGTGTTGGACTCGTGCAGGGCGAGCGCCGAACAGCGTGTACAAAATCACGGATTTTGTGCTTCAAAAACGGATCAAAAACGACACACGCCCACTTTTTGCCGTCCAATCGGTGAGCGAGGGGCGAATTGGCCCCGCCCCCAGGGCGATCGATATATGCAAATTTATGGATCAAAAAGCCTTCACGCCCACTTTTTCTCGGGCCAATGGGGAGCGAGGTGAAAGGTCGAAGGGAGGGGGTCAAAGATGAGAGGGCGAAGCTACGGGGCTGATAAAAGGACCGTGTTCGTCAGTCCAGAAAGTCCAGAGGCGGAGAGTAGGAGAGTAGGAGAGTCCAAGAGGCGGAGAGAAGAGAGTAGGAGAGTCGAGATCAGAGAGTTAAGACTTCGCCGGCGGTGGAGTTGGTCGTCGTGTGCGTTGGAGTCGGAACGGAGGGGACGGAGCTGTGGAAAGGCAGCGACACCAGACGAGGGGGTGCTCGCGTCGGGAGCTGCACCCCAGGGAGGCCGACAGCGCGACCTGGCCGAGATGGAGACGCTCGTCGCGGGATAATAAAAATCCTCTATACCCCGAGCATCAGCAACCCCCTCCTGTTTCCCCCCCCGCGCTGAGATAGTGCGACCAAGGGGGCCCCTTTCCCACCCCCTACCAGACACTGTCCGCGAGGCCCGCGGAGTTGAGGCGCCATCGCCGCTCCGCGTCTCATCACCAGACGGGTAGGCGCGACCCGGTCTCGGCCTCAGGCCCGCCTCATCCTTGAGGATATTCTTTTCCTTGGTTTTGGGTATGTGTTGTCGGCGCCGTCTGTGAAGTAGAATTGTATAAGTGTTGCCGTGTGCTCGGTAGTCGGTATTAGCTCTGCATTGTGTTTTCGCCTTTACATTTGCTTTTTGTGTAAATTACATTGTGTCTTTTCTGTGTGCATTTGGTGGAATTGAATATGTGTGCTTCCCGTGTGCCGCGAATAAATGTGCTTTGTGTTGAACTGTTTCCCGCTTCGCTTCGTCTTTTCCTCTATTGAATCCCCATCTTGCTTCACGTAAAGGGTTGGTAGTGGGCTGAATACGCCCGATAATTAATCGAACCGTCGAGGTCGACGATAACACCGCTCGGTTATCCCGATAGTACGGAACGGGTCGCTTAAGTGGCCCGTGTCCGAAGTCGACCTGCGGCGAGGTGCGATCGCCCGGTCTACCCTCCGCGTGGGTACTTAGATAGGTCGAATTTGGCGAGCAACCCTATCCCACGCGGGGGCTGATTGGCTCGATCGCGGTGAGACCGAAAGGTCCACCCGTGACTGGTTCCCGGCGTTAGTCCGAGAGGGTCACGACTGGATTGTCCGTCCGGTGGGCGACGTGCCGCGATTCGAGTTACGTGGCCGTCAGCACGCCGGCGGGCGCGAATCCGCAATATATATATATATATATATATATATATATATGTATATATATATATATATATATATATATATGTATATATATATATATATATATATATATATATATGTATATATATATATATATGTATATATATGTATATATATATATATATATGTATATGTATATATATATATATATATATATATATATATATATATATATATATGTATATATATATATATGTATATATATATATATATATATATATATATATGTATATGTATATATATATATATATATATATATGTATATGTATATATATATATATGTATATATATATATATATATATATATATATATGTATATATATATATATATATATATATATATATATATATGTATATGTATATATATGTATATATATATATATATATATGTATATATATATATATATATATGTATATGTATATATATGTATATATATATATATATATATATATATATATATATATATATATATATACAGTCAAAGCTCGTTACTATGCCACCCGTCGGGACCGAGCAAAAGTGGCATAGTAGCGAGAGTGACATAGTAACGAGATTTTGTAAAAACGGCCTTATTTTCTCAAGTTAGCCATCTGTAGTTAATCTTTAGACAAAATTTATTCCAGCAAGTAAAAGGCACGACTGTTGTATAAGCTAAGCGAACGGAGAACATACACACACTAACAGAGTTCACACACTAACATATGGCATGGCGAGAAATTCACGACACACAAAGCTTTCAAGAATCGTCGGCTGGCACATCTTCTTTCGGCGGATCTCGTGCATCTCGTTGTCTAGCCGATCGCACGCTTGCATCACACCGGGCTTCCCGCTTCTCTGCTGCATGAACTTCCGGACGGTGCTACAAGCGCGCTGGGCTTTCTCGAACGGAACGATTTCCTCCTCGACAGTTACCTCGTCATCTTCGCTTTCCACCGGCTCCTCACTGCACAGAATCTCCTCCGCAATCTCCTCCAGCGTGAAATACCCGCCAGTCGCGAGGCGCTCGTCAGCTTCGAGAAAGTCAGACAGCGCGATCTCCTCGTTCTTGTGCATCTTTTCCTCGGCAGGCAGAGCTTCCCAGATGTCGGGCAGCTCCGCATCCTGTGGCTCAGTTTGGATCTCCTCTTCGATGAACTTGGCCTTCGCGAAACAGTTCCTGATCGTCGACTTGCCGATCTGCTCCCAAGCACGCCGGCGACGTGTAGAGCGTCGAGCAACGTGAACTTGAACTCCTTTCCCTCGTCTATGGCCTCAAGCCGGCGGCATAGCAGGAGCTTCTTGTAGTGGCGCTTGAGGTTCTCTATGATTCCCTGATCCATTGGTTGCGAATTGGCTGTCATGTTGGGTGGGAAGAAGACCAGTTGGATGTTGTTCAGATCGAGCTCGGGAGGGTGGCCAGAGAAGTTATCGAGACAGACCAGCACTCTGCGTCCCTGCTGGCCGAGTCGTCCGTCCCACGCACGCAACATCTCCTCAAAAAGCTCCGCCGTCATCCACGCCTTCGAGTTCGCCTTGTACTTGACTGGGATCTCTTTGTTCTTGAAGGCACGGGATTTCTTGGAATTGCCAATCACCAGAAGAGGGAACTTCTCGCTGCCGCTCATGTTTGCCCCAACCAGAAGAGTGATCCTTTGCTTGCTTTTCTTTCCTCCAGTACACCGCTCTCCCCTGAAAGCCATGGTCTTGTTCGGAAGCAGCTGCCAGAAGAGTCCAGTCTCGTCCAGGTTGAAGACGTCGTCTGCGGAGAACTGCCCGAGTAAGGGCCGGAGAACCTGTTGTTGCCACTCAAGAAGGGATTGCGAATCCACCGCTCCAGCTTCGCCCTGCACTGTCTTGAACGTGATGCCGTGGCGCTTCTTGAAATTGCCCAACCAACCGTCGCTCGCCATGAAGTCTGGGATGTGCATCAGCTCAGCCAGTTTCATCGCTTTCTCCTTGATCAGATCACCGCTGACAGCCACATTCTGTCCTCTTGATTGCTTCAGCCACATGAGCACTCCCTCATCAAGCTTCGGGTCATGAGCCTGCATCAACTTCATGCGCTTCGATGGAAATCCAGCTTTGATTGCAGCCTCGATTGCATCCTTCTTGCTGAGAATGCTCTTCACGGTGGTTCTCTTAACTTCGACGCCCCATTTCTTGCTAATCTCCCTGGCCAACTCGGACTGATTCGGCTCCTTCTTCGCGGCATCGATGATCTCCTTCTTCTCCTTCAGCGTAAAGTCGGTTCGCTTGCGTTTCTGAGCTGACATTATGGGCTGAATTTGAAAAAAAATGATGTCACTGTTGTACGTGTGCCTGCGTGTCTGTGTGTGTGCTCGCGCTTTTTTGTGTCTCGTTGTGCGTGTTGTGATTGGCTTGTTGTGGCTGGCATCGGGGAGAAGAATCGCGTGTTTTGACACAGTCTGACTATGCGCGTACGTATTGAGTTATGTTGTGCGCAGCTCGACTGTAGTTCGTCGCTTCGCCTTTGGACGTGAGTGTGATAATCGAGCACTGCGCAATACAGACTTTTTCACGACTCGTGCCTTTTAACAGTCACACAGTAGTGGCATGGTAGCAAGAGTAGGGGGTGGCATAGTAAATTTATTTTGTATTGAATTTTGTCGGGACCGAGCAAAAGTGGTATAATAGCGAGAGTGGCATAGAAGCGAGGTGGCATAGAAGCGAGGTGGCATAGTAACGAGCTTTGACTGTATATGTATATATATACATATATATATATATATATATATATATATATATATATATATATATATATATATATATATATATATATTGTTGCGGTATTCGCGCCCGCCGGCGTGCTGACGGCCACGTAACTCGAATCGCGGCACGTCGCCCACCGGACGGACAATCCAGTCGTGACCCTCTCGGACTAACGCCGGGAACCAGTCACGGGTGGACCTTTCGGTCTCACCGCGATCGAGCCAATCAGCCCCCGCGTGGGACAGGGTTGCTCGCCAAATTCGACCTACCTAAGTACCCACGCGGAGGGTAGACCGGGCGATCGCACCTCGCCGCAGGTCGACTTCGGACACGGGCCACTTAAGCGACCCGTTCCGTACTATCAGAATAACCGAGCGGTGTTATCGTCGACCTCGACGGTTCGATTAATTATCGGGCGTATTCAGCCCACTACCAACCCTTTACGTGAAGCAAGATGGGGATTCAATAGAGGAAAAGACGAAGCGAAGCGGGAAACAGTTCAACACAAAGCACATTTATTCGCGGCACACGGGAGCACACATATACAATTCCACCAAATGCACACAGAAAAGACACAATGTAATTTACACAAAAAGCAAATGTAAAAGCGAAAACACAATGCAGAGCTAATACCGACTACCGAGCACACGGCAACACTTATACAATTCTACTTCACAGACGGCGCCGACAACACATACCCAAAACCAAGGAAAAGAATACCCTCAAGGATGAGGCGGGCCTGAGGCCGAGACCGGGTCGCGCCTACCCGTCTGGTGATGAGACGCGGAGCGGCGATGGCGCCTCAACTCCGCGGGCCTCGCGGACAGTGTCTGGTAGGGGGTGGGAAAGGGGCCCCCTTGGTCGCACTATCTCAGCGCGGGGGGAAACAGGAGGGGGTTGCTGATGCTCGGGGTATAGAGGATTTTTATTATCCCGCGACGAGCGTCTCCACCTCGGCCAGGTCGCGCTGTCGGCCTCCCTGGGGTGCAGCTCCCGACGCGCGCACCCCCTCGTCTGGTGTCGCTGCCTTTCCACAGCTCCGTCCCCTCCGTTCCGACTCCAACGCACACGACGACCAGCTCCTTCTTGCCAACTCCACCGCCCGCGAAGTCTTGACTCTCTGTTTCCGACTCTCCTACTCTCCTACTCTCCGCCTCTCGACTCCCCTACTCTCCGCCTCTGGACTCTCTGGACTGACGAACACGGTCCTTTTATCAGCCCCGTAGCTTCGCCCTCTCATCTTTGACCCCCTCCCTTCGACCTTTCACCTCGCTCCCCATTGGCCCGAGAAAAAGTGGGCATGAAGGCTTTTTGATCCATAAATTTGCATATATCGATCGCCCTGGGGGCGGGGCCAATTCGCCCCTCGCTCACCGATTGGACGGCAAAAAGTGGGCGTGTGTCGTTTTTGATCCGTTTTTGAAGCACAAAATCCGTGATTTTGTACACGCTGTTCGGCGCGCGCCCTGCACGAGTCCAACACCGGTACCCACAGCGGGGCAAGAACGGTGGCGATGCGACGGTTGCGAGGTGTGACGGGAAGGTCGTGGCGGTTGTGGTGAAGCGGCGTTGTGGTTGGTGGTTGATGTTGTGGTTGTGGTGGTAATCATGGCGGTTGGTCCAAAATAAAGATAGCAAAAGAAAAACGGCTATCCTGAAGAGTCGCAGCACGCATAAATGACATGTATTCCCACTAGACAACGGGTTTGGGCCTAACTACACATGTACTTACCGAGATACCTCACCTAAGGGACCTGAATGGTGGTTTGCGAATTTGGTAACCACAACACTACCCCCTCCCCTTTTTACAGACTCGTCCCGAGTCGTCAAATTTTCGTGTGCCATCTTGTGTAGTTTTCCCCTAGTACATTTTACCTACGGATCCCTGAGTGCGACATTCATGGTATTCGTGTCCCCCAAAATAAATAACCTGAGGGCTGCGTAACTACCTAAACAAACTCACTCACACGGACGACTTAAATAAAATTGCGGGCGCTAAGACATACATGCCGGGGGCGCACTCATATTTACAGTACATCTTAACCTTAACTTACAAATTTTACACTAAACCATGGCCCAGGATCATTGAACTCTGAAAAAGAAAAGCAGTTAGCAGGGAGCCAGGCTGCCCGCATGCAGTCTCTGGCTCAAAACAATGCAGGTGACAGGGAACGTGGCTGGCTGCTCACACGCAGTCCAAGGCCTTCCCTTTTGAACTGAACGCAGTGAACCACAACGGTGCATGGGCTGCACAAACGCAGTCTCCGTGCCAGCTCAAGTGGCACACGCAATGAACACAATGGATGGATGAATGGATGGACCGAATGCAGTGAACCACAACGGTGCATGGGCTGCACAAACGCAGTCTCCGTGCCAGCTCAAGTGGCACACGCAATGAACACAACGAATGGATGGATGAATGGATGGATGAATGGATGGACGCAAACACGGTGCACGGGCCGCCACTGCAGGCCCGTGTTGTTGCTGCCAACAGGGCAGTTCTTGCAGCTTGCAAACTGTTGCCTTGCGGATCCTGGCGCACATGGAAATTAACAGGGGGGGCAAAGCAAAATTGAACGGGGCTGGTGAACAAGGGCAGTGGGCATGGCATGGCATGGCAAAGGCAGCAGGCAAACTCAGCCCGCAGATGAACTGGCCGGCACAGGCCTTGAAGAAAAAAACAGCCAGCCGGCAGATGAAGTGGGCCGGCACAGGCCTCGCAGCACAGCAGCTGCAGACGATCCAGCCGGCACAGGCCTTGCTGCAAAAACAGCCAGCTGGCTGAAGTTGGCCAGCCTTTGCCGTTCCGTGGAGGTTGGTGGAGGGAGTGCGGTGGTGCTGGCCACTTGGAAGGCAGGCTCGGACATACCTACCTGTCTCCCTCCCACCTATCGCCTTTGCCTGTCACTGTACATACCCACTCCCTTAATTTGTCAAACCCCAATTTAGCCCCAACTTATTTTTTTGTTGTTTTTATTTTTACTTCCCCACTATAAATCGTCCCCTAACCCCCTTTATTGTCCTTGTTCGGCTAACCTATCCTGTCACCTAGCCTACTCCCAACCCCTACGTTCCCTTCCCGGAGGGGAACAAGGGAGAGCTAACGTCCTGTGTCGAGGCCCAACGAAGCCTCAGAATGGCCTCCCCAGAGTTCGGCGATCTATAACCAAAGTGGGTCCAGCGGCCCACAACGACAGCGAGGGGATGGATGGTGCGGAGGGGTACACTTCCTAATCTACCCTATCCATTTAACTGTTAAACTACCCCGGGGCTTTCAACAAGCGCCTCTCGCTTAAAGTATTGGTTCTAACAACCCAGATTCCCGTCGCCTGTGTTGGTGTCCTCACAATTTCGGGCCTCGCCCCCCAATTTTCTCTCCGTGCCCTCACACGGTCTCCTGGCTGGGACACGTGGCTCCCTTTGGCAGGCACGACCCTCTGCCGAATCTCCCGCTATGGCACCCCCGGGCACTACACTGCCTCCGAGCCTACCAGCTCCCTAACACCGGGAGTGCCCCCATGGCACCTCCCCTGAAACGCACACGTGGCAGGCCGGCCTCCCGGGCCCCTTTCCGAGGGTCACCCGTGCCCACAACACTGCCCACGCGGCTAATGGCGCCCCGGGCCCCCGCACCAAGCAGGCGCACCCGTGCCCACTACTCTATCCCGGCCCCCCATGGGCCCATGGCCTACCGCGGCCGACTAGCCTGGTGCCCGGGGTACCCACTCAGCGATACTCACCTTTCGCAGCCATGCTCCCAAGCCCGTCAACAGGGCTCCTGCACCCCTCCAAATGGGTTTCGAGCCTACATTCCCACCAACAACAAAACGACCTCCATTTTTCAATTTGACTAACCCCCTAACTCACTTTATACTGACCCCGGGGTCCCTTGGGCGGGAGTCACTCCTCCCCCCAATCACTCATCGCACCATGCATTCCCCATTCACTCCACACACACAGACCCGCTGGCCTCACTCACTCACCAAGCACATGCCTCACAACTCACCAACTCTTCAACACACACACCACTGAACTCTGCCATCCTTCTATCTGCACCCCCTAACTAACTCGTGCTCCCACGTCGTCCCTTAAACTACAGCACGTTCCTTTTAACACTACGTAGCTAAGCTACGTCCCCACTACACATTCACAAGTCTGTCACTGTCTCCGAACTCAAAAAAATCATTTCCCATTTTATTTCCCAACCTAAATCTGGCTACAATCCCTCTAACTAATCCATTCCACGGACTCCATGAGGACTTACCCCTGCCCCATGAAGTCGGTCTAGCTAAGCTAACCCTTCCCCCTAACTAGTTTTCATCCTGTGCCCAGGTAAGGGGGTCTTCCACCCCTTGCCCAGGAATCCTTTGCACCCGAAAGTGAGGCTTGTTCTTTTTTTTTCTTTACAAGCGCAGCGCCAGCGTGGCAACTCGCGCTCGCGCACTTTACACCTGCCCGTGACGTCATGCAACTGCACGTGTTCCTCGTCCCTCCTTGGACGGTACCATCCGGCAGAGATACCCCTCCTGCCGGATTCCAACCCCACGTGCAGCCATGACGTCACCGTGCGCATAAAAAAAAACACAAGCCCCACGTCTCGAGGGGTTCCCCACGCGAACACATGTGCTTTGCCCGTTGGAGCTTAACACACACGATCGCGTGGAAAACCCGTCCGGTCCAAATCCGTTTACCTGCCTAAACTTTGTCCGTCCGCGGGATCGGCAAATCCACCGCGTGCGTTTCCGGACCGGGACTTCACTCTCGCAAGCGAGCACGTGGCGGTCTCGTGCGTTGCACAGCACGAACCTCGTGCTCACTGCTGGGTGAACCCGGCACGGTCCCCGAAATAGCTACAGCCGCTACTCGGCTTTCTCTCCTCTGTCGCCGTCTCCGTCTCCATTCCACACACGCACACCTGCGTGTTACGACGCACACAGTCCACTCCATCACATTCACACCGGGAGATGCGGCTGCGTGCTCCCGCATGCCAACCGACATCTCCCTCTCATACCGCTCTCTCACACACACGGTCTCCCTTGCACACAGCGACCTTGCACACGGCCGTTCACTCACGCGTGCGGGGGCACTCACCCGCGGTGCCTCACTCGCACTCCGTGCCTCATCCACACACGCGGGGGCACTCAACCGCGGTGCCTCATCCACACTCCGTGCCTCACTCACACACGCGGGGGAACTCACCCGCGGTGCCTCATCCACACACCGTGCCTCACTCATACACGCGGGGGCACTCAACCGCGGTGCCTCATCCACACACCGTGCCTCACTCATACACGCGGGGGCACTCAACCGCGGTGCCTCATCCACACACCGTGCCTCACCCACACACGGCGTGCTGGGAAGCACGTACTCTGGCACCATCGCCACCACACCACTCACACACGGGGTCGCTTCCACACACGGGGACGCACTCACACCTTGCACCACACACACAGGGACAACCACACTGGGGATTCGTGTCCCCACAAGAGTCTCCGGGGCCTCTATACCCCCCAAGCTCTCCGTGCACCCGTCCACAGCACTCCTCCCCTCAACCTCGCAAAGCACGACCGAACTCACCTGGTCGTGACTCGCCTCAAGGGGGCAGACTCCCTCCCCTCGTTCCTGGAGGAGGCTATCCCGCTGCTCGCACCGGGTCCCTGCACGGTCCGCGAGCTCACCCCCATTATCCTCCACTACCTCCGTGTGTGTGTGTGCGTCACTTACCCCGTCTTCATCGTGCAGTCTCTCTATTTTTTTCGTCTCCCGCGTCTCCACACATCCACAAGTTTCTGCTGTTCCCTCCCGTCCATCAGTCTCCGCTTCTTTCTGGCGTCTTTCCCTTATCTTTATGTAGGTCAACCTTGCTTTCTCTTTAAGTCGCTCCCGTCCTTCCCTGTTTTTCACTCCTTGCTCTTTCACGATCTCCGCGTACCTCATCCTTGCTCTCCGTATTAATTGTTCTTTTCTCTCCCTCGCAATTACTTTCACCTCGTCTCTTGTCTCCCGAATTATTTTCTTACCCGCCTCCACCGCGGGCCTGTCAGCCGCTGCACCCCCTCCCAGCTCGTTCGTTCCGACACGTGGAGTCGCCATTTTAAGTTCCCTGCTAACGGCCTTCATGCCCGCCTGCAGGCATCGGCCCATATTCTGTGTCTCACCCCGTAGTTCTTTCATCTCTTCCCTCATTTGCTGTGTATTCGCATCCATCGTCGTTTTCACTTCATTTGTATTTGCATCCATCTTTTCATCCATTTTTTGTGTATTCGCATCCATCTTTTCGTTCATGCCTTTCCTTTCGTTTTTCATATTCGCATCCATTTTTTCGATCATTTCCGCCAGCATGGCGCATAGCTGGGCCATGTCGGATGCACTCAGCTGAGCCGTTTCGGCAAGGTTTGGGGAAGGGTTTTGGTGGAGAGGAGGGGGGGGGGAGGTGTCATACACCGCGGCCGCTGCCGCACCCATTTCGGGCTCTGGGTTCAGTTGGGCGAGTCCGTGTTCCTGCACAATCAACATTTCCTGCTCGGGGATTCCATCCTGGACCATGGATTCTACACATTCTACATCCATTTCTAATACCCACGGCTCCCGCTCGCCTTGAGACGCCATCTTGCTTCTCTTAAAGGGTTAATTTGCTCGCTCGTAATTTGGAGGGAATCGGGGGTCGCTTCTCTCACCCCTGGACCGATTCCCGTGAATTTAGCCGGAGACAGGAGAGCCCGTTTTCCTGTTCTCCGTTACCAGTGCCGTGAGGAGGGCGATGGGTTTGTATCGCACGACCTGACACCAGTGTTGCGGTATTCGCGCCCGCCGGCGTGCTGACGGCCACGTAACTCGAATCGCGGCACGTCGCCCACCGGACGGACAATCCAGTCGTGACCCTCTCGGACTAACGCCGGGAACCAGTCACGGGTGGACCTTTCGGTCTCACCGCGATCGAGCCAATCAGCCCCCGCGTGGGATAGGGTTGCTCGCCAAATTCGACCTACCTAAGTACCCACGCGGAGGGTAGACCGGGCGATCGCACCTCGCCGCAGGTCGACTTCGGACACGGGCCACTTAAGCGACCCGTTCCGTACTATCAGAATAACCGAGCGGTGTTATCGTCGACCTCGACGGTTCGATTAATTATCGGGCGTATTCAGCCCACGACCAACCCTTTACGTGAAGCAAGATGGGGATTCAATAGAGGAAAAGACGAAGCGAAGCGGGAAACAGTTCAACACAAAGCACATTTATTCGCGGCACACGGGAGCACACATATACAATTCCACCAAATGCACACAGAAAAGACACAATTCCATTTACACAAAAAGCAAATGTAAAAGCGAAAACACAATGCAGAGCTAATACCGACTACCGAGCACACGACAACACTTATACAATTCTACTTCACAGACGGCGCCGACACCACATACCCAAAACCAAGGAAAAGAATACCCTCAAGGATGAGGCGGGCCTGAGGCCGAGACCGGGTCGCGCCTACCCGTCTGGTGATGAGACGCGGAGCGGCGATGGCGCCTCAACTCCGCGGGCCTCGCGGACAGTGTCTGGTAGGGGGTGGGAAAGGGGCCCCCTTGGTCGCACTATCTCAGCGCGGGGGGGAAACAGGAGGGGGTTGCTGATGCTCGGGGTATAGAGGATTTTTATTATCCCGCGACGAGCGTCTCCACCTCGGCCAGGTCGCGCTGTCGGCCTCCCTGGGGTGCAGCTCCCGACGCGAGCACCCCCTCGTCTGGTGTCGCTGCCTTTCTACAGCTCCGTCCCCTCCGTTCCGACTCCAACGCACACGACGACCAGCTCCTTCTTGCCAACTCCACCGCCCGCGAAGTCTTGACTCTCTGTTTCCGACTCTCCTACTCTCCTACTCTCCGCCTCTCGACTCCCCTACTCTCCCCCTCTGGACTCTCTGGACTGACGAACACGGTCCTTTTATCAGCCCCGTAGCTTTACCCTCTCATCTTTGACCCCCTCCCTTCGACCTTTCACCTCGCTCCCCGCTCCCCTGGGGGCGGGGCCAATTCGCCCCTCGCTCACCGATTGGACGGCAAAAAGTGGGCGTGTGTCGTTTTTGATCCGTTATTGAAGCACAAAATCCGTGATTTTGTACACGCTGTTCGGCGCGCGCCCTGCACGAGTCCAACACCGGTACCCACAGCGGGGCAAGAACGGTGGCGATGCGACGGTTGCGAGGTGTGACGGGAAGGTCGTGGCGGTTGTGGTTGGTGGTTGATGTTGTGGTTGTGGTGGTAATCATGGCGGTTGGTCCAAAATAAAGATAGCAAAAGAAAAACGGCTATCCTGAAGAGTCGCAGCACGCATAAATGACATGTATTCCCACTAGACAACGGGTTTGGGCCTAACTACACATGTACTTACCGAGATACCTCACCTAAGGGACCTGAATGGTGGTTTGCGAATTTGGTAACCACAACAATATATATATATATATATATATATATATATATATATATATATATATATATATATATATATATATATATATATATATATATATATATATATATATATATATATATATATATATATATAAATATATATATAAGTATATATATATATATATATATATATATATATATATATATATATATATATATATATATATATATATATATATATATATATATATATATATATATATATATATACACACATATATACATATATATATATATATACACACATATATACATATATATATATATATATATATATATATATATATATATGCACATACATATATACATACGGTAAACTCACATTTACACTGTTGTTTGCGCATATTTGGAATAGTGCGGCGCCTGTCATTTATACCATATTAAAATGTGCGTTCACAAGTGATTGGAATTGTGCGACTCGAGTGCGTGAGTCATGCTGCGATTAAATTTTCGCACTGAAAAACAAGAAAACATGTTCGCGATAACACCTAGATGCCGGCTAGATTGCTTTCCCTCTCCATCACCTTCTCCCTCCCTCTTTTTCCGGAAACCCTCCATCTTAGCATCGTGCGTGTAGTGAAGTGTTTTACATTTGGCGCGTGAATTGTGCCGCTGTAATAAGCGTCTTCTTCTTCTTCTTCTTCTTCTTCTTCTTCTTCTTTTTCTTCTTCTTCTTCTTTCGGCTGCTCCCGATAGGGGTCGCCACAGCGGATCATCCGTATGATCCGCATAGTGATTTGGCACATGTTTTACGCCGGATGCCCTTCCTGACGCAACCCTGGTCGCCTGCCGCTGTAATAAGCGTAACCCTCTCCAATCATGACTGGAAAGCCTTTGTGGAGTAGCAAGGATGGTAGTGTGAGAAAAAGACAGAGGAAGGTCATCAGTATTGAAGTAAAAATGGATGTTTTAGGATGATGTGAAAGAGATGATCGTACAGCTGATAAGGGGTATGCGCTAGGCCTGAGTGAGACCACATTACAAACAATAAGAAATAGTGTGGAAATGATAAAATAAAGTGTGAAATGTGGAACCTCAGTGAGTGCGACAAAGACATCGTATGCTCAAAGTTCCATTACGGATACAATGGAACGCATGCTCAGTGCATGGATTATACACCAAAACCATGAGAACATGCCCGTCAACATGCTTGTGATACAAGCAAAGGCCAGAAGCATTTATAAGGACTGAAGAGATGAAGGTGAAGTGAAGCCATTTAACGCTAGTTATGAGTGGTTTTTGAACCTTCGGAAGCGTTACAACTATCACAACAAGAAAATGACTGGAGAAGCTGCTGTTGACGACGCCGTAACTGCCGAGAAGATTCCTGCATTTCTCATGGCTATTATCGAGGAAGGTGGATATTCTCCCAAACAAATTGTCAACATTGATGAGACGGGCCGATTTTGAAAGAGGATGCCATGTAGGACATACATTTCTCATGAGGAGAAGCCCGCACCTGGATTTAAAGCAATGAACGATCGCTTCACGCTGCTTTTGGGAGCTAACGCTGAGGCCATCCTCAATAATGCCCCAGGTCATGCACCATCCATCCAGAACCTTAACAAAAATATTAAGGTGGTGTTTCTTCCACCCAACATGACATCTCTAATTCAACCAATAGACCAGAAAGTGATTGCGAGATTCAAGGCATATTATTTCCAAAGAGCATTTGCAAACCTGGTGAAATCAACTGATAATGATCAGATGACTGTAAAGGAGTTATGGAAGGCCTTTACAACAAGGGATGCTCCATATAATGTTGAGGAGTCTTGGAAGGAAATCACTCGTTCCTGTATGGATGGTGTATGGGGAAACTTTGCCCTCAATTTGTTCACGGTTTCAAGGGTGGAAGCGTGAACAATGACGTGGCGAAAGCACCACGTAACATCGTCAAAATGAACAAGACTCCTGGCTTTGATGAGGTGGAGGAAGGTGATGTTGAGGAGTTGCTAAACTCATTCTGGGAGAAGCTCTCAAATGAGGACCTTCTACTGCTGGAGAAGGAACACGAGGTGGAGGAGTCACAGGCAGAAAGTGAAGAGGTTGAGCCACTGCGTACTCTCACTCATAAGAAGATGGCGGAAGATTTCGACCTCATCGATATGGGTCTCACCATCTTCGATGAAGATAACCCCAACACGGAATGCAGCTTAAGAGTGGCTCAAAATGTCCAAGCAGACCTCAGCTGCTATACGCTAATTCAAAAACAAAAGAGGAAGAAGGTACCTCAGATGACTTTGCTTTCCTTTTTTTCAAAAAAAGAGGAAGGGAAAGAACATCCAAAGGACGATGCCAGTGAGCCCTCAACATCTAGCGGTCAAAGAGTGAAACTGCATCTAGTATCCTCTCCAATTTAACCTCGGTCACCATCTTCGCCAAGGTCATCTGACCTCGATGATCCTCTTTCTCAATAACTCCTCCACTCCCTTCCCTTCCACCACTTCCAGAAACATATAGTTGCGGTTCTGGAAACCGCATGCCTCCAAGTCAATGGCATCCAACATACGTTGATTCCCAGACAGTTATTTCATTAGTATACGTGCAGTTTGACCTACCCCTGATGTCTAATGGGTCAACGGGACGAAGTGTGTTGTGTGGGTCTTCTAGCTAGGTCGAATTACATATCTCCGTTTTCCATTCAATCTCCATCTTCATTCCAACTCTTTCCTCTTATTCATGAAATAAAACAAGACGGCAGTCACCAGTACATTTACAGTGGAAGAGAGGCTGGTTGCGGTGGGGCGGTGCTGTGGGAGAGGAAACAGAAGTGAGACGATGGGCCAGGTGCAAGAATACTGTGTCTAAGGGAATAGTGGAATCGTACATTAAATCCCAACACTGAACAGGACACGTGCGGCGTGCCCTTTTCAACCCAAATCTACATCTGGTACTTATATTTCTCTTCTTTTCAATCCAAATCTGCATCTACTACTTGTATCTATCTTCTTTTCAACCCTGATTTATATCCAATCCTTTCCTTCAATCCATGACACAGATTGGGGCCAGCACCGCGCTCAGGCGGCCGACTGTGAAGATAAACGCTATGTGCTAACCACATGCTCGATAACAGACATGCGTGCAGCCCTGTGATAAATAATCACCACATTGTACGGGACGCGCGTGGCGACCGCCTGTGAAGATCACCGCTATGTGCTAACCACATGCTCGATAATAGACACTCGCGCAGCCCCATGATAACTACCATCGCACTGTACGGGACGTGCATGGCGCACATCTTTATTCGGGTCTGCACGCTGATTTACAACGGCATCTTAACATCAATCTTCGCTCGCCACCACGGCCACGAATATCTTCCGCAAACGGCAGAGATCTCGCACCTCCGCCTCGATGCAGCTGCCACCAAGCAGAGACATGCTGTACGGCCCAGATCGCTCGGGCCGCATGGCGTACGGACAGAACAAGCGTCTTGATCAGCGCCAACCGCAGAGCACCGGGGGTGCCCAAGCAGGCATGCGGGGCCGAGGCGATCCTCAGGCAGTCGCCGGAGCACGGCCGGGGAGTTTGGTGCAGGGCGATTCATGTCACGGTAATAGGAGCAAGACATTTCCGTAGCTCAGCCATGTCTCGCCGAATGTACAAGTGAGGCCACTTCCGGCCGAAGGGGCTGGGCTGTGTGAGGCCAGGGTCCAATAGGAGCACACCATTTCGGGTGACGACGCATCGCTTGGGGTCGTCACCCCACCCTACACCATGGGGTTTATAAAAGATGGATTGCGAAGCCGTTCGTGGCTACCCTTGCTTCAAAAGCTGGGACCTCTACATTTGACTGTTTCCCCGCCTTCCTTCTCGCATGCTGATTCTCGCTGCTGGCTCCAAACACCTGCCTGGTGATTCTCCTCTGTTGGCCCCGCCTCCCACTCGTCTGTCAGCTCCGCCAACTTTCTGGACTAGTGCACGCACTGCACTTGGCACCGTAACCAAGCAGGAGACAACGTGCTGACTCTCAAGGAGGGATCGCTCAGCGGAGTGTCCCCCAAAGTGTACTGGGTAGCGGGGCCGGCCGACCGTGCAAGGTATTGCGAGACTGTTAGCCCTAATCTCCTCTCCTTTCTCATGATTATCTCCTCTTCATTGGGTTGTGTGTGTGTGTGTGTGTGTGTGTGTGTGTGTGTGTGTGTGTGTGTGTGTGTGTGTGTGTGTGTGTGTGTGTGTGTGTGTGTGTGTGTGTGTGTGTGTGTGTGTGTATATATATATATATATATATATATATATATATATATATATATATATATATATATATATATATATATATATATATATATATATATGAATAAACACACACACCACAAACACAAACACAAATAATCTTTTTTTCTGAGATGCAAAATTTCTGTCATCGCGATTTTTCCGTACGTGCAAATTTTATCCCTAATTACTTATTTCCATTATCGCAAATTTCCGTGACAGCAAATTTCCGAATATTGAATGTCTGTATATCAAGGGATTACTGAATGTGGATATACACATACACATGAACCCCCAACTCCTCCCACCCTGCTCTCCTGGCACATAAAACATAAAATTTAGGTACCGTTTCTGAGATGGATGTTCATGACTCATACAACTCATCAGCATATCATCGTGCCCAAGCGAGAATTTCCAAGAATATTGGAGAGGAGCACAATAAAATATATTAATTCGAGTATGAAAGCCCGTCAAAAATGACAGGTTGGAATTATTTTATTCAAAATATTCGAGGAGACTGGAAGATATGATGTTTCGTAGCAAGGAAAAAAACGTCATTTTAAAACGCTAAGTGCACAAATGTGCCCTATTTTCTTTATCTTCTGGGATGTTTCATTTCGATAGTGCAGCCTCGTGAGCAGGCTTAAGCCTGAAGCCTCGGCCGAGCGTCAGGTGTGCTATTATATTCTTTATACAATTAGACAACCTACGGACGTAAATGAACACTCTTTTACTCTGCGTGCATTGCACATCATGTGCAGCAAATTTCACCTTCCTCCGCCTTGTATTTATTATTTTCAACAAGTTTCTTTACACTGCTGTTGATGCTCAGTTTGCAAGTCACCATCCACAATTCCAGGAGAAGAGACAAAATTACTCTGTTATGAAAAATGTTCTTTCAACTTTTTGTATCCTCAAAAATAGACCACAGTGAACACACAGTCAGTCATGTTCAAAGATTGGCCTTTAAAACCCTCTGGAAATCGTCCTCATGAAGGGGGACAGACACACGAATACACACTGTGTTTTATATCGGTAGATTAAAACAAGAACGTGA
>NC_140963.1:125987542-125992542 GCF_056783735.1 Eptatretus burgeri | reverse complement strand
TCGACCGAGTGCCATTCGAGTTCACAATGTGATGAATCGTCTGATCTGGGTTACCATAGTCACATGCTGGGCTGTCGTTGAAATTCCATTTGTGGAGGTGGTGTTATGTCCTTGCATGGAGAGTGGGGATCCTGTTGAGCACAGACTACCGTTTCCCTGGCAGGTTTCCCTGGGAGTTTCCCTGGGGAAACTACCGTTTCCCTCTTCTGTCGGATCACTCACCAGTTCTTTGTTCGCAGTGTTGTTGTCTGTCCAGAGATTGCATAATATGTCCTTGGTGTTAAACTCAGCATCACTCAAAACATTTGCAAAGCCCCAGAAAGGTTTGCGTGACTCGAGTTGCATATTTGGCAGATTCTGCAGGTCTTCGGGGGTTGGAAGCTCTGGGTTGGCTTTAACGCGATCAGACTCTCTCATTCTTCCCTTCCGGTGCACATCATGTGATGGGATGTCAAACAGGACTAGGAGCCACTGCACAGGTGTTGATTTCAGTGTACCACTGATTATCCAGATCAGTGTTTTCAGGACAGTGCCCAAGTGCTTTGGGTGGCTGCTCTCTGCCCAAACAGGAGAACAGTGTTCTGCTAAAGGATACACAAGAGCAAGACCAGCAGGTGCGAAGAGTGTGTGCACTTGATCCCGAGCTGATATCTGCTAGCTTCCGGGTGTTTGAGGAACGTGAGGCTGCGATCAAGGTTGACTCAAAGGCACTTGGGGAATGGTTCGTTCTTGAATGGCTTTCCGCAAAAGGAAACCTGGAGTTTGCTGTTAGCCAGTCAGGTGCTGAGAAAGAAAGTGGTAACTGTAGTATTAGTTGGGTTTGGACGGAAGTGGACCAACCTTTAAGAGTCTGAGCAATCCTGCCAGCTATACTAATGCCTAATGATCAATTAAATTAAATGAAAAGAATAATAATGGAGCAAAAAAAATAACGAAAACACTGATCTTTCCAAAAAACACCACCAGAGTTAAAATGTGGTTTGAAAAGGTAAATGGAAAGGCAGACAAAGTGTAACCATAACAACCAATGCAGCAGAAAACAATGATCCATGATCTTGCTATTGCTTGCCAAGCCAGCCACTCCTTATCAACCATTTAATTGGACTGCTTGCTTGAGTGCTTAAGCCACTTGCTGAGCACCCTACAGTCGACAGTGGTACAGTTCATGTCCCGATCGGGATGTACAGTCGGCACTTGCGACAAGATAGAGGTACGTAGATAGCACACACGGATATGGTACATATGGGTGGATTTGGATCTGTAAAGGGACTCTCTGCGGGTGTGTGTGCATGCGTGCATGCTTGGTTATGGGTACCGTGGAGGGATGATGATGATGATGATGATGATGATTTTAACTTTTAACCTCAGCAGTGTACTCGCAATCACGTATGTTTTTCCTTTGGCCTCGTGACTGTTTCTGCAGTAATTCGTCATTGTGTATGACTCGGACACACTTTACAAAGGTTATGTGGTTTCTCTTTGTGAGTTTCAAAGCAAAATATATTGGATAACACCCAATTTCCAAGCCGTTCACCATATTAACCCATGTTTCTAAATCACAGAGCCAAATGTTTTCAACTCGTCACACAACAATTGTGTGTGTTGTTCATAAAACAAAGCATATTCTTTCTGCTAACTCCCTTTCCCCAACCCTCTCTCTCTTTGTTCCATCCTCGATCCACCCCCTATTTATACAGTGCAGCATCATCCCACATATCTATATATATATATATCTCTATCTCTATCTCTATCTCTATCTCTATCTCTATCTCTATCTCTATCTCTATCTCTATCTCTCTCTCTCTCTCTCTCTCTCTCTCTCTCTCTCTCTCTCTCTCTCTCTCTCTCTCTCTCTCTCTCTCTCTCTCTCTCTCTCTCTCTGAACATATCTGAACGGTGGTTATGCTCGGATGGTGGTCATCGTCGCATGTATCTGAATGGTGGTCATCTCTGTACGTATCCGGATGGTGGTTATGTCCGGATGGTGGCTATGTCCAGATGGACCCTCCCATCATGCTGCCTTCCCTTACCCTCCACTCAAACTGCCTTCCCCACCCCTCCTCAGTCTCCCTCTTTCCTCGCCTCCCCCCTATCCCTCCTCACTCCTCCTCCCTCCTCACTCCCCCTCCTTCATAAACCCGTCAGTGAAGCGACGGGTTGTATTTGCTGGTGTTCGTGTGTGTGTGTGTGTGTGTGTGTGTGTGTGTGTGTGTGTGTGTGTGTGTGTGTGTGTGTGTATATGTATACATATACATTGTTGTGGTTCTGCAAAACCTTATGCCTCCAAGGCAACGGCACCCAACATACAGTGATCCCCAGGCAGTTATGTCATTAGTCCATGCAGTCAGACCTTCCCCTCATGTTTACTAGGTTAACGGGATGAAGTGCATTGTGTGGGTCGGGTCCTATAGCTAGGTCTAATTATCTTCGCATTCTGTGAAAGGTTATGTTTTGGTCGGCGTGTATTTATTTATTTATTTATTTATTTGTAATCTTGTGATTCGTATAACTCAAAAAGTATTAAACCGAATTGCATGAAATTTGGTGGAATGATTGGTTATTAGCCAGGAAGCATTTGATTAGATTTTGGGATCGTTCGGGTCAAAGGTCAAGGTCACGAAAAGGTCAAAATCGTCTTTTTACGATAACACGGTCAATTTTTATTCAATTTGCATGCAACTAACGCCAAAATGTTCAGAATTCAACGCCTCATCTTGTGATATGCAATATGACACAATGACGCCCATACTCTTGTTGCCGGTTAGGGGTCAAAGGTCAGGGGGGTCACGACCTTGAAAAATATGTGGTTTTTGTCATAACGCGGTCAATTCTTGTCCGCTTTACATGAACCCAGCACCAAAATGTTCAGAATTTAATGCCCAATCTTGTGACACAATGACATCATAACACATGTCACCGGTTGGGGTAAAATGTCGGGGGGGGGGGTCACGCACTTGAAAAATATGCGGTTTTCGGCATAACTCAGTCAATTCTTATTCAATTTGCATGAAACCAGCATCAAACGAGATTACCTTCTCTTGTTGAAACGTTGTATTCACCGAGCTTGCGAGTGAAGACTCGCCAAAACGACGTGAGTTGATTGTTGTTTAGTCCGTAGCCCCCGAAAGTCAGGGGGGGGTCATGACATTATAGATATGTGGTTTGTGTCATAAGACCATTCATATGAAACCAGTTCCCCACACTCATACCAAGAACAAAAAAAGTAGTGGCGGCGAAGGTATGCGCTCTATGAGTGCCCGTTCTAGTTATATCTCTATCTTCCATTCAATCCTGATTTTCAGTCCAACTCTTTCCTTTTATTCATGGTAAAAATTAAAGCAGGCACCACACTCAGGCAGCCACCGTTTGAGAAACTCTCCATCGACACTGTCCAGGAATCGCATGGCGCACCCTTTCATTTGAATCTGCACGCCGATTTACAACGCATCTCACCTTGCTCAACCTCCGCTCACCAGAAGCACCACCTCGACCACCAACATCTCACACAGGAAAAATCACCCCGCACCTCCACGCATCTCCACATCGATGCAATTTGCCACCAAACGAGCGTGCTGCACGGCCCAGGCCACTCGGATCGCGTGGCGGAGGGACGGGCCAGGCACGTTAACAGCACCAACCACAGCTCACCGGGGGTGCCCCGAACGGGCATGCTGGAATGACATGATCCTCATCCAGTCGTCAGAACATGGCTCCGGAAGTTCGGTGAAAGGCTCCGGGCCGCGTCGTGCCGGATGTGCGAATGAGGCCGCTTCCGGCACCAGGAGCCTGGCAGGGCAGGGCCAGAATCCAATGGAAGGGCATGATTTGGATGACGGCGCGTCGCTTTGGGTCGTCGCCCCACCCTTCTCCCGGAGCTTATTAAAGACGGATCGCGAAGGCCGTCCGCCTTCTCTCTCCTCCTCTCGCCTGTTTGCCGTACCCACTTCTTCGCTTCTCTGCTCTGCCCTCTCTCAACTGCACCTCGTTGTCTGCCTGTCGCTGCATCTGCACTCGGGGTTGATGTGCGACAGACGTTCCTCTGGACCAGTGCGACGCACGCATTTCCACGAGCCCCGGCAAAGTGATCAAGCAAGAGATAATGCGCCGACTCTTAAGGTGGGATCGCCCAAGCGGAGCATCCCCCAAAGCGTACTAGGCTGCGCGGTCGGGCGACCGTGCCAGGTATTGAGAGGCCATTAGTTCTCATCTGCTCTTCTTCCTTCTGTCTAACCAATGTAATGCCTCCTATCGGAATATTTGTTTGTGTGTGTGTGTGTGTGTGTGTGTGTGTGTGTGTGTGTATGTATGTATGTGATGGCGCCTGTCGTAGCATAAGTTAAGATTGTAGAGGATATAACGGGATAAGTGTGCTGTGTGTCTGCTTTTGTAAATTGCTTGCCTTTTGTCGCACCCCACAAATTCCTTGCTATCTCTGCTGTACATAATAAAAAACCCCATTCACTGCACCACATACTATTCCTCGCTAATTGTAAATAAATGCTTTGGATGTAAATGTTCCCAGCTCGTTTTCGTCTTTTCCTTCATTGGTCCAGCATGGTCCGTATCCCAGCCTCGCTGGGACGTTATCCCCCAACGATCTGTTTTCATAGCCGGTACGTCCTTGGCAGTTACGCTTGGCTGCATCTGATCTGGTAAGGTGATCCGGTTTGAACAAGGCAGACCGAGGGCGTGTCCCCCGGTAATGAGATCACATGACCATTTTTGGGAACCGGTTCCATTAGACAGAGGATCCTGAGTCACATGGTTGAGTTATTGGCGTTCACGGTCGATTCGCGACCCGCCGTGACACAGAGTTATCCATGTGCGACGACCTGAAATTCTGGAGAGTCTGGTGGGAACCTGAGGTAGCTTCTCTCCCCCTTCCCCCGCCCCCTCATGGTCTTATTGCCCCGACCCTGGGACAGCAACAATATATATGTCCTCATAGTGTACACACACGCACGCACGCACACACTCGTGTATCACAGGGACAGTTCAAG
>NC_140963.1:125925042-125982542 GCF_056783735.1 Eptatretus burgeri | reverse complement strand
TCACTGCTGCTGATCTTGCATGATGTTGTTCCTCACGCACTGCAACTGCTGCTGATCTCGCCAGTGCTCTCTCTTCTTGCTTTGCGAGTTTCACGTCAATTCCTGCAATCGAACCATGTCGTCCTTTTTCACGCTGAGCCTTCATAAACTGCCGATTATCTTCTATCTTGATCATCGTCATGGCCTGTTCATGTGCAATATCAAAGACATTGTCCAAAGAATCCCTGAAAGCATCACGCTTTCCCTCTTCTGTCGCTGACTTCCTTGTGATTTTTTTTTCAGGCCCTGCCATTCCTTGTGAAGACGTCGTAGCTGATCCCAGAGATGATTCTTAGCCCTCGTTGGTATCCGTGCTCGTTCCCAATTTTGTAGGATCATTGTGACCGTTTCCTTCACAATGTCATTTAGACTATGTTCTTTCTGTATAGGAAAATCAAACAGCACCTTGAGCACCTCTCCTCGTGAAGGTAGCTTAGCACAACTGAAGTGATTTTCTGTGCCACCAATCAACCAAATCTCAGTCTTTTTCCTAGTTAACTTCGCCATTTCACCTGGAACCAAGCCAAACAATGGCAAACAGCCAAACATTTAATGGAATAAGCATCACAAAGATTACATCAACAGGCAGTCGAGATAAATAATACAAAGCTGTCTGCTGCAGCCAATGCCCTGCGATATAAAATTGTGAATTTATTGTGAGCTGTCGGTCGAATGTGTGGTGCTGCTTTGCACTGTCAGGCTTCGCAGGCTCGATGTGCTGTACATTGTGCAGGGCTGTCTTTGGAGAGGGTAACTCAAAAACAAAACTTAAAATTAATAATATTTATGTTTTATCTATTTTGCTTTGGTGTGACACCAAAAAAATATTATGGGTGGCCACTGGCCACAATGCCAGTAAACACAGCAGTGACCGGCTTTGAGCGCAACTGTGTATCCCTTTGGTCTCGTTGACAAGTAGTAAATGTTGTGCTATCAAGTTTTAATTCTGGATATGGTGTTTTTGTATAAAATGGCACACAAATTTTACCTGGCCGATATAAAATATCAAACTTAAATTTTTCATGTAGTCATTAGACACACCCTAATATATATATATATATATATATATATATATATATATATATATATATATATATATATATATATATATATATATATATATATATATATATATATATATATATATATATATATATATATATATATATATATATATATATATATATATATATATATATATATATATATATATATATATATATATATATATATATATATATATATATATATATATATATATATATATATATATATATATATATATATATATATATATATATATATATATATATATATATATATGTCTACAGGGTGTCCCAAAAAATGTACTCAGTCTTTAAATGAAAATAAATGTGTTATTGACTGAGAAACAAGATTAATGGTTGAATGTATAAATGTATAAATGCATGTTTACAAATGTTCAAACTGACTCCCATCACGTTCCAAACACAGCCGATAACGCGGCCCAATGGATTCAACAGCATTACTAATCATTTCATTTGGAACTGCAAGACATTGTCTTTCAATTTCCTCTTTCAGCTCATCGACTGTTGCTGGTTTTGAGCCGTAAACCTTATCTTTGAGATATCCCCATAAAAATAAGTCCATTGGAGTGAGGTCTGGGGAACGCGCAGGGAATTCAACACTACCTCTTTGCCCAATCTATCTGTTCGGAAAAGTTGCTTTGAGATAGTCCCTTACATCATGGTGGTAGTGGGGAGGTACTCCATCTTGCTGAAAGTAAATCTCTTCGCCACCAAATATCTCTTCAACACGTGGACCGACGGATTCCTGCAGCAAGTTTAAGTAAACATCCCCAGTGACAGTTTGGTCAAAAAAGAATGGCCCTAGGATGCCCAATGCTGATATGGCACACCACACAGTAACCCCTGGTAAGTTAAAATGGTGTTCCATAGTAACATGTGGATTTTCAGGAGCCCAGTAGGTGCAATTGTGTCGGTTAATTGAGCCATTTAACTTGAAGCTGGCCTCATCACTCAAAACAATTTTGGATGGAAATGCTGCATCTTCTTCGCATTTGCCCAGGTACCACTCACAAAATTCAGCTCTCTGGTCAGGGTCGTCTTCATTTAGAGTGTGGATTAATTTTGGAATGTAACTTTTCCAATTAATTTGCTTCAAAATGCGATGGGCGCTTGATTTTGGGATTCCTGTCTCACGAGCCATTTGTCGTACAGATTTCTGTGGGGATCGGTGGAGGGTTTCCAGCAATTGATTTTCCTTTGCGGGGGTGGTTGATGACCGTGGTCTTCCTGAACGCTCCTTATGGACATCATGCACAGTTCCATCTGTTTCAAACTTATCTCGGATGCGAGCAACGGTGCGTCACGTTGGTGGATCTTTGTGAAAATGTCTTCTAAATTGTCTTTGCACTTCCATGATGTTTTCGTGCTTCCAGTAGCACTTTATGATAAAATTTCTTTCTTCAAAACCAAGTCAAACTTCTGCCATTATAAAGGTAAATTTGATCTGAAAATAAATGAAAAATTCAATGAGTTATGAGGAGCCAAAATGTGAGTACATTTTTTTGGGACACCCTGTATACAGTATATATGTATATATATATATATATCTATATATATATATATATATATATATATATATATATATATATATATATATATATATGTATATATATATATGTATATATATATATGTATATATATATATGTATATATATACATATATATATATATATACATATATATATATATATATATATATATATGTATATATATAGAAAATATGTATATATATATATATATATATATATATATATATGTATATATATATATATATATACATATTGTATTTATACACATATACACACACACACACACACACACACACACACACACACACACACACACACACACACACACACACACACACACACACACACACACACACACACACACACACACACACACACACACGTGCTTGGCTGATATTGGCAATTTTTGGGGAATCGGCAGGTTGGACTCGGTGTGATTTCCAACTGCAGTTGCATGCAACCCAAAAACCATGAGTAGCTTTCACCGAAAAACAATGTATAATCTATATAGACGTTTCAGGGATATGTTCACAAACATTAATCTTTATAAACAGCTGCGTGTAGGAAAAAAAATTTGGCTTGGTAATTTAGAAAACACGTTAATACAGCAAACGGCTCAGCAATCTGGTGTTATTTCACCACAACTTGCTCAGAATGAATGGCTGAGCATGAACCACTCACCCAGGATGATGGAGCATGAACCACTCACTCACGATTACAGAGCACTAACCACTCACTCAGGATGACGGGCCACGAACCACTCGCTCAGAATGACGGAGCAGGAACCACTCATTCAGGATGACGGAGGACGGACCACTCGCTCAGGATGACGGAGCATGAATCACTCGCTCAGGATGATGGAGCACAAATCACTTGCTCAGGACGACGGAGCATGAATCACTCGCTCAGGACAATGGAGCATGAACCACTCGCTCAGGATGATGGAGCATGAACCACTCACTCAGGATGATGGAGCACGAAGAATTCGCTCATGCTGATGAAGCATGAACGACTCACTTAGGATGATGGAGCACGAAGCATTCGCTCAGGCTGATGAAGCATGAACCACTCACTCAGGATGATGTAGCACAAAGCATTCGCTCAGGCTGATGAAGCATGAACCACACAAATCACTCGCTCAGGATGACGGAACATGAATCACTTGCTCAGGACGATGGAACACGAACCACTCGCTCAGGATGATGGAGCACGAAGCACTCGCTCAGGCTGACGAAGCATGAACCACTCACTCAGGATGACGAAGCACGAACCACTCAATCAAGATGATGGAGCACAAACCACTCATTCAGGATGACGGAGCATGAACAACTCGCTCAGGATGATAGAGCATGAACCACTCGCTCAGAACGACAGAGCATAAACCACTCTCTCAAGATGAGGGAGCACAAACCACTCGCTCAGGATGACGGAGCATGAACTACTTACTCAGGATGACAGAACACGAACCACTCGCTCAGGGTGACGGAGCAAGAACTACTCACTCTGAATGATGTGTCGTGGCAAAAGCGTGCACATTGAGTGAAAGATTCGCTCAGAATGACATTGCGCAGTGCCGCTATCAGCATCGGGCACTTGGCAAGTGGCTTAAGCACTCAAATTAAATGGTTGATAAGGAACGGTTGGCCAGGCTGTTGCTGCATCCCATAGAATATCCCTTCAACTTTAAAGCCAGTCTTCACCGCGTATGCAGCAGTTAATGAAATAAAATTAATTTGATCAAATAATGACTTTACCTACAAAAGAGTTGCTGCTTAATACAGGACAACTCCGGAGACGTCGCAACGTTCAATCGCCCGTGAAATAGACATTGCAGAAAATCCGCCAAGTTGCTTGCTCATCTGTGTGTGCGTCACATGGTACGTGATTACTGCAACAACCTCGAGGAGATGGGGATGGCCAGTCTCTGCATGTTGTGAGCCAGAGGTCAATAGATGGCTGGGATGGGCCCAGGGAGTCATGGATTCACTGGATCATGGGGTGTGATGCTGCCTGGACCTATGCAGGAGGACAAAACTCCGAGTCTTTAAGTCCTCAGTGCTTCCACTGGGTTCCCAGACTCAGATGTTCATTTGATGTGAGACTTGCACTCTGACAAAGGATCTGAGATGGAGACTTAACTCCTTCAGTACCAAGTCTTTTGGGAGAATCCTTGGCGATCGCTGGTCAGACTTTGTGTCGAATAAGTGTGTCCATGTGCCTCATGGTTGCGGCAGGTTGTTCGGCATCTCAAGGAGATGGGGATGGCCAGCCGGAGGCCCATGGGGTACCGGGAGAAAGTGGATACAGTAACACGCTGCTCTGGCACATGCTCCCATACCTGATCTGACCTTCTTAATGAGAACTTGTGTGATATCATTGGCAGCAGGCTCCATAGCACATAGGGAATTGGCAAGTTAACCTGTTAGACGGGCAGTTTGGGGTTCGCGCTAAACACCTTGTCCATCACTTAGCCACTCTTGTCAGGCAGATTTGTCATGGTCATGCATTTCGAAATGCTGATTGGCACCAAATTAAACCCACAGAGACGGGAACATTTTTGATCGTTATCCACCAGCGGCACGCCGGTCTTTGAAGTAGTTTCCAACTCACCAGCATTCACTTCTTCCTTGAGCCCTTAATGTGTAGTTAAAATAAGGAAATAAAAAGACATGAAATTCAACAAAGGAAACAATTTTACTCTGGGTTTGTGTTAAGAACTGGTGCTTACACAGTACTCACCTTCCTGTCCAAGGGGAGTGATGACTGGTGTTCGAACTTCAAAGCAGTCATCATTCGGGTAGGTTAACCTTTTAAAGATGACAGCAGGAAAGGAAACCAGCCGAAAGGAAAAACTGTCGGGAAAAGGACAAAGAACAAGGAGACTCGGTAAGAGGTGGTGAAACGTATAACACAATGGAACAAAGATTTTGTTTGAGTGAATTTTTTGGTTGTTTGTCTTTTATTAGGTCGTAAGAATGAAGAAAATTCATATCTTTCATGTCGCTAATCGTTATTAAGGAAATGACATAGATTTTTTGAAAAATAACAAAAAATTGTATATTTACATAAGAAAATTGCAGAAAAATGTCTTTGAACATAAATGAAACTATACAACAGCGTTGAAACATACAGGGATATGCTAATCAGAAGTAAAATATAGTATACTACATCTTCGATAAGACTGTTTATTGAAAACGCACAGATTTTCTGCTCTTTCTTCGAGGAAGAGGCTGGGTTTCTCGGACCAAACCCCAGACGTCGTCGCCCATCATACGCTCATTATACTGGCCCTGGTCGGGCTTCTTAAATTCCATCACATCCTGGTGGAAGCGCTCACCATGCTCTTCGGAGTAGTCTCCCATATTGGATTAAAAAAAATCCAAATGGGAATGCATCGTGTGCAATTTCAGGGACATTCTGCAACCCATCTCCCTGTAGGACTTGAGAAGATTGTCGACCAGTTCGCGGTAGTTTTCTTCCTTGTTGTTACCCAAAAAGCCCTGAACAACCACAACGAAGCTGTGCCAGGCACGTTTCTCTGGTGCCAACAATTTTCCGGAGAACTGCGGGTCCTTCACTGGCTTTTTAATTTGCGGTCCAACGAACACCCCTGCCTTTATTTTTGCCTCCGACAACTTTGGAAATACCGCTTCCAAATGCTTGAAGGCAGCGGACTCATGATCTCGTGCCTTCACAAAGTGCTTTATGAGCCCCAGCTTGATGTGTAGGGGTGGCATCAAGATCTTCTCCTGCTCAACCAGCGGTTGCTACTTCACGTTCTTCTTGCCAATGACAAAGCCCGTTCTTGATGGCCAGTCCTTCGTTTCATAATGTCTTGCTGTAGCTCGGCTATCCCAGTAGCAGAGGAAACAGGGATGTTTTGTGAAGCCGCCTTGCAAACCTGTCAAAAAGCCAATCATCTTAAAGTCTCCAATCACTTCCCAATCATGCTCCTTGTACTTCACCAGGCGCAGCAGGTGCTTCACATTCTCATAGCCTTCATTTAGCTGAACAGAGTGGGCGAGAGGGATGCTTGGGTACTTGTTACCATTGTGCAACAGCACCGCCTTCAAGCTTCTAGTTGAGCTGTCCACGAACAGTCGCCAGTTGCTGGGATCATACAGGAATTCAATTTCTTCAAACAAGCCGTTGATGTCGTGACAATAGCACACTTTCTCATCCAGTGTGAAATACTGAGAGAATATGTCATGACGTTGTCTCTGTTTTGTTACCTGACAGTTCTCGTCCAACAACTTCCACTGTTTCAACCTGGATCTCAGTAATTCTGCTTTTGATTTGGTGAGTCCGAGGTCCCTGATAAGATCATTGAGCTCCGCTTGGCTAGGGGAATCCAGAATAGCCGGGGTATCATCTGCAACAAAGACATCATCGTGGGCATCTTCTGTTTCGCTGCTGGAACTTGTGCAAGCATCTTTCATGATCACCGGAGGAGGGTTGGGAACTGGAATCTCCTCACAATGCATCACCGGACGAAGAGATGATGGCAGATTGAAGTAGTCGAACACATCCGTCTTCTTTCCCCTGCGGTGACGCGTCACCACCATCATACAAAAGTAGCAGTTGTTTGAGTGATCTGTTGGTTCCCGCCAGATTCTTGGCACGCCAAACTTCAGTTTTCGTTTCTCCCCTCTGTACCACGACTCCAGAGTGGACCGACAGCTTCCGCAAACCACGTGTGGTACCCAACTCTTGTCCTGGTCCCCTAATTGAACTCCAAAGTACGCCTTGTAAGCCGAACAGAAGAGGTTCCCTTCAATGATGGTGTACTTGACTGACTTGACATTCAGAAAGACTCCGCAGACATAGCAGAAGTTATCAGGATCATGCTTGCAGGAACCTCGAGCAGAAGCCATCATGAGACAATATCTTTTAATAAAAGAACAAATATAATAAGACGAGTTGAAGGGAATGAACGGAAACAAAATGCAACATATATCAAATGACTACTTGAATGAATCATATAAATCATACTTGAATAACCTACTTGAAAAAAATCATATTTTTTTCAAAATAATTTCAAAATATTTTCTAAATCACAAAACGATCAACAGTATGCTATGTTTTAATTCTGATTAGCATATCCCTGGATGTTTCAACACTGTTGTATAGTTTCATTAATGTTCAAATACATTTTTCTGCAATTTTCTTATGTAAATATACAATTTTTTGTTATTTTTCAAAAAATCGGTGTCATTTCCTTAAAAACGATTAGCGACATAAAATATATGCTTTTTCTTCATTCTTACGATAAAAGATAAACAACCCAAAAATTCACTCAAACAAACTTTTTTTTTTTTGTTACTTAATGCAATTGGAAGAGCCGAGGTATATGATTCAGGTAAGACCCAGAGTTGTGAATACCAATAAAGAACCAATGTGCTCATTATAATGGTGGATGTAATTACTGCATTCTCATTATTGCCGATTGGTTTACACACTGCAAATTGAACCAAGTTATTAAGTTTTTTTTGTGATTGGTGATGCTGCAGTGAACATCGTCAGTGTCCTAAAAATTATGTTTGTGACATAATGTAATATCAATGAAAAACAAACAGAGAACATTCATGGTGCGCATCTTCCGTCCTATGATGCGTCACATGTTAAAATAATGGTGCAGAGGTCTTCTTTCATGAAAAGGACAAGAAGTAAGCAAGAAGCTCTCTGATTAGCAATGCCTTTCACAAGGTGAGGACTCCAAGGGTTATGGCTTGCAGCAATGCCAGTCATCTCTTCCATTTCAAATGGCTGTATGAATTCAGTGCTAAACGTCCAAAATGAATGGGTTTTTTTTCTTCCTTTCTTTCAACATCGGTAAAAAGCACGTGCAACATCGTAAAGTTGTGGCAAAATATTTAATTAATCGAGTGTTTAAAAAACATAATTGCAAAGGAAACTGCGCCAAGGTTTGACGATTTTCAGCAATCGATCTTCAGGTAAATTCATTTAAATACAGCCACGAGGACGAAGCTTTCACCCGTGAGAAACTCTGTCCATGTATGTTTAAAATGTAGTACATGCAGGCAACTGAAATCTTTGTTGGCCTATTTGGCTTTCCCATCTGAGGCCATCGCACATGGCACTGGGATCCCAAGCTCAGATGTTGATTTGTCCATTTCCTACTAATATCCTTGCAATTCAGGTCAAAGTATGAATGGATAAGGTCCTCAATGAGCCTTAAATCAACATTTCCATCTCATAAAGGCTTGTTTATTAACGGCATAAATTAATTAGAAGTTGAGTCATTTAAATTCCATTAAAATGCGATGGAAAGGTTTTCATCAAAAAAAAAACTTTCATGCAGAAGAGATGAAATTTTTTAATCGAAGAAAAGTCCTCATTCTACCCCGGGTCGTCATTTTGCCTCCCCACTCGTTCAGCACTCCCGCAATCAGAATATTCCAAAAGCAATGTTGTTGGTTAACCATTCGTCAAAGCTCAAGGTTCTGCCACTGATTCAAAACTCGGAAATGCCCCAACAGAGAAAATTTATGACAATCCCTCCTCAACCCTATGAGCCCCTTGACATGTGCAGACAGTCTGAAAGCCCTTTCATCTCCACCCCTCAACAAAAGCTTATCCGTACTATATTAGTCAAGAATAGCACTCGGTGGAGTGCAAATCTTGGCCAGGCTGAACGGTTTATGTTTTGTATCCCACAGACAGGCCGGATCTGCATCCGCAACTTACAGTCGAGGGGCTTTGCAAAAAAATCATGCACCTTGTGATACAGGTATGAAATTTGGTACACAGTTACTATGGTCCATAACAGTTTATTTCAAAACTGGACCCCAACCAGATTTGACCTGTAGCGGCTGTGGCTGGCATTTTTCAAAATCGCCGATGTATGAATTTTCAGCGTCTCATGTATCGGTGAATAATACAGTTAGGGACTTAATTTTGGTGTCTATACCTATGTTTACAGGGCTAAGGAATCCAAATATGACAACATTTTCAAATTATCTTATGTGAGCTATTTTGTTTTCCAATATCGCTACCATTTTACGTTAAAATTGATAACTTTCTTAATATCTCGGCTCAAAATAATGATATAGACTTGATACCAGTGTTTTCACTGTCAAATAATCCAACAATAACAATGTTGTTCCTGTATTCTCGGTATGTCCCCCCCTCCCCCTCCCCAATAAGTTGGACATCTGGCATCCATATTCGATGAAAGGTGAGTTGGTGACAATTTCAAACATCCTCTTTTTCTGTCATCTGATAAAATGTGTGTGTGCCTAACATCGTAAGACCTCACATCCAGAAACTGTTGAAGATCACTTTATCATGGTGTTGACGATGATTGATGGTATATGAGAGATGAAATGGTGCATATAAAGCCAATGTCAATGCTTCTGATTTTGAGTGGGGGATGATGACATCACGACATTTGAATTGATGACTTTGTTGAAATCGGGGTTTCCGTCTTTACCCATTCGTTGGGCCGTCATACCTGACGGGTAAGTTAAAACGGCCCCTGAGAGGGAAAATTTCCAAGGACCTACACGTCAGTTCATATGAACAATGCACAACGCACACTCGCTGTACAACTTGGCAGTAATCTGAGTGTGCGCTGAACGAATGAGACCCCAATTGACTCGGCTGTCCACAGGTAAGGCATCAGGTGAGGTAGTGTAATCCTGTCAGGATTGGTAATGCCAATCGGCGATCGTGGTTGCTTCGCAACCTGCCAGTGCACGGAGTTATCTGTGCCCGGCGGCCTCGGTACCAGGCATTCGGGAGGGACCTGAATGCTTCATTACGTTGAAAATGAAGAACTTGGTTCCCTCCCCATGAAAATAAAGCACTCGGGTACTTCCCCACACAATGAGCTCTGAATCCCGGATCCACAACAATTTGGTGTCACGAGTGGGATTTTTCGAACCCACTGACTGCAACATCGGGAGTCAGGATTTTGCAAATTCGAAATTGCGACAGAGCGTGATTAGGGTAAAATTTTTAGTTAAAAAGTAATTGTGCAGCTATGTCAGACCGAGGTGAGCAGATCATCCAGGTGGGTTTTGTTGAGGATGATGATTTGGAGGAGGAACTCATGATCCAGGAGGGCGATATTGAGAAAAGTAATTTTTTGCAGGAATATTCAGTCGAGGGCGTGGCAGAGTCACTGGTAATGTGTCTATATCAATATTTCAAGCCGAGACGTTATTCATGAAAATAACTCATTTACATTTCATTCATGAAAATAAACAGCACAAAAACAATGCACAAACATGTTAATTACGGGTACAGTTTGGACAATTTTTAAAGCTGAAAGTCCCGAACTATTTTCCCCATTACCCCCGAAGTTTGTGGATTTGCGGTTCACGGAGATTTTCAAGAATGTAACCCCCGCAAACGGCAAGGCCCTCCTGTGTATAATTTAACACTTTATGGGGTATCGTATTCCATTAACTCTCAAGTTAGAAATGCATCATCTCTTTTCAAGGTAATGTAATAAAAATGCATCTTAGAGAAGAAACACTTCACGATGTGCAATGAAACCTATTTCGACAGAGAAATGTGGAATGTTTCTAGAAAGTTTGACAACTCAGCTGAGACTGTCCTATTTGTGATTGGTGCACAACAAGACTTGTGGTAAAGGTGGGAAAAGAAGTTGTTGAATTCAGATGATTTGCACAAATGGACATTTACTCACTTGAGTTCACGCAGACCTAAGATGCTCATCATCCCATCACCTGCAGAGGTGTTTGTCTTCCTGTGATCTGCAGCACATATCTGAAGATGTGCAGGAAAAGAGAGAAAGACAGGAATAACATGGGTGTTTCTTTTTAGATTATTTTTCGATTTACCATATATTTTGCACCATACTTTGTGACAAAGCATCAGTGCTGCTGATGCAGTTTCTTGGCAAAGGTTATACTGGGTGGTTTGCCATTGCTTTACCAGCAGTGGTTGGGGCAGGAATTTGGAATTTGGCCAGGGTAGTCCATTTGCCCTTCCTATGTTCACTGTAGTGTACCTATGAATTGTCAAAGGTACAAGGTATTTTGGTTGATTTGTCATCCTAAGGGGTCCCTGAAGTATTCCAGCTGGGTTGTCCTCAGGACAACTTTGGGCAATTTTTTTAACTGCAAATTAGGGCCGCCATTACTGAAAAATCGATTTTGTTGAATATCTCCACAACTTTGCATAATAATGTCACAGAAATGGTGTCTATACCCATGTTTTCATGGTCAAGGATTAATATAAAGGTATTAAAAAAGTTACCACATCCATATATTTTGTCTTTATGCAAATTAGTTGCCGCCATTACCGAAAAGTCGACTTTGTTGAATATCTGAAACTTTACATGATAATGTCACAGAAATGGTGTTTATACCTATGTTTTCATGGGGAAGAAGTGTTTTAATAAGTTTTTTTTTGAGAAGAAGAAACACCATAAGAAGTGTTTTAATAAGTTCATGGTTATTCCAAAGTATGTTGATTTATCTTCTGATCCTATTGTGCTTAATGATGATGCTCTGAAGGTCGTAGTGGAAGACATGTATGCTAATCAACATGTCAGTACCTCGACCACCATTGAGTTGCACGATATGTATTGTGGTCTCGGTGGCATGCTATCTCGCCAACAGATGTTCGCAAAACTCACTAGCTATTTAGGTAGTGATATCGTGGTAGTACGAATGGAGGGTTGTGCATCTGTTGTGGGGTTCAGGCATCTTATAGGCAAGTCTCTGAAGCTGGTTCAGGACGAATCAGTCGACGAGCAGAGCATGGACACTGTAGTCCGGCAGGTCAGGGTGGAGGCATGAGCAGTCCAGGTCAACAATGCAGGCTATGATATGGGTGACTTCACTCACAGCAACATGCTCAAACAGACAAGCCCAACTTTGTTGAAACTAATTGCTGAATTGGGTTCTAGTGGAAAAGTGACCCAGCAGTCTCTTCGCCTGACCCAAGCGGTTCAAGGCCACATCACCGGCATCATCACCGGCAGACAACGCTGGGGCTAGCAGTGAAGTTACAGCACAGGCATGGTAGTTCGGAGATGATCAAGTTGCTACATGACCACGGCTTCATTGTGTCCTATGAAGAGGTCATTCGCTTCCGAAAATCAGCAGCAAAGTTTTCGGGTGACAAAAGCAGCATGATACACCAGGCCATGGGTTTTATGCGAAATGTTGGACCAATCTTTGGTTGGTTTGACAATCTTGATCTTCTAGTGTTAACCCCGAATGGACGCCGAGCCACCCACGTCATGGCTCACGAGTTTCAGCAACATCCCGCTGGAATCATACAGATAGGTAGTGCTCAACCTGGAGTCATGAGCCTTGTCATCCCGCGCCTGCTCAAAACAGCCGCACGTTCTCTCAACATCAGCACCAGTCGATCGATCCCACTGTAGCACTACATGGGACCAAAGAAGGTCAACCCTCCAATGATTTCAATGACATCAGGAGTCTCGTATGCTGATGTTTGTGCCATAGAACAGAGTCTCAACGCTGCTCAGCTGAAGGACACACAGTGGCTGAACTCGCTTAGATCCGACGAGAGCATGGAGTGGTACGGATTCAACAATCAACTTGCCAGGCAGGAAGCTCCATCTCCTTCCAAGGCAAATACAGTGTACCTGTTTGGCCCTCTCATAGATGCCCCACCATCCCATCCTGATACAGTACTCACATCACTACTATACATGAAGAAATCACTCAGTGAACTGGGAATGAGCTATGCAAATCTGTCCATCGATATGCAGCTGTACATGGTTGCGCAGCAGTTAAAGTGGTGGGATCCGACAAGGTTTGAGGATGTTATCGTTCGTCCAGGTGTGATGCACATTATTATGTCCTTCTTAGGGTGCATCGGAACGCTGATGAAGGGATCGGGTCTGGATGTTCTGGTTGGAGCAGCATTCGGAGGTATGACGGGGATTATGAATGGGAAAGCATGGGTGAGAGCCATGAGAGCATTTCGCATGATGTCAGTGGCACTGCTGCAGAACTGTCTACAAGGTGGTGAAAAAAGCTTTGAGGAAATCGTGTCATACATGGAAGATGCAAGGCAGAATCCTACGGGCAGACACTGGGTGGATAATTAATCTGGTGAAACCGACGCTCTTGGCTCATCAGTTCCTGCGTGCAGAGAGAGGGAAAATGGCTCTTCCAATAACTGTGCTTGGAGCGGATGTTGCCCTATTTCTTTAGTGCAGGTCACGTTCACGATGCTCGCTATATCTCGTGGCACTCACTAGAAATGAGACACCTACTGACAGAAGCAGCCAAGACTGACCTCATCGCGGGAGCACATGTTTGTCGTCACAGCCAGGGCTACTGGAACTCAGTATCAGGTGGGTTGTTCATTTTAAACACATGCGGATTCATTCCTTATATTGTCTTCTTCCTTATATAATTAATTGATCTAACTGTTATATAAATATATATTTACAGGTGACCAATTTGGTGAGCAGACAGCTATCAGGATTGGAAAGGGTGGATTGAAGGGTATGACGCTCTCACCTGAGCTGGTTACCGAATGGATCGATTCATTTCCAATCTCGGTCTACCTCTCTGATGCCATGGAACACATGCATTCTGAGAAAGTACCCATTGCATCACTGCAGACCAAACACAAAGAGGAAGGTATGAAGCGGCGAAAGCTTGATGTTGATGACAGGAACCTTATTGCTGCAGAATTAGCGAAACATTCCCACCCATTGGCAGTGGAGAGCGATGTCCTCCACAACATTGTCAATGGCCAAGTTGCTCCCAAGGAAGTCAATGTTGCAGATGCAGTAGTAATTGGAGAAAAGATGGTCATGTCATTCCGCAACTCTCTGCTGTCCGGCTTTCATGGCAAGATTTCCAGCCAGGTCAAGACGATGGAACAACTCAAACGAGGCATGAAGATTGGCAGTAAGACTGCCTTTGACATGGAGGCCATCTTCATCCGCCTTCTGATGGTCGGACAACAACGACAGCTAAAGCTAGCACCCATCTTTCAATACGAACTGTGTGCATTCCCGCCCTCGATCATCGATGAGTATGGCTGCTTACGCAAGGGCAACAAATCTGTTCTTGCCAATCGTTTGGGTGTGAAACAACTCGATGCTCCAGCTCCAGATATCGTGATCGTAGATGCACAGCAGCTGCTTTACCACATCATATGGCCACATGGAGGGGATGCCTCCATTGTCATTGAGAGTATCAAGCGTCGTCTATCATGTTATCCTGATGGTACCGAGAAGATTTTGGTATTTGACAGGTATAATGATATCTCAGCAAAAGACCACGAGAGGAAGCGACGTGGTGGCGAGGGTTCAACAGACCATAACTTGACCATCAGCAGTCCACTTCCAAATCGTGATGCCATTCTTAAGAACAAGCACAACAAGCGGGAACTCTCACGGGTGCTGTCGTCATTCAACATGGGTGCTGATATATCAATCGAGAGTAGAGATGGTGGCTTTGCACATGATGAGGCAGATATCACGATAATCTCATACCTGCTACAAGCTGCCGAATCTGGTATGGTGGTGATTCGAATCCTGAGCGATGACACCGATGTATGTGCTTTTGATGTACTGGGTGTGGGCGATGCAGCTGCACAATGTTTGCAGTATCCAGATGGAACGCTGGAATGGGGCAGTGATTGACATCAACGCGAGCTGTATGCTTCTGGGCCAGAAGTGTCTCCAGTTACCTGGAATGCATGCACTGAGTGGCTGCGACACAGTTTCCTACCCATTCAACAAAAGGAAGATCAGCGCTCTGAATGTTTTGAAGGAAGGTGACTTCCCAGAGCTGTTTGAGGTCCTGGGCGAGGAAGATGCCACATACGAGGATCTAACGAACACAGGCCAACAGTTCTTCTGTCGTTGACATAGGTCCTCCGGCTCCACAAGGGCTCATCGATGTCATAAGCTGTGGATGTAAAGCAGAGGGCAAGGCATGCAGTACCGAGGGATGCACCTTGCGTCTGCCTTCAAAATTCTATGGCCGCTGCAGGAACGCCTTAAGGTCACTGTGTGACATCGAATCAAAGACCGTACGGCACACCCATGTTTTCGGTCTCCACAATTTATAAATACGCCGTGCGGCTACCCGAAAAAATAACAAGGACAAATGTGTCCAAGAGCAGCGTCCAAAACCTAAAGGTTTTGTCGGCTAAAAAAAAAAAATTTTTTTAAATAAATTTTTTGAAACAACAACAACTTCCGATATTTCGTCACGTGCCTTCATCAAGCCAATTAGACCATGTGGAGGTACTCGCTATTACCTTCAGAAAATGATTTTCGTTGTGCAGATCACCAATCTGAATGAAATTTGGCATACTTAAAGAATTTTAGACGCAGAGTCCAAATCCACTTGTTTCCACGTCGAGGATGTGACACAATTGGTCATTTTTGGCAATTAAAGATACACCGAACATGAAAGCACGATTTTGACACAGAAATGAAGAATCACGGTTAGACTGATATGTACGTCAAAGAAAACTCTTGTGAAGTCTTAAAATGATACAATATGTTTTTTCAGAGCCCTATTCACTATTGTTAAAGATGTACATAATTAAAGGTCGTAAACCGAAGCAGTTACGCAACATGCAACCGCTATCCATGCAACAAGGTTTTTACCGGCCGAAAACGTCTGGACCGACCAGACAGGCCTTCGAGTTGACCAAGGCAACTTTTTGCCTAAAAGGCAGCCACACTGGCTATTAAAGGTAGTTACATTGACTATTACGGATTAAATCAAAGACAAAGAGACTGCGCGACTCAGCCTGATGAAAAGTGGAACTGCCACAAGAGGAGTACTGTATTTGAACTCCAGTATTTCTTGCTCTGAAGCAGTTGCTGAACTTGCCTCTTGACTGCTGCTATTACAAAACTCAAGTCCACTATTACATGCTAACCAACCTGAATACAACTGTGTAGTGGATCACCACAGCAAAATCAGTGTGACACCCACATTCACAGTTCGTCGACGGCGCAGACGAATTGTTCCAGGTCGTGAATGATATCCTGATCTCGCGTGAATTCTCGACCAATGCTCCCGAAACAGGTGATGAGATGGGGACCCTTCATCATAAGTCAAATGGCTTTGTTTTGCCCTTACCGTGGAATGCACTGGTGGTATCACTCCCCGTGAAATTGTGCAAGCCTATCAACGCATCGCAGACAGAACTTTCCAGGGCATTACTCAGCTTCCTAATGTCAACAACGATAATATCCTTGGGACTTCCTGTGAGCAGATGGAAATTTCGCGCCCGAATCGACTTCGAGTGAGCCAATGCCAACACAAACACATCGGTGTCGAAACTCTCTATGTGCACCGACTCTTCATTCTGTCCCGCGTGAGCGGCATGTAGCAGGTGCTTCGTGTCAGCTTCCTCATGGTCACATTCAAGTTCAGGTACTGACGACACAGTCATGACACCATTCGATGCCTCGATTTTCTCACATTTGCTGGCATGACTGATGTATAACAGCATGTCGCCCAGTTTTGATGGAGAGATGTTTCTCGTCCACGATTCGACGATGAGCTCTATCAACGCCTCCTTGTTGGCTCCGCTCTGGAGATAATTGGCCCACTGTTTTGGAAGGGCTTGATCACGTCTGAAGATGGTTCGTACTTGAAGATCGCCCGCCCTGCTCCAGGCACTTGATGCTGATACTTGGGTAAGTATCAAACACCACGTCCAGTCTCGAAGATTGGTTATGTTGTGCTTTGGCCACTACGATGTTCAGCACCATCTCTTCCAGTTTGCCGAAAGTGTTATACAGTGAACCAGCCTTTATCGCCTGAATAACGGCCATTCCATCCACAATCGTTGCACCTTGGATAGGCCGAGCATCCACACGGCAATCAGACCACAGTTTCAGTATATGGTTGCGGAGTTTGGCTTTGTCCGTCTTAGCAATCGAACCATCACCGGATGCCAGCGGGAAAGATATGTTTTCCAGTGGGTCCGCGAGCAGATCGTGGAGTGTTACATTGCTTTTCTCGCCAATCGACAGCAGTCGTGTGAAAAGACGACGTTCATTCGTAATTTCAACCTTCGGCGTTTGCTGGTGGGGAGTCGCCGACTTGCCTCGCGCCTTGGAGGAAGTTGCCAATTTGTCCTTCGAAATCGGACTGAAGAATGGGACCTCGCCCGAGAGAAGCCAATCACGCAAGAATTGCACGACAGCATTCTCTCCTTTGACATACGCGTTCATCAAGTCCGTGGAAGTGGCTGGCGGTGCGATGACACCTGAACTAATATTGATGAGTTCAAGTTGAGTGCCAGAGAAAGGGTTAATCATTTGAAGTACTGTGTCCATCACTTGTTCCACCACTGCTTCGTTCTTCTACGAGCTCGACACATCCAAATCCTTTCTCGTTCGGGGCTCGTCGTGGATACCCGCCATTGACTCACATTTCCTTGCGATTTCTGCACGTGCTGGTTGGGACAGGATCCACTTCTTCACAGCTGTGCTTTTCTGAGTGTAACCAATGATTCCTCCACTGGTCTTGCTGTCCCGATTTAAAGTCTGCTCTTTGATCTGATCACACACAACACTACTAAATCCATAACGAGTATGCCGTTGGGCAGTCCATTTGCCGTCCATGAACGCTTGATAGGTGTCTGGGTGGGAGTGCTCTCGCCCGGCAATTTCCAGCCAGTAAACGGGTAAGTACCTTGCATAGTTTAGGTGATCGTAAGCAAAGTACCAGGGCATTGACGCTCTCGTGATCGCAAGGTGTTTCGGCCAGTTCGAAGTACGAGTTGCCCGTATAAGCTCTAGTGCTAGCTCCACCATTTCCATGTAGGAGCACCAGAATGCGAATGTTTTGATCGCTGCACATTGCTGCTGTTTGAAGGTGCTGTAGCGTGTGAACATTTCTGAGACCTCTTGCGATGACAGTAACTGTTCGAACAACGGAGACGGAAATGTTTCCTGGAGACGCTCTATACACCTCTCGAATCGCACACGCGTCTCCTCTGCGAGGGAGTCCATGAAGGCCTGGAAGCAGACTTCCTCGCGCTTCGTAGACGAGCTCGTGACAGCGCAGACTCCTGTTATAGTGGTGGCCGTTCATTACTGAATTTGCAGAAAGCTGAGCGACAATACCAGACTCGATTATGAGGTCGAGCAGACCTGCGTCTCTGAATCTTTTGCCGATCACGTCGAGGAAGCTCATGAGTTGGTGGAATTCGCCGAGACGAATTACCAACCTTTCTGTCAACTCCGGGTGCAACCAAGGAATCTCCTGCACCTTACTGGTGATCGCAAGGTTGAAGACGAGAACTACTTCTTCACGTTCCAGTTTATCAGCCATATCGATGCTTTGGCGTAGGACCGTGTAAACGGTGTCCAGTTCGGTGGGTGATGCCTCGATCACGGGAAGGTAGATGATGACTGACTTGGTTAACTCTTCATCCCGACGAAGGAGGGTGTTGTACCCAGTCCATGTCGGCAACCACCCATCCATTTTCTGGACCGTTTTCATTGTTTAATAGAGCACATCCAGCGATAGCCTGTCCTCTTGTGATGGACTGATGTCAATGTCACAACTGTAAAAGGCTGTGGTCCCTTGCCTTTTCCCGCCACCATACTTGAGAATGGGTGGTGTGTTACCAACTAATGACCGCTGACGACGGCTAATTGGAGTCACTGGACGAGCGTGCTGAATCAGCTCAGAGGGTGCGGCTTGTATCATCAATCCATTGGTGTGGTGAGTGGTCCCATGACCGGTGAGGGTCTCACTGAAATCGATGTTATTGTCCACAAATATTGTCAGTACATTTCTGAGGCAGTTTGAGGGCTATTTTCCCTCCTGATCAATCTGCAACAGTGGCAAAGCAGTTTCCAAAACCGGTGTAGTACTGACAGACACAATGCCCAAGCTTGTTGAGCAGTCCTAACAGTCGAGTGGAAGTTGTCCAATGTTTCACAGTCAGGCCCAATGCATAGGACTTCGGAGTAAACGTCTGACCCCATTGACGCTATAGAAACAACGTCTTGAAGAACAGAGAGCATTTTCAGATGAATATGCCTTGGGAGTTCCACAAATTTCTCCAGGGTTGTCTCATCTGACAAGCCTGCTATCCATGCAACAAGGTTGTACAATGCAACAGGGATGGTTCTTTCAGCATTTGAAATGTCGAAGTCAGGAGCAAGTGTTGGCCATGTCATGTCCACACTTTGGTGTTTGTTCAGGTCATCCCTCACCATGTGTGCTCCCGAGTATAGAACATGTAAATTGAGGCCCGAGTCACCCTGCTGTGGACCCTGGCTGGCTTCATCCTCTGTAGTTGGCTCTGTTACTGTTGTAGAGCTACTGTCTACAGCAGCAGCCTGAGCAATGGAACCAATATCAATGTCCTTCATGTACACCACTTCACTCTCAGACATTTTTGGTGGACGATAGAAAATCATGTCTGGGTACCGTTCCTGCAGTCTTTTCTTCAGTCTTGTTGCCTGGTAGTTGGCCTTATCCTGACTTCGCATACTCTGACTAAGTCATTGAACATCTCACACAACGTCTTCATTTGTATAGATTGCTTTCCATCAATGAGTCTTACCTGGATTACTTTATCACAGAAAATGTCAAATGTTGAGTCAGAGTTCACTTTCTGAGTTTGGAGTTTACTTTCACTCTGTCTGTGGTATGTGTCATTCACATACTCGTAATAACATTTACGGTGATAACAAACTGCCAGCGCCAAACAGTCTTTTTCGTTTATAGTTGTCATTATTCTCACATCACGTTCATCTCTCCTCTGCTCAGCAGTTTCCCTCAGCTTTCCTCCATCCTGTGTTTCTGCCAGGGACAACTGATCACGTTGAGATTTTCCTTTGACATGGATGAATTTGTCTTTTTTCTGGCATATGATACAAATTCTTGGCAGTACACCAGCTGATTTACCAGCCACCCTTTCTACAGAGGTTCTGAGGGATTTTCTACGTATTTTGTGGTATGAGTGCCCCTCTTCTTCGAGTCCACCCACCACCTCACTGGCTCTAGCAGAAACTGCAATAGTGCTGGCTTCTGATTTCCTTTTGCTGGCTTCAGCGCGTTTTATATGATCCTTGTTACAAAACGACACATAGCAGAACCGGTGACAGCGGCATTAGCAGGAGGATCAGTCATTGGCAGCAGTTTCATAATTTGATCAGCCAGCAAACGGCATTTGTTGATAGTTTCACTATATGTGGCATCGCACCAAGCCTTCGCACACTCGCATACCTTACGCCAGCTCTTGTCCGTGAATTGCGTCACTTTCTCATAATCCTCCGTGCCCAAGTGTATGAAACAACGAATATTTGGTTGTTGAAAGACCAAAAATCACTGAATCACATGACAACCATGGGCGCAGCCATCTTGATTTGTTGTTTCCTGGTCATTTCCTCCACGATTACAAGCACGCCACGCCCACTTCACGGCGGTAATGGTAATAACTGTCGGTGTGTCAACTTGTGCATATGGAAACAAGTAGGAATTTCAATGGTGTGTTCTCATGAATGTACAGGGTGAATTTCGTTTAGATTGGTGATCTGCACAACGAAACTGAACGAACCGACCCACCTCCACATGACCAAAATAGCGAAACCTGTCATAATGTATTTATGTATTTACGATATATCGTGTATTTACGAAATATATAATGTATTTACGAAATTACAATACGATAAATGGAATAATCTTAAAATAGTAACGTCAACTTTTAGAAACTTTAAAGCAAATGTCCGAATCTATTTAAAAGTTCATGATAGACGCTCTCAAAAGGCAACGTCTATGTGAGGATGTGTACATGTGCTCAGTATTTAAGGCGATCCGGATCTTGTATATACAAGAGCCGAGTCCGAGAGATTAAGGTTTTGTCTTCACAAGAAGAAGAAGAAGAACAACGCCGAGCTCTCTATGAGCAGCGTTCGCACATATGTGACTGCTACATTGTGTGACCGTGGAAATACTGCAGCCGCTTTATAATTGCTAGTGCCCGTACATTTTGTAGACCCTCCGGCTGCCGAGCCAAATGTGACTGGCCTTACCTCGTGTTTTCACCTTCATTTGTGATGTTTGTTTTTTTAATCATCTTGTGTTTTAATTAATAACAAAAAAGCAATCCGATCACGTGGTGTGACGGACTGTCGGGCAAGGATTGAATTTCACAGCAAAACCAGTTGTAATTTGGAATATCCATAATTACATCAGCCCGATGCGTTTGATGAAAGTGATTGTGGTTCTGCGGGCATCATGTTTGATGAGCTGCCCTGGGGGCAGCGCTCTCGCAGAGTGCGCGAGCGATCGGAACCCAGGCCAGAGCTCGAGCCTGTGTGGACCTTTGGATGAGGTGATTGTACCAGTTTACATACAATACACCGCCACCGAAGGTCATTTACTCATCTTATTTTACCTTAAACATGGGGAATTTCAGATTAAAGTGTCTTGAAAGTGGGTTTTCTTTGGGTCCATGAACGGATTAATTCACTCCATTATTTCTTATTGGGAAAATATTTTTGGAATCCGAAACTTTTTGCAATCCGAACAGCCTCCTGGAACGAATTAAATTGGGATTCTGGGGGCACCACGGTATAGGCAAACACCTACACTCCGATCTCTCGCGGTAGCGCACGATGGACGCACACTGCCATGGAGGCCGCACGTAGGTGCACGGCGGGCGTAGGGGAACCGTGCGTCGACCCTGCGTTGTCCGCAGGTAGTCACACAGACCGCAAGGCCACCGTACGGCGACCGTGGAAATAGTGCGGCCGCCGTAATTTTTTGGGGGTTGGGAAAATTCATTTTTCATTGAGAAGAGCTTACGGCAGCCGCACGAATAACGCAAGCCCACCGTACGCCCTACGTACGGTCGACGTGGAACACATCTATGTCATCGCTTGGCTTGTCGAATTGCTACGGCGAACGTAGAAAAGAAAAAAAGTTATAACTCCGCGCTATAATTCCACGGCGACCCTACGGCCTGTAAAATATAGCCAAACGGCATAGGGCCTCCCTGAGGCCACCTCAGTTTCTCTGCGGCCGCCGCACGTTTCTGTCAATTCAGAGGGCGTACGGCCACCTTATCCTCGCCGTAGAGCAAATGTGACCGAGGCCTAACCGACCGTTGACGCCAATAACTCAACCACGTGACTTTGGGTCCTCTGTCGAGTTAATCCGGTTACCTAAAAATAACCACGTGATTTAACTACCCTCGGTACGCCTTGTCCGAACCGGATCACTCAACCGGACCAGATCACTTTACTCGATCGGATGCAGCCGAGCGACACTGCCAAGGACGTACAGGCTAAAAGGAACGGATTGTTGGGAATAAAGTCCCGGCTAAAGGCGCTGTCACACCTTGACGATTTAGCCAGCGTATGCCGACTCAAGAAAAATTTGTCTAAAACGCTGGCACACGTCGAATTCGTCATGGGTAAGTTTTGATAACATTAAGAGCACGCTGAAAAACACTGCCATACGTCGTAGTACGCTGGTTTCATCGTTGTACTTTGCGGTTGTCCTCAAATTTTAGCATGCTTGAAATTTTACGACGTATGCCAGCGTATGACTCGCACGTTCCGCTACGCTGGCCATAAGTTGTAGGCACGTTATGCAATCGTTGACACACGTCCACACACGTTACTTGTAAGTTTCTCATAAGTCGAAACACGTCTAGGTAATGATTAGCGTACCCGAAACTTATTTATAACCTATGAGTAACGTGTTGTTGGCACGTTACACGATCGTTGCACACACGTCGAGGCACGTTATGCGATCGTTGACACAAGTCGAGGCACGTTACTTGTAAGTTATTCATAAGTCAAAACACGTCGAGGTAATGCTTAGCGTACCCAAAACTTATTTCTAACCTCTGAGTAACGTGCTTTGAACCTCTGTGTAACGTACCTCCAACGCATATTGATGTATGTAGACGTATTTGATTGACGTCTTCCGCACGACCACAGAACTTACTGAACGTGTTTCGAATTTACAGCTACCGTAAAATGGCGTATTGGCAGCGTTAAAAAAACAACAACAATAACTTCTGATATTTCGTCACGTGCCGTTACGTCACGTCCGATTGCCTCTTCAGTTTGCTCATGTCTTATTCTTAGTTCCTCCTCTGTGAATATTTTCTGTTTGAGGATATTGTCACGTCGACATCGAAACTTAAAAGCAAATGTCTGAATATATTTTAAAATTCGTGATAGACTAAAAAAATTAAAAAATTAAAAAAAAATAAAACAATAACCAGCAATTTCATCACGTGCCGTCACGTGTGTACAGAAGGGCTGGAATGTACCGCCCGTCTGTCAGTAGACCATTATCACTCTCTGTGGGGCGCACACATTACACACGTGATCATTCCTGTTGTTCTCCTTCTCCCTCCTGTCCTTTCTTTCACAAGAAAAGCCAAGGAGAAAAAAGGAAAATGTGCCTTCACGGAGAAAATAATTTTAGGGTATGCTAAACATTACCTCGACGTGTTTCGACTTATGAGAAACTTACAAGTAACGTGTGTGAACGTGTGTCAACGATCGCGTAACGTGCCTACAACTTATTCCCAGCGTAGCGGAATGTGTGAGTCATACGGCGAGTACGTCGTAAAATTTTCAGCATGCTTGAAATTTCACGACGTACTAAACGTACCACGAAATATGACAGCGTACTTCATCATTTTTCAGCGTGCTCTTAACGTATACACAACTTACCCATACCGTATTCGACGTGTGTCAGCGTTTTAGACAAATTTATCTTGAGTCGGCATACGCTGGCTAAATCGTCAAGGTGTGACAGCGCCCAAAGCTCGGATTCGGACCATGCTGGACCAATGAAGGATAGACAAAAACGAGCTGGGAACATTCCTAATCGTAATTTTTTAATAACTGGCAAGGAAAGGTATGTGGTACGATCAAGATTTATTGGGGTGTGCAAACAGAGATATGGAAGATAGGTGTGGTGCAGCAATAATCAAGCAACTTATCAAAGCGGACGCAGAGCAGACCTAACCCGAAAATAATAATAACAATCTTCTGCAGGCTTACTTACATAGACAGGCGCCAGGAGACACACACGCACGCACGCACACACGCACGCACGCACGCACGAACACACACACACACACACACACACACACACACACACACACACACAAAACCCGATGACCAGGAATTGAAGCAAGACATGAGAGGAGTTGAGGCTATGGTCTCTCGGTACCTTGGTATAATTTATACGCGGTCACCAAACGCGCCACCAATATGTTTGGGGGAAATGCTCCGTGGCGTGGTACCCCCCCCTCCCCCAACCCTGACAGCTGGCGCGTCGTCTCCTGCTTCGGGCAGCTCACGTCAAGACTGTGGGCATGAAGGAGGGGCTTGAGTTGCGAGGGTGGAGTCAGTGTCGTGTGGGCAGAGAAGAGGAGGAGGAGCCCGGCGATGATGACAGAAGGCGGAGTCGAAGAGATGACGGCAGAAGGTGCAGTCGAGGACCAGCTTGAGCGTAAGGCGAGACAGGGCAACATAGAGAGAAAGAAGAATCCGCTCGGACCTTTATAGGCCCCGCGGCGTGGGGCGGGGGGCCACCCCGAAAGTCGGTGACGTCACCCGAATCGGGTGCTCCGATTGGCCCCGACCCCCTGTGCGGCCCGGCTGCGATGGCAGGAAGCAGCAACATTCCACTTCCGGCAAGGTGACCTCATGCCGCAAAGATGTCCCGCTCCGACCCCACGACATGATATGAATCGCCCACACCGAACTCCGGATCAAGATTTGCCTTGCAAGAACCCCCGGGCCGTGCCCTGATGACCGGCCGAGGGCAGCGTCGGTCCCGCACGCCTGCTCTGGCGCCCCTGACCAGTGCTGGCCAACGCGACCGGTCAGTTTGCGTTACGTGGCCCGAGCTGCACAACATGCCTCTACCCGATCGCAGCTTCGCTGGCCACAGAGGCGAGAAGGTAAGATGTTATTGCGACCCAAGCACACACAGTAACATGTGTCCATTCGTGCCCCACTCTGCACAATAACAAAGTGTCGCGGGCGGTACATTCCAGCCCTGCTCTGGACGATAACAAAGTCGCGAGCAGCACACGGGTCTGCTTTCGAACACGTTCCGTATAGTGCGCGTGGATCCGCCATTACGCACGTGGCCAGCACTCGCGTTTGCCCGATTGTATGCGGGGCGAAACCCGGTCGCTATGAGTGCAGAAATGGGTTGAAAGGAAGGCGCCGCTTGTGCCTTGCACACTCGCATCTCGCGCAACGTGGCGTGGGGTTGCCTTTCTATTATCGGCCTTGGTACGCGTTCCGTGCAGCGTGGGCGTCGTGCCGGGTGTGTTTCCTACCGAGGGGTGTCCAGCGTAATGCTTGCTTGGCCTTCGCTGAGGACCCATCTCACAGCGAAGGGCGCACGTGGCTCAGATTTACCTCAGGAATAATCAGAAAAGAAGAGTAGGAATGACGTTAGAAATGAAATGAAGAAGAAATGATGTAAGCAAACCTCGCAATGAGATCTTCGCAACGCACGACCCTGTTGTTCCGCTAGACAAAAGGGAAGGGACTATCTACACGTATATTAATGGAATAACTGTCTTGGGACCACCATATGTTGGATGCATGTGGTTCCGAGAACCGCGATATGTATCGATACATATTTTGATATAAATATATATATATATATATATAAATATAAATATATATATATGTAAATATATATATATATATATATAAATATATATATATATATATATAAATATATATATATATATATATAAATATAAATATATATATATAAACATATATTGATATATCTTCTTCTTCTTCTACTTCTTCTTTCAGCTGCTCCCGTTTTGGGGTCGCCACAGTGGATCATCCGTATGATCCGCATAGTGATTTGGCACATGTTTTACACCGGGTGCCCTTCCTGACGCAACCCTGGTCGCCTCTAACAACACAGGGATATGGTACACCTATTTTAACCGGGGTATACACCGGCCCAGTACACTGGTACTCATTTCGCCGACCTGGGAAGGATGACAGGCTGAGTCAACCTCCTTGTGTATTAATTCAGTGGCCCAACGGGGCTTGAACTCAGGACCTTTTGGATCCCAAGCTGCTGCCCTAACCACTGCGCTAACACCAGGCGCTCTCTCTCTCTCTCTCTCTCTCTCTCTCTCTCTCTCTCTCTCTCTCTCTCTCTCTCTCTCTCTCTCTCTCTCTCTCTCTCTCTCTCTCTCTCTCTCTCTCTCTCTCTCTCTCTCTCTCTCTCTCTCTCTCTCTCTCTCTCTCTCTCTCTCTCTCTCTCTCTCTCTCTCTCTCTCTCTCTCTCTCTCTCTCTCTCTCTCTCTCTCTCTCTCTCTCTCTCTCTCTCTCTCTCTCTCTCTCTCTCTATATATATATATATATATATATATATATATATATATATATATATATATATATATATATATATATATATATATATATATGTACACAAACATATTTGTGTGACCCAAACGGAGTTGCTGGCTTTAGTGCCCGCTTTTGATCACTTCCGTCCATACCTGCTCGAAAAACAATTTGAGCTTCAAGTCACTGGAGGGTCAGGTAGCTCGCTGGCAAGAAAAGTTACAGGCATTTGATTTCGACATCCTGCATCACCCAGGTCGGCTCCATGCCAATGCTGACGCGTTATCACGAAGACTGTGCATCGAGCAAGGTTGTCGTTCTTGTGAAAGAAAGGACAGGAGGGAGAAGGAGAACAAAAGGAATGATCACGTGTGTGTAATGTGTGCGCCCCACAGAGAGTGATAATGATCTGCTGACAGACTTTGGTACGGCGCAACGAGAATACTCTGACTTGAACATGGTCATTACTTGTCAGGAGGTAGCAGCTCTTCAGCCTGACTTGAAAGTATACTGGGGACAATGGGACAGTCTCGACTCAGGTGATGGTGTATTGTCCCGGAAATGGGTGGTGTCCGCCACTAACAAGTATGTGTAGTTGTTGGTAGTACCACAGCAGTAGTTTGAAATCCTGAGGCAATACCATGGACTGAAAGCAGTGAGCCACTTTGGCAGAAGTAAAATGTAAAATGTAAAAAAGAAAATCTGTCATTTTTATTGGATCCATTGCAGAAGAGACGTGGAAGCTTGGTGCCACAAATGTGATAAGTGCTCTGCCAAGAAAGGCCCCTGAAGAAAGGAGTCTGCCCCGTTGTAATTGTACCAAGTGGGCGCACCCTTGGAGAGAGTGGCAGTGGATATCACAGCACCTTTTCTGGAAACCACCAGGGGAAACTGGTACATTTTAGTCACGATGGACTACTTTACAAAGTGGCCTGAGGCTTATGCATTGGCAAGTGTAGATGCGAGTGCGGTTGAATGGGAAATCATGGACGGTTTCTTCACCCGTTTCGGCATCCCTTCCGAGCTGCATTCAGACCAGGGAAGCAATTTTGAGACTGAGATCTTTCGAACGACGTGCAATCTCCTGGGTGTACAAAAGACTCAAACCACTCCTTACCATCCACAATCCAACAGCATGGTGGAACGTTTCAATCAGAACCGAGGTACCCAGCTGACAATGTATGTAAACTCTAATCATACCAACTGGGATGAGGGGTTACCGCTTGTTCTACTGACATGCAGGAAGGCAGTGAGCAAAGTAACAGGCTGCACTCCCCACACTCCTTATGTATGGTTGAGAACTGAGGATACCACCAGACTTAATTTACGGAAGACCCGATAGATACCACCCGATAGACACATCCAGACATGGCCAAACTATGTCGAAGGCTTACAACATGATATTGAACAGGCACACCGGTTTGCTTGGGACCGGTTGCAGCATTCTGGACAGCGCATGAAAACTAAGGACCACAAACAAGTGAGGGGGAATAAGTGAGGGCAATACGAGGTGGCGAAGATGGCTATGTCGCAAGTTCACAGATCGTTGTCAAGGTCCGTGTTTAGTGCTGAAGTGAGAAAGTGACGTCTATCGGGTACAGAAAGGACATCAAATTGCTCCACGTGTGTTGCATCAGGACCGGTTAAGGGAATATCATGGGGCCTCTATCCGTGAGTAGGTTAGATCAGACCAAAATAAGTTAGTGAAGGGGCCCATGCACCACAAGAGAATGACCCAGAGGATTTGATTCGGCAGGAACAAATAGGCAGGACCGAGCATAAAGGGAAAGCGCAACATTCAGCGACCAGGCCTATCTTAATGACTATGACCCGACCGAAGTGGAAGCGGGGATAGGTCTTTTGGGAGGTGGAGAGAGGCATGTCTCATCCATCCACCAATACATTTGGGTAGGGTTGTTGTACTTGTTCCCCATTCTCCCCCAGGTTCAGTCGACACCATTCACAAAATCCCTCAAGATATCACTCTCCTCATCCCGACCTCAAGCTTGGAAGAGAGAGCAGGCAGACCACAAGCTGGTTCCTATACTTGCCATCACCTGAATGTTGAGTCCTATGATGGATAGCTTATTTATATGTTCAGAATGCCTCACAAAAAATTGTCTCCATCTCACTCCCTCCCCATGGAATTGAGCAGATTGTGTAAGTATGCATTTTAGAATCAAGTCGGGGTAAATCTGTGACCCGGCATTCATTGAGGTCAGATGACATGGCAGACTTGTGTCCTGTGTTTGGCACCTCCTCGAAGCTGATTCCACATCCCTCACTTCTACCCCTGCCCCTTCGAGGGTTGATGAGAGCCGAGACGACTCTGGAAGAAGGAAGGGGGTCGTGTTGCACTCTTGGGATGGAAGAGGAGGAGTAGGAGGAGACGGGGGCTTGTTGCTTAACAACGAAGGAAGCTGTGACTGTTAAGGTGTCTCTCGTGTAAAATGTCGGGCCAACTGTGGGACCAGAATAGCGCGCCTTTCTTTTCTTTTCCATGTTATTTTGTTCTTCTGCTTAAAGCACCTTCCTGATTCACTTTCCCTTCCTCTGAAAGCTTTACATAATTCCCATGGGTGAGCTTCCCGGACAGGTCTCTGGAGGGTAAGGAAGAGAAAAAGAAGAAGAAGAGGAGGGACATGTGTTTGTGACTCACGAAACTTCATGCCAAAAAGCTCTCCTCGTTTCCGACGTGTCCTTCGCCGCAAAGGAACGGGACAGCAGTAAGTGACATTGGAGAAAAACCGCGTTTAGACCAGAGACATGGGCATGTGAGACAAGGTGGAGGAAATCACGTTGAATGGCAAGACGCGAGCTGGGCTGTGACGACAGCCTGAAAACAGCCGACATCTTGGGGAAGACGTGTCTTGGTCTCTGCGAGGCCTCATGGAGGAATTGTGAGATCCAAATAAGGGCTGCCTTGTTGGAAGCATTCATGAAGTGGGAAAGATGAGGGAGAGTACAGAAGGAGATGTTTGGCACACCTTGTGTTGAGCGGCGAGGAGAGAGAGAAAAACCATGGTGCCATTATTGTGGCCCGGTGTTTGGACGAGACTGCCAGAACGTCATAGCAGGCAGTCTTGAATTCCTTTCCTTCCCTAATACATTATTTTCTTTTTATCCTTGCAAGTATTTCTTTGTTATATTGCTTCTCCACCCTTCGGGTTAGATGGGGACATCTGTCTGTGCTGCGCAATTGTCAGTCAACCTTGTCTGTCGCCTCTCTGGTGTTAATTGATATTGACCTGAGCGGCAGTTCTGACTGCTAAAAAATAAAGTGTTTACTTGTCCAATTCGGACATTGTTTGACATTCCGGGCATCACACTATGCACTATGCAAATGCATAGATCGTCGAGTTTGCGGGTTGACCGAAATAAATGGCAAGTAATAGATGTAGGTAACATGCAAGCATAAACAAACAATGTAGTACTTAACAATCATGTTATATTTAAAAGGTTCAGGTTTGAAAGAAGCAAAAGAAGCTCCAGCATGACACAAAATCCTTATAGAGAATGAAGAGTGAAAGAAACACATTGTGAACAAAGAGAGGAAAACGTTGACTGCAAAAGTATCAAAAGCTATCATTGGTATTAGAAATACATTAGGAAACCGAATTTCAGCACGCCATAAATTTGCTTGAGATGTGAGCAGCACAGTTGAAGTGAGTAAATGAACCCAAAGCTTTGGCAGAGCAGAACTAGACAATTCTATCTGTGGTACCTCAGCGCAGGATTTGTTTTTCATTGCCGGCATGCTCTCGAAGATCCAGTGTGGCTGCACAATCAGTGTACATGGACATTCGGCAGCACGCAGCAAGCCAGTGTGCTGACCAACAGCCAGGCCTTGCTCCAGCTCCTAGTGCAGGGAAGAGATCGCTCCTGAGAAATAACTCCAAAAGGGAAGTACGGTATGCTAGAGCATAATTTTAAGCATCAGTCTTGGGCATGTGTTTCGATGTTTAGGCATCATTAGCGAGATAAAACTCAGCTTAAAATTGAGCTTACAAGAAAAACCATATACCCCAGATAATTTAACACTGTAAAACTTGTAATGGACTGGGAGGTAAATTGAAGCAAAATGCCTCATAAGATTGGGAGAGCGACAATTAAGACAGAAAAGTGGATGAGATGGAGAGAAGGATAACATCTGAAAGAAAGGAAAGACGATGAATACATTGAGAAAAAGAGGAAAGACATACGGAAGAGATGTATATCAGTCAAGTTAAAACTCATAAGGGCATATTTTGTCATGAAATCACTCTTAAAATATCCATCAAAGGCATCAGATCTCAAGAACCTATTTCCAGTACATTTGCTTAATCAACGAGAAGAGAGGGAGACAGAGAGACAGGTCTACAAAGGGAATTACCATGGACCACAACCCAAAAAGAGGAAATATGCAATGCTCATATGAATTTTCATAAGGTCATATGAACACCAGTCCAAGACAATACTGTTTCAGTCTTGATTGCTTCAGGTGCAGGTCTTGTTCCCAATCTGCATAAACGACCTCTCCAACGCTCAGGAAAAAAACATCTCTTCTTTTTGCAGATGACTTCATATTGTATTGTAGAGTACTCGATTCCACTGATAGGTCGAGAGCATTTGTGTCGCTCTCTGCTGATCTGGAAACGATTCAATGCTGGTCTGATAAATGGAACATGTCCTTCGAGTCTGCAAAATCTCAGTCTCACCCTGTCTTTTTCAGAAAGATCGTCAAATGAATCCACCAATCTATTTTCAACGTCAGCCACTGGAAGAGGTTCAGTCTCTTAAATTTCTTGGCTTCTCCATCAGCGATGACCTCCCCTGGGCCAACTATCTGAAAAGATTTAAACCATCCCTTCAAAGCCAGCCTCAGACTGGTCCCATCTTACATCATTACAAGATTTTCTTTGAAAAATCAGAACTGCTCAAAGCCTACACGGCCCAAGTCGACAACTCAACGGAGTCCTCTTCCCCCATATTGGCTGACAGCCCAGCATCAGATGTCTCTTCTGAATTCTGCAAAATCTAAAGCACTCAATATGATTAGAAGGTCTTGCGATGAGGCCTCATTTTTCTCATATCACAGGCAGGTTCTTGGTCTCCCAGTTTTTTAAACGCCTCTTTTTTTTCGTATTGCATGATCGACGCTCGTGGATCAGATCAAGTAGAATGTAAAGGAACAAAATAGAAAGGGGGAACACCAACAGCAGAGTAGAAGTGAGAATGAGATCAAGGGGGAGGGGAGAAGGAAACATGGGACAAACAAGTTACACAGAAGCTGAATGAAACAAGACAAGAAGAGGAAGCGGAAAGCAGGGATGAAACGGAAAAGGAACAAACCAACAACGAACAAATGAAAAGAGGTGAGGGAGAGGGGGGAAAAATAACAATGCCACCTGCCCAGAGCACCCAGTTTTAGGTGCCAGTAACTCACCTACACCCTCTGCCTTTAGGAAGAAATTGGTTGGCATGAGAAGCCAGGCAAGAGAATTTTGTTTCGAGAGGCTCTTTGGTTCGGAGAATCTCTTTGCGGTGCTTTGCCATAATTGGGAAATTTCAGAGGAGATGCTCACTCAACGAACCGAATCCCATGCACATGCCTTAAACTCCCCTTTTGACCCCATTATTGCATTGCAATTGCAACCCCATCGAAGAACATTGCACTTCTTCAATGGATGGCGCGACATGTTTCCCATTCTCCCGTTGGTGTGGAAACTCGATCTATCGATCATTGCTCGGACTTGTGTCTGTGGGTCTGTCTGGTATAGCTCACTCCCTTGCAGAAACTCCAGGGTGCATGCATTCTTCCAGTAACCGTTCCTGGTTTAACATTCGAAATCCAAGTTGACTGCATGGCTTCAAGCAGGCAGTGCACTGCCATCTCATGTAATCCCCCATCTTTCCCGACAATCTATGTTATTCCTATTGATCCTGCCTAGCCCAACCCTCATATTTGCAGAGTGCTGTGTTTCCTACAATTCTCTTTTAATGTTGGTTCATTCTCTTGCTTATCGTCTCCAATGTTGCCCCTGTGCTCCACAACCAGTTTCATACACACTCATCTCGCTCCTACACAACTCTTGATCTTGCAAAAAATAAAATATTTTTGAAAAGGATGACGAACTCTGGTCTCTATTCAGCAATATTATATGTTGTTGTTCGTCTTTCGGCTGCTCCCGTTAGGGGTCGCCACAGCGGATCATCCGTTATGATCCGCATACTGATTTGGCACAGGTTTTACGCCGGATGCCCTTCCTGACGCAACCCTGGTCGCCTCTTACGACACATGTATAAGGATTGGGTTTCGCCATGATTCCGGGCTGCCCTACACCCTCTCATAGCACGGCCCAGCGCAGAGCTCCCGTCCTCAAGCGATCCTCCAACCCAAGCCTCCGAGTAGCCGGATTACAGGCGCACGTCACTACGCCCGGTATTCAGCAATATTATAGACAATACAATATTCAGCAAGCTCCAGTCATCCATTTTGACTGTTCTACATTTAGTGCATGCATGACCAAGTCACCTTTTTTTTTTTAAAGCACTCCAAGCAAATCAGTGAGACATTAACTCAACCGAGCACAGGCCAATTCGTGGAATTGTCCATTTGGTCATTGTTGACGTGGCCAATGGGCTTCATCCAGTGGTGTGGCCGATTTATTTGTGGTTGGGGAAAACTCCAGCCCAATCACACGCTACCTTCTCCCCCAATTATATCAATCTCTGGTGCTCTCGTGGCAGGTTAGCTTTGAAATTCATCCCTTCATTCGCTCCTTGGATCTAATATGGCATTGACCAGAAGATTTATTGTGGATCCTTGGTTACCCCTGTTTCTCTGAGGCACCAAATAGTCTGAGTTTAACAAATAATTCCAATCTTCTCAGGTTAGTTTCCATATCACATGTGCAAACATGGCATTATTATCGACTTTCCATTGGTTGAATAGGCAGAAAGGCAAAGAAAGACAGAAACACAAGAAGGTTTCAAAGCCTGGTGTTGGCTTAGCAGTTAGTGTGGCTGGCTTGGGATCTTAGGGTTCCGAGTTTAAGCACCTGTACACATTGAATTAACACCAGGTGGGTTGACTCAGCCTGTCATCCTTCTGAGGTCGGCTAAATGAGTATCAGTGTATTGGTAACAGGGGCATTGCATCAGCAGCACAGTGTACCATCAGCCAATGATGCTACCCACAGTCTTGTGCTACATACGAAGGAGGAGGACAAGATGGTTCAACAATGAAACGCTTTGTCAAGACAATTGTCAGGTACATAAAATAATCTTTAAATCCAAGCTTGGCAAACATACTTCATGATGCCGTATCCCTCTATCTCAAAACAATAAAGAGCACACCACACTTTAAGGACCAAAATTTTATATTAATTCTAAGACGTCTTACACCTTTACAAACAAACATGAAGCATGGACAAAGAGAAATGGGTGGTGATTCGCTCAGCTCAAGTCTTCCACAATGCAACACTTTCGGTTTGAACCATAGACGAGTACACCAAAATGTTTATTAGAAGGCCACGGCTTTGGTGAAAAAGGCTTCGCAGCATGAGGGAAGCCGGTACACGTTTATGGATGTGGCATCCGGGAATACCATATTCAGAAATCCAATTGCGTTGTGATATGGCGCTCAACCTCAAAAGGAACATCGACAGAAGAGCTCATGCCCTGTCCCAAGTGCTCCACCAGACTGCCAGTCATTGGAATTCTTGCCAAGTGCAGTTTCAGAAATCACTGGGGAGTTGTAGAGTCACACAAGATAATGCAGAACTGAAGGCTCATGACATTCTGGAAGCGATAAGCATCTTGCATTTGAAGAACGACTTTGATGCAAGTGACTTCAAGTTTACTTGTTAAAGCCTTTGTTCTAATCTTGGAGCATGTAGGATCCAAGTAGCCTCGTGTGCTCATGTACAAGTTCATATTGTTACATTTATTGGGTGTGTGTGTGTGTTTGGGGGGGGGGGGGGTCAGCTATTCAATTAAGCACTGTCTTAAAATCATGTCAGTTCGACATTTTGGGGTTGTATTAAGGACATGGTGCTGGACTAATTTGTCCTGTTTGTGCGCTACCATAACCTTTCAAAGCTAAAGAGGTAAAAGTGTGCATAATCGTATTATCTCATGTCGAGAACCAGGAAAGGTGAGGACAGTGAGCACAAGCTTGGTTTCCAACAGCTGGCGAGAATGGTCATTCTGGAACGAAGGATTTCTTGGGTAGGTTGAGCAGAGTCATTTGGATGGGAACAGCCAGGATTGGCCAACGGTCACATGCTGGATGCCATGGCAGGATTGGGAGACCAAGGTCTACCACAAGTATTGGTGAGGAAGATGGGTGCTCTGCTGGAGACACCACCACCAAAAGAGTCCACAGATGGCAAGGCAACATGAGCAAACTCTCACTAGCTCTCTCTGTATCTGTGTCCCCAATGTGCTATCTCCAGCACTGGCATGTTGAGGTCATTGAAACTCGCTCTCGATGCTTTACTCACTGCTTCAGAACGGGTTTGTCCTGCCACTGAACCATCCCACTGCCTGCTGAGTCCCACAATATCCCCATCTCTCACTTGCCTGGTTCTTTGTTTGTGTGGATGTTGATTTGAATGTGGTGCCCAAGAAAACTAGTGGAGTTGTAATTACAACATGGGTGTGAAGCGAAAAGCAGGGTTAAGCAATTTGTTCACTTTGTTCATCTCTCTGGCTGTATGTCTACAGACGTTGGTTTATGATCGAGGAACGACTTAATTAAAATTTAATGTTATACTGGGAATATAAGACTTCACTGATGGAAATACCATTTTTTGCTGTGTTGGCTAATCAAGAGGGCAAGAAGAAAAAGGATTCCTGGGAGTGCAGGGATAACCAGTGTCGCAAGTTGGTGTTTGCAGTTTCGCAACGTGTGCCCACGTTCCCATGAAAAAATAATTAATATTTTCCACCCGAGTCCACCGTCGTTCGATTTATTGAAATCTGTTAATCCGTTCTCAAGTTATAACACGACAAACAAACAAACAAACAGACACGACTCATTTTATGATATCGATTTTAAACACTGTTGAACATGAATTGGGACATAAACCTGAAGTTTAACAGTACTTTGGCTCTAAATTTGGCAAATTGTGTGTCTGCAATCGTATCTCAGATATGTATGGACCCGATTTTATTCGTACTTGGCACAAAGACAACACATGATGGCATACATATGCACATCATTTTGTTTCACGATGCGATCAAAGATTTCCGACTGGTGGCCATTTTAGTTGTTAAAAAGAAAAAACCCCTGGTGTTGAACACGTCCTCCACCATTTGTCAGACATGCATTTTATCAATATTGTTCAAATTTGGCACACAGATAATGAACGATGGCTTACATAAGCACGTCATTGTATTTCGAGATCAGATCCAACACGGCCAACTGGCGGCCATTTTAGTTGTAAAAAAACCCGATGTTGAACACGTCCTCAACCATTTCTCGGACATGCATTTACCGATGTTCAAACTTGGCACCACGATAAAGAATGATGGCTTGGATAATCACGTCATTTGTTTTCTTCCAGATCACAACCAAGATGGCCGACTGGCGGCCATTTTGATACTTAAACGTGTCTCCAACCATGTCTCGGAAATACATGGTCCGATTTTGTTCAAGTGTGGCACAACACAGTACATGATGGCAAACACTTGCATCTAACTTAATTTTGTGATCTGATCGAAGATGGCCGACTGGTGGCCATTTTAGTTGGAAAAAAAACAACACACGTTGAACACGTCCTCAACCGTTTCTCGGACACGCATTTGCCGATGTTGTTCAAACTTGGTACACAGATAATGAATGATGGCTTGCAGATGCGCATCTTTTTTTTTTGAGATCAGATCCAAGATGGCTGACTGGTAGACTGGTGGCCATTTTCGTTGTACACTAATATGGGCTAGCCATTTAACTCCGTACAGCAAAGTTACTAAAACAATGGGGGCAATGACATTTTGTCTTTTTTACTTGTTTCAATTGAATTAAAAATTTGAACACTGTAAAACACAAATCGCCTTCTTGGTACTTTCAAAAACCTTCCGCTTCGCAGTAATTGGACAAAATATTTCCGTACACCATTTTACGTAATCTTGAATCAAATTTGCCGCTCGTTTTCTCAGCGTTTGGGCATATATGGAGATTCAGACAAAATGGCGGCTCGTTGAAAATGTAGATCATGCTCGGAAACGCAATAAGAAAGAGAATAAAAGATCCTGACTTATGTTCTTTTTTTCTCAAGACTGCACAGGGTAAGATGTTCAATGAACTCTCCAATCGCTGAAGGTTTTTATTTGATGTTATCGTCTTACATGCAGGGATTCAAATTGTTTTTGTTTGTCTCATTCTGGTATTTATAATCTCACGCAGTCGATCTGCATGCCATCTTTTCCAGACTTGACGATTTGAAATTGGACTGGTTTGAGTATTCATGCTGGATTAAAATTGTGTTCATCCATGTTTGGGCACCGGCATGATATGAAATTATGTCAAAGCGAGGGCCAATGCTCCACTTGCTGTTGGTTCAAGAGTCAAAAGACTGCTCAGTTATAACGTGGAGCTTTAACTCCAGCAAGTGTCAGCGACCCGCCTTGATTGTTGTTCTGTGGTTGTGGTGTGGGGCTATGTCTACAGACGTTGCTATATGATTGAGGAACTACTTCATTAAAATTTAATGTTGGCTTTTGAACACCGTAGAACATGAATCGGGATATGAATCGGCACACAAACCTGAAGTTTAGCAGTACTTTGGCTGTGAATTTGGCAAATTGTTTGGAGTTTCGTCCCAATCATGCATGCAATTCTGTGCAAAGCATATAATACTTCAATATAATCTCTATTATAATACCAAGCTTGCACACTAAAAACTCGGCTCGCCGTCACACGATCCCTATGAAATTGCTGTGGCACTTAGCGGACATGCCGACAATGTTTGGGAAGTCTTGGCATTCCATAGTACCACTTGCATTTTGCACAATGCGTATTTTTGTCATTCCCCGTGTACGGTCTGTCGTCTGCTACCAGCTATGTTGTACTGCTATCCCGTGCATGTGCACGGGTACCGCGAGTATTCCATATAATACTTCTGTGCAAAGTATATAACAATAATCAAAGCAGTCCATTTGCATGTCATCTTTTCCAGCCTTAACGCATTGAAATTGGACTGTTTTGAGTATCCCTGCTGGAGTAAATTGTGTTAATCTGGTTCAACACTGGTTTGAGACTTTTCCAGCCTCATTTATCGCATGGAGCTCCAGCTCCAACAAGTGTCAGTAAAGCGCCTTGATTGTGGTTTCATGGATGCGGTGTGGGGCTGTGCACGTAACATTTTGGAGTCAGGAGTGACAATGTGTATCCAACTTTGTTTGAATATTTCACCTCGCCCCCTCCAGCCACTTCCCACACCACCCTGTGTAGCAATGGGATTCTCATGTATGTGCTACTTGTGAATGATTGCAGCTGTAGAGGAAGCTGAGTGGGGTTTGAAACAGCAAAGGGCTTATCTTATGCATCTTTTCTTGATTGCTTTCGGCAGCTTTCTTTGGCTGGAAAAGCGTGGGGGTAAATTTGTGGAAATCCGAGCCACCTGGGATAATTGATTAGGCAAGAGCTGATTGGTTATCCTCTCCAATTATAGGTGAGTGACGTGATTGATCTTGTTACATATATATACACATCACACAAATGGAATCAGGAAACTTACCCATCATGAGAAAAAAAAAACATGTGACATTGGCTGTAAACTACAAAGTACAAAATGACAAACTATGATGACTTTCAATGGTGCATTCCTTCAGGGTTGAGAGAAATGTGTGGTCACTCTCTCTTGTATGCATTCGCTTCTTCATGAGCCTCAGACCACTGTATAAAAAAAAACAAAAAAACCTCGCACCAAATATAAATACAAGTACAACAACAACCACGAGTGATCGGTCACCTACCAATGAGTCATTGACAATTAAGTTGTACGACACTGTTGGATGCAGGAAGGGGAACCAGCATACCGATCGTCCTACGAACTGCAGCTGTACCTGCTATTGGAAAGACACAATGTCAGCACCAAAAGGAAGTGCAAGCAATATCTTCACGGTAATAAAATGTCGATCACATCAATGAAAACATGGCACCCAAGTTTTTTCTTCAATATTTTTCGTACCCAGGTGTGAAAAAAATATAATAAATAAAACATCGCTGCAAGTGTTCGCCAATATAAAAATTCGATTCCTCGCAAATTGTTCAACTTCTGTCCAAAGCGTATAAATTACGTTTGTGGCAGGTCTTGTCGACAAAGCAGAAACGCTGACCTTGTCAATGCTGGCAATGAAATTACCAGAGAGCCCAGCATCGAAAACAGCAATTACCAGATGTAAATTGGACATTCGTTAAAATGTATGAAAAACACAAATCCTTACAGCCTGACATCACTCATATTCTTTGATGGATTCTTCACAATACTACTATTAATGTCACATTATGAAATAGTGGCCATGAACCATGAAGGGGTGCTCATGCATGAGCCAATCAAACAGAGTCCACCCTGCCGATATGAAAAACAAAATAATCTAAATTACATTCAACTATCAAATTACTGCTCTGAAAATGATTAAAGCAGAATTTGGTCTTTGTCTTTTTTTTTTTTGACAGCGATATTGGAGAATCAAGAACACATTTAATAGATCTCAAAATATTTCATGGACAGACAAAAACAATTTAAATTTAATCAGCGCACAGGAGTTGGAGATTTTTCCTCATTATAAGCTTTTGTGTACACTTGTTATATCCCATTAGCTTCACTAATATGATAGTTTGTTGTTTCAGGATAGAATTCAAAAGTTTGCGACGTCATACAATTTTGGATCTTACTAAAATTGAGCACTGAGGTGTCATTATATTTATATGCAAATAAGGTACCAGCTCGAAAGAAATTCATGAATGCACGGTGGTGCGTCCTCGTATTCTAACAATGAGGAGCTAAATGGATGGCTGACCGAGCTTGGACTCTATTCCCTTGAAAATAACTCCAGGTCAGGATGGCTGATATACATGCCTTAATAAATATATTCTAAAATTATTAATACATATATATATACACACTAACAGAAAAACGTACCTGAGCATCATTGACACCTATCTGAAATGACAGATGAAAACAAACACATCATGTTGTTTGGTCAGATCAATATTTAGTGTTTGGCAAACATGAAGTCGACATGAGAATGTCAACACATGTGTGCAAGAAGTCTCCAGAGGCTCGAAGAGGAGTGCGGTCAAAAGTCAGTTAACGCTCGGTATCTGGTATGACCACCATTTGCGTTGACACACGCCTGGCAACGGCACCTCGTTGATGCCACAAGATGGTTGAAGAAGGCTTGAGGGATGTCATTCCAGATCTGTACCAAGACCTCCTGCAGTTGGGCTAACGTCGCCGGCTGGTTTTGAAGACGGCACAATTGTCGTTCGACTTCATACCACACATGTTCTATGGGACAAAGATCAGGCAAAACAGGTGGTCAGGGAAGTGTGGGAATATTCTGTTGTGCGATGAAGTCGGTGACCACTCATGCGACATGAGGGTGCGCGTTGTCCTGTTGAAGTGTGTTGTGACATCCATGAACCGGCAAGACTTCATCACGAGACCGAATGCCTGCTGAATTCCCATTAATGACCTCCAGCCGGGTTCTGTGATGTTCGGTGATGCCTCCCCACATCATCATACTCCCACCACTGAAAGACGAACGTCGCACAACACATGCATCAGCGTAACGTTCCCCTTCCTGTCGATAAACACGCCAACAGCAATCACTACTGTCAAGATGGAACCTCGACTCTTCTGTAAAGAGGATAGCAGCCCAATCTTGTCTCCTGAACCTCAGACGTTGTCTACACCAAGCTAGGCGTGCACGTCGATGGCACCAAAATCAGACATACTGCTGGTCATCGTGGTCGGATGTCATGCTCGCCTAACCGACTCCTGATAGATCTGGTGCTGATTGGTCACAAGCCAGGAAAGCTGTGAAACTTGTTATCTGGAGCCCATTCCGAAGGTTCACCAACCGGATGTGGTTGTCCTGCTGAAGTGACGTCACACGTGATCACCCAGAATGTGGACGGTCTCTGATGTTGCCAGTTTGTTGATAACATCTCCAGGGTGACTGTATGGTGTTCCAATGAACACCAAATGCGTAGCCACAACGTTTTATGGCATTCCTGTCTTAAGCATGCCAATAGCACGTGGACGTTCATTTTTGGAAAGGTGTGGCATCCCGTTTACGACATTTAGACGTCAATAAAAATATTTATCACAGCTGGGATGGTTCACCGAATCGTGCTGCGTTACAATTTTCTCAGTACCAGGTACCACCCCGCTCCCTCTGGACTCCCACAAATACAATTATTTTACAACACGTAGCGGAATAGAAGTATTCAATTAAAGTCAATGACGTTGTACGCAGTGACACATTTTGGAAAATTACTTTACACCACGTATTTTATTAAAATGACACCTCGCATGGAGGAAATCATGGCGGCGTGACAAGCTGCAATGGAACTGAAATGGGAGTCAAAATAGTGGAATAATAGTACTCAATTTGGAATCGGAACTCTTCGAGGCGAAGGTTACATCTTCAGCGTTTTTCAGATTTCACGAAGACAACAGAAGACAGGTATATTCATATATATGTACTTCCTTTACTTTATCACCTTAACATTCTCTTGAATGTCAATTTGTAATCGTATATTGAAAAACGATGTGTGCTGTGATTAAAAAAAAAAAAGTCAATTACATCACTGGCGACTGCATCGCCACGGCTTAAAAACAACGGTCGGTAAGGAACGGCTGGCTTGGCATGCGATTAGCGATGTATACAGTGATTCGTAGGGATGAAGATGAGCAATCGATGATTCGTGAGTGATGTACAGCACACCCTCCCCATTATTGGGGGGTTACGATCTTGAAAAACCCTGTGTTGGGCAAAACCGTGATGTTCAAGGTTAAGGCCTTATGGGGAAAATAGGGTTCAGGTAACCAACTCTAAAATTCATCGACTTTTTTTTGCCTTAACTTGTACTGTATGTACTGTTCGATAAAATGAAAAAAACTTAAAATTGTACATGATGATGATGATGATGATGATGATGATGATGATGATGATGATGATGATGATGATGATGATGATGATGATGATGATGATGATGATGATGATGATGATGATGATGATGATGATGATGATGATGGAGGGCATTGGACGTTATTGCCAGGACGTCAACGTCCCTGGCTTCGGGTCGTCAGCGTCATCAGACTTTGTGAAGAAGGAAGTGTTCATTGCTATCCTTGCCAAATGATTTTACTATTATTATTGTTGTTAATATTATTTGTTACAATGTTATCATCTGTGCAGGGAAAATGATTATTTAAAGAAAGTTGTTGGGATGTTCTCACGTGATCATTTCTTGTGACCATCCCTACCTTGTTTACATACTTTTTGGAAGAACATCCCCACATCCTTTTTGCATTAAAAAAAAAAGATAAATGTTTTTATAATTTGTTTCTTCACTTTTTAACCTCGGTGGCGGAGGTTATGTTTTCACCCCCTCTCTGTCTGTTGTTTGGTTGTGTGCAGGATATCTCAAAAAGTTGTGGACAGATTCGGACGAAGCTTCATGGACAGATTCGGACGAAGCTTCGTGGACAGGTTGGGTGTGCCACAAGGAAGAATTGATTCGATTTTGGTGAACATCCGAATCCAGATCTGGGAACGAGAATTATTTAATTTCAAAAAGAGATTCTTCACCATTGAGAGATGGGGCCAAAACGAATATGGAACTGTATGGCATGATATTTAAAAAATGTCTTGGGTCCAACATGTTCTCGTGGATCAGGTATTACATGGCGGAGGTATGCGCTCTTCCTAGTACACTTCTTGTTTTGAAATGTCTTCACATGCTGGATAATTTCATTGTATTGCACAGAATCTTTTTTTTCCATTCTTCGGATTTGTGTTGTATTAAACACGAGCAGTCACAACCCCACCCCCCCTCCTCCCCTTCAGGTGGAATGATATTGGTACAGAAGGGGGATTTGAAGTGGAGTACAATCATTGCTGAAGATCATGAAGTGACTAAATTGATGTGACAGTAATTTCTGGTTCAAAAGTGTTTTGCCAAGAGTGTGTCAAGAGTGCCTTAATTAACTGCTGGCAACTACAACGCATCGCTTCGCTGACGAGAGTATAAAGGGGGAAGGGAGAAGGAGGGAGGGAGAAAGAGGAGGGAGGGAGAGGAGGGAGGGGAGGTGGAGAAATTAGGGAGGTGAGGGAGAGAGAGGCGACAGGGCGGAGATAGAGGGAGGGTGGGAAGCGAGGACGGAGATGGGAGAGGGGTGAGGAGGGATGGTGGAGTGGGGAAGGAACTCAGAAGGGGAGAAAAGTGGGGAAAGGGGGGGTTAGGGAGAGAGACGCCTCACCAAACATCGCTATACACGACGGGAAGAGGAGGGTGAGGGCAAGGAGGAGGGGATAAGGAGAGGAGGGGGAAGGAGAGGAGGTGGAAAGGAGAGGAGGTGGAAAGGAGAGGAGGGGAGTGGAGAGTGGGTTTGGGAGGAGGAGCACATGAGGGGATGGAATTCTAGATTTGCATTTGGTTGCGTGACTTCTGGAGAAAGGGGGTGGGGGGTAGTAGAGAATTGAATAAAATGGAGTGGGTGAAAACACATTAATATAAAACACGGAGACGGCTCGGAGATGTCCCGAAGGGGGGAGGGGTGCATAGGGGAGGGAAGGTGGCATGAGGGGAGGGGAAGGGAATGTGGAGTGAGGGGATGGGAAGGGAAGTGCAAACAAGCATACCCAACGAGCAAAATTTTCTTTTCAACCACCATGTTCTGGATAAAACCGGGTGGGAGCATGTAAATAAAACCCACACTATATACCTGGCAAAGGCCTGCCTGCATGCATGCATGAGGGGAAGGTATGGCAGCATGAGGGGAAGGGAAATGGAAGGGCAATGAAACGTGCACAAAACGGCAACATATCATTTTTAACCGCCAGGTTCCACATAAAACCGGGTTGGAGCATGTAAAACCCATGCTGTATACCTGGCAAAGGCCTGTGCATGCTGTAGGTATGCTTTGCACATGCAGCGGACCTTTGCACCCCTCCGGCTCACTGCAAATCTGATTCGTACATGCTACAACATGGGGAAGCGGTTTGAAAATTCAAAATGAAACCGTGAGTCTTTAACAGTCCCCTTAACAGAGGGGAGGGTTGGGAGAGGGTAGGAAGAGAAGAGAGATAGAAGAGAAGAGAGATAGGTAGAGAGAGAGATAGGTAGAGAGAGAGATAGGTAGAGAGAGAGAGAGAGAGAGAGAGAGAGAGAGAGAGAGAGAGAGAGAGAGAGAGAGAGAGAGAGAGAGAGAGAGAGAGAGAGAGAGAGAGAGAGAGAGAGAGAGAGAGAGAGAGAGAGAGAGAGAGAGAGAGAGAGAGAGATAGGTAGAGAGAGAGAGAGAGAGAGAGAGAGAGAGAGAGAGAGAGAGAGAGATAGGTAGAGAGAGAGAGAGAGAGAGAGAGAGAGAGAGAGAGAGAGAGAGAGAGAGAGAGAGAGAGAGAGAGAGAGAGAGAGAGAGAGAGAGAGAGAGAGAGAGAGAGAGAGAGAGAGAGAGAGAGAGAGAGAGAGAGAGAGAGAGAGAGAGAGAGAGAGAGAGAGAGATAGAGATAGAGATAGAGATAGAGATAGAGATAGAGATAGAGATAGAGATAGAGATAGAGATAGAGATAGAGATAGAGATAGAGATAGAGATAGAGTTAGAGATAGAGAGAGAGAGAAGTTGGAGAGCGAGATGGAGAGGGGTGGAAAAAGGGGGAGGGAGAGGGATTGTGGGGAGGAAGAGTGGGAAGGGACAGGGGAGAGGAGAGAGAGGGGTAGGGAGAGGCAGGAGGGTGGGATGCAGAAGGATAGGGGTGGGAGAGAGAGAGAGGGAAAGGGGTGAGAGAGAGAGAGAGGGAAAGGGGTGAGAGAGAGAGGGAGAGGTGTGAGAGAGAGAGAGAGAGAGAGAGAGAGAGAGAGAGAGAGAGAGAGAGAGAGAGAGAGAGAGAGAGAGAGAGAGAGAGAGAGAGAGAGAGAGAGAGAGAGAGAAAGAGAGAGAGAGAGAGAGAGAGAGAGAGAGAGAGAGAGAGAGAGAGAGAGAGAGAGAGAGAGAGAGAGGGGGGGATAGGAATGGGAGAGAGAGAGAGAGAGAGAGAGAGAGAGAGAGAGAGAGAGAGAGAGAGAGAGAGAGAGAGAGAGAGAGGAAAAGGGGTGAGAGAGGGGAGGGCAGAGGAGAAGGGGGATTCCGGCATATGGGATGTTCAGTTTCACATCCATTCAAGAGACGGCACACACACCAGGATGTGTGTTGCCTGTGAAAACACCTTGCCCGTGAAACACCAGGATGACAGTTTATACCTGGGTTGGCATTCAAACCCAAGCAAGACAGCTTAGAGTGAGCATGTGTACCTCTCGGTTCATTGCATTTATTTTTCCTTCCTAATTCCAGAAATGTCCCAACGGAGAACCACCATTGAGCCTGAAGTTATCGCCATTGAAGCTGCAAGCATGCTCGGCAAGTGGCTTCGGTCAAGGTTGAAGAAACGTTTTTAAAAACAAAACGTTTTACTATTTTATTTGGATGTATCTATGCTGAAGTGACGGGTCGTATAATGAAAGGGGATCGTACAAAAAGGGGAAACGTGGTGTAAAATAAAACTGCACATTTTCAGGAAGCGAACCACCGACCGACTTACTGCATGACCAAACATAGGCAAGTGGGCCCTGAACTTTGTTCAAGTCGATCGATATATTCAATGACAATGTGAATATCGTAGAGCACTCACCAAGTGGCTGAAGCACTCAAGTAAGCACTCCAACGAAACGGTTGATGAGGAACGGCTGGCTTGGCAAGTGATTAGCGATCGCCGATCGGTTATATAAACACCATGCACCAGATTGCACCCGGAATGTCAAGCGATGTCCAAATCATACACGTGAACACATTTTTTTTTTTAGCAGTCAGAACTACTGCTGAAGTCAATAAAGAGGATTAAATTTTGAAATTCGGCGAAGATTAACAAGTTCAAGAGGTTATGGAATGTGCAGAAATTAAATAAAGCCACGAACAATGGCGTCTCCAGGCGTTTATGAGCATTGCAATGTATCCAGTGATTTGTAGGTATGATGATCAGGTAATCGATGATATGTGAGGAAAGTGAAAAAAAAACAAACAAAAAAAAAACTTCATCGTTAAGAAACCGCTGCGACCTGTTCCGAGTCGAGGAATTTTTGAGCAGGTCAAGAAAAATGGCGGCTTCAAACTCAAGCGAGCTGACAGAGGACTGACCAAGATGGTGCACCAATGGTTGTATTTTTGGGTTTGTGGGATGTGGAGTAGCGACAGAAACCCGAATGCAATCAGGGTTCCTCCTGATGACTCCATCTTTGCTCATTACTTCTTCGGGTTCCTTCTTGGTCTTCCATTTGATTATGTTTGTACCACATCCTGATGCTGTGTGGACTGTGCTTCCCTGCTGACAGACCTCTGGTAGTTTGTACATGTTGCTGCCTGGGGAGTTTGAAGTGGAGTACAAGCCTGGGGAGTAACTGCTGAAATCTATCTTTCCGGGTTCTTCTCAACATCTTTGTTCTTTGTTGCTCTCACACATCTTTCTAATTTTTCACATTTCTCATTATTCATTCGAATTCTTGAAATTTCTTCTCTTTCATCGCTTTTACTTTCTATTTCTGTCTTTTGTTATCTATCTGTCCGTGGAGAAGTTAATTTTTGCAGAAAGTTTTCTATAAGACTCACTTGGTTGCGCCTGGATGGGTTTGAGGGTTGTGGAGTGGCGGCTGAAACCCAAATTCTATCCAGGTTCCTCCTGATGCTCTTTACTTAATCGGGTTCCTTCTTGGTCTTCCGTTTGTTTTGGTTTTTGGTGATGAGCACCCCCCCCCCCAACTTATCTTCAAAAGGGGTGTTTAAATTAACAATTCACAGTCTCATTTGTTTGAGGCTGAATGCCGAATCTCTGTGTTTGCTTCTATATCCTGTGTCCCAAATCCATTGCTTTCTGTACCCACCTTACTCAGTCAAACCCACCTGTTCCTGGACTCTGTATGCTTTTCTCCCGTCAAGGTAGAGAGTTTGCTGTCAAACCTCGACTCGGATTCTGCAACCGGTCTAGATGGCATCAGCCCACGTGTCCTAAAAACCTGCTCTGCTACTCTTGCTCACCCTCTCGTTTACTCAAGGCCATCTGCTTTCTGCTTGGAAATCATCAAACATTACCGCTCTGCATAAAATAGGTGCAAAAACAGATCCCTGTAACTACAGATCAATCAGCCTTTTCCCAATCATCAGCAAGGTTTTGGAATCCATCATCGCTTCCGACATTAAATCCTTCCTTTTCTCCAAAATTCTCATCTCGGATCATAAATTTGGATTCAGACCAGGTCACTCCACCCTGGACATGCTGCTTCTGCTTTCCCAACAATGGATGGAGGTCCTCAATGTCAGACATGAAATCAGAGCCATCTCCCGAGACATATGATAAGCTTTCGATACGGTCTGGCATCCGGCACCACTGACCAAACTCTCTTCCCATGGTATCCAAGGCAATCTCCACTCATGGCTCGCAGAGTTCCTCTTCTGTCGCCGTCAATATGTGGACCTTAATGGAGTTCTCTCATTCCCTCTTCCTGTCCAGGCTGGAGTTCCTCAAGGCAGCGTTCTGGGCCCTGTTCTTTTTCTGGTTTTCATCAATGATCTCTCTGGCTGGAAAATCCTCTTTGTCTTTTTGCTGATGACTCCACCATTTGCTGTACCATCTGTCAACCCTCAGATCGGCAAGCAACAGACTCTTCACTCTCTGCAAATCTGGATAAAATTAAAAGTTGGTCAAACACTTGGAACATGTCTTTCAATCCTGACAAATGTCACACTCTCACGATGTCTCTCCGAAAGGACCGTCTGAACCCACTCCCCAATCTACTTTCTCAACAATCCACTTGAAGAAGTCCTTTTATTCAAGCTTTTGGGTCTCACTATCTGCCATGATCTTTCCTGGGAAAGCCACATTTCCAAGCTGGCCTCCAAAGCCAGTTACCGTCTGGGCATCCTCCGTCATGCAAAGTCCTTCCTTGGCACACCTGAGATTCTGACCACGTACAAAGCTTTTTGATCCACAGCCTGATGGAGTACTGCTCTCCCCGATGGGCTGGTGCTCCCACCTCACACCTTTCTCGGCTTCACACCGTGGAAACCAAGGCATTTAGGATCGTTGGTACCTCCCGCGATGAAGCTGAGTCTTTGGGTCTCTCACTCTCTCAATGCAGGCAGGTCGGTGGTCTTTCTGTCTTCTACCGTCTCCTCTCCGGCCTCGCTTCCCCACCCCCTTGCTCTGTCTGTGATCTGTCCCCCTCATATTTCTGCAGGCACTCAAGGTCTTTCAGCAACCACCTTCTGGTGAAACTACCAAAATTCACTCTTCCATTCCCCCTTTTTCCCACCTCTGGAACAAACTCACACACTTCCTTCAATCGCACTCTTCCCTCTCGGTCTTTAAAACAGCCACTCATATCTCCCCCCATCCAAAACCATGATCTTTTCTACCCCTGTTAATCCACCCCCAAACCCACCTGATTAAAATTCCCTGCTTTCCTTCCTGGAATCCCTGGAGTACCATCTTGTTTATCCCATGTTCTCCACCTCATCCCTCTCCCTTCCACAAATCTCCTAATTTTTCTGTTCCCCACTGTTTTGTGTTTCCCTCTCCCTCCCCTCTTGTCTCTTACTCCCTTTGTTTCATGTTGTGTGTGTGTTAGCTCTTATAAGAGCCTCGACATTGCATACAAAAAATAAAAACAAAAACCCAAACACCCAGTTTTCATTCATGCACCACCTTGAAGTTCCCTTTGTGTGCATGCAAAGTTTGAGGCCGCCAGGTTTCATGGTTTTGGAGTTATGGAGGAGATGGACGGACACACACTGACATTTTATTATAGATTAGCAGAGTAACCACCCCCTGGGTGGGTCGAATTTGCGCATTGCTGCACTTGCTGAAAATAAGTATTGTTTGTATTTTGTACGAAGACGATAGATGTTTGCGTGGTGTGTGCTTAAAAGGTTCTAGATGGCGTAAAGGTTCCAAAGGGTATAAATGGTCGAAAGGGTGAAGGAATCCAAAGGTGTCGAAAGTGTCAAAAATGGTATTAACAGTAAAAGGGGTCTTATGGGGTCATCGGGGTGTTGAGAGTCTTGGGGTCTTTTGGGGTCCTGAGGGTCTTAGAGGTATTAAGGTTCTTATGGGTATAAAGGTTCTTACAGGTCTTTGGGGTTGAAAGGGTCTCAAGGTTCTTAGGAGTCTTAAAGGGTCTTGGGGTGTTTCGGGGCCTGAGGGGTCGAAAGGGTCTTCTTGGTATTAAGGGCATTTGGGGTCTTAAAGAGTCTTCAAACGTTTTGGGGGTATTAAAGGGTCTTCGGGGCATCAAGGGTCTCACAAGTCTTTCGGTTGTAAAGAGTCATTAGGGTCAAAACGGTCTTGGGGGGTATTTGGGGTCTTTGGGGTTTTCAGGAGTCCTCGGAGATTTGGGGGTCTTAAGGGTCTTCTGAGCCTTAAAGTGTCTTTGGAGTATTCGGGGTATTAAGGATCAAAGGAGTATTAAGGGTCTTCAGGGTCTTGAAGGCTCTTCCAGGTTTTTGGGGTATTAAGGTTCTGAGTGGTATTGAGGGTCTTTGGGGTATTCAGGGTCTTTGGGTTCTTTGGTGTCTTAGAGGTCTTTGGGGTTTTAAAGCATCTTAGAGGTTTTGGAGGTCTTAATCCTTGGCTCTCGCTGGTCGGACTCTGTGTCCAACGAACAGTTGCTGGTTCTGTGATTGAGAGAGACTCAAATGAGATTTGTTACCTGCATAGTCCATGAGCATCAGCTGCGGCTGTATGGACATGTGGCCCGTTTTCCTGACGCTGATCCTGCTCACCAGATTCTCTCAGCGAGGGAGTCTCGTGAGTGGCGGAGGACAATGGGCCGACCATGTTCCTCATGGTTTCAGCAGGTTGATCGGCATCTCAATGAGATGGGGATGGGCTAAGCATCTGCCTGGGGGATGGCCTAACGGAGGCCCCTGGAGTACCGGCGGAAAGTGGACGCAGCGACGCGCTGTTCTAGCGCATGCTCCCATACCTGACCTGACCTGAGGTCTTATTAAGGTTCTTCAAAGGTCTAAGGGGTCTCAGCAGTTGAAAGGGTCGATAGGTTTAAAAGGTACATTCCAATAGTATGTAATTAAGAGATGTATGTGTCGTCAGCATGCAACTGACGTTAAAATCGTATGGAATTAATAGACATCTTGTGAAATGCAGACAAAAAACTGAGATTTATCATATATATATATATATATATATATATATATATATATATATATATATATATATATATATATATATATATATATATATATATCTCATTCTAACCACTGATTCACTGAATTATATGAAAGTTCAGTTCCTTCTGGGTGACGTAGAAAGCTGAAACTTCGCATGCCAATGGACATCGGAGCCGACACACCGGGAAAACTCACAGAACCATCGGAAAGCGTCCGGAAATGAAAATATAAGTTAATTAAAAAAAACACAAATGCAGGTGAGCGACCCGAGACAATGGGGAAGCACGGTTCGTTATTGATTACAATGTGTCAGCATACCCCACTCTTATAAACATAATTGGTACTGTACATAAATTATAGATGATCTAAAATTCTAAATCGTACGTAATTTATAGAAATATGTGTGTGTGTGTGTGTGTGTGTGTGTGTGTGTGTGTGTGTGTGTGTGTGTGTGTGTGTGTGTGTGTGTGTGTGTGTGTGTGTGTGTGTGTGTGTGTGTGTGTGTTGTCGCTGTCGATTGGCCCTGTGACTGCCCTACACGGACAGGGCTGATATTCCACCGTTAACCACAGCCATGTCGGTCTGATTGTCCCTTGGGCGAATGTGTCTGGTGGCCCCGTCCCCATTAGACTGATTGACAGTTGTCGTCCCACACACCCCTTTGATCCCAATTCCTGTTCCTTCACAAAGGAATGCAGTTTTGCATACTTTTTGTAGAATCCTTTCAAGCCATAAAAATTTCCATCAGTTTACACCTTCCCATGAGAAAATGCAGAAGATTGGTGTTTAAACCAAGTTCGTAGCTAAAACCAATTTTGAGATCGGCTGCCTGACAAGAATAACAAGAACAAGAAGAATGACAAACGGGCATTCTTGGGTCTCTCATTTTTCTTGCTCAACGATGATGTCCCAAAGTTTAATGAGTGCAATTGGATGTGGAATTCTCCGCAGATGACTGGTCGGTAATTTAGAGGTTTATAAATTATATCTTGGGAGATTTTTTTTTGAGGATTTATGTTGTATTGAGCCAATGGAGTGTCATGTCTGGGCCATCCCAACATAAGAAGTCTGCTGACTTCCTGATACAGTTTATGTATATATGCATATAAATTATATATACACTTTTCAAAACAAATATGACTGTAAAATTCATTACTGTGAATTATACAATGGAAAAGTTTCAAAATGTATCAGATTGTGATGTTTTTTTTTGAAAATTAAGAAAATAAATAAAGATTAATAATAATAATAATTTTTTTTTTAATAATAAAAACTTTCTTTTCCACATGAGGGAACATGACACAGCAAGCAAAGGTAGCAAGGAGGTAGAAGGACCTGCAGAGTGAAGGATTAAGAGGAAGGAATTTGCAAAGCAGAACATGAGGTGAGCCAAAACACCTGAAATGGAAATCCTACCTCTGTAAAATAGTTTTGTGAATGTTCCGGGAAATGTGTCTTTTCTCGTCCCGTATATAATCTTTGAGCAGGTTTCAAGAAGCGAGCTTGAGCCGAGAAAGCCGGAGTTTTCACAGGCCTGGCTCTGTCTGCACTCTCTCTGTTTACCTCCAGACGATGGGTCAGTTTATCTTTGCATATAATGGTGAATCGTTGAGCTATGGCAGTGGAACACGATGGTTGGTGCAGTTCATGACACCGTTGCACATCAGGCTTTTGAGGCGGTCCTTGGAAAGAACTCCTGACCAGTTTACTTGTTCCAGCAGGGTTCTCCGTTTTGTCTCGTTGCCATATGGCTGCAGGGTCGGGTTTTGAATCATAGTTTTTCAGGGATGGAGAAGTTGTACGAACTTTAGGAAGTGTGGGCTTCAGGGTCTTTGCAAGGCAAGAAGCATGAGGTCTGTAGATCACAGCTGCGTGTTCCATGCTAAATGTTACGTAAACCCTTTGGGATGCAGAATGGCATGTAGAGAAGGAAAATTAGGGTAAATAAGTCAAAACATTTCTCATCTGTCATTAAGCAGATCCAATTTGTATCGAAGACATCCCTCTATATGGAGAACTGCCGTACTCCATGATATTCCACACATTTTCACCATGTAAAAAAAAGATTTGCAACACTTCATCTCTCATCTGCTTACTTCCAAATCCACCTGCCACTCTTAAGATGATAGTTGAATGATGAGCAAATTTAAATATTGAATTTTCCACTAATTGGAAAGAAAATACTCAACCAATCAACCTTTAAAATATGATGTAAAAAGTAAACATTTAAAATCAATTATGAGGACCAAAAAAAAGAGGTAAAAATGCAAAAACTACATTAAAAAAAACATTGAGTACAAATTGAAAGTTGGAACAAAACAAAGGAAAACAAGTAAAAACAAGACATAAAATGTCATAGCCCCCGTTGTTTTAGGAATTTCGCTGTACGGAGTTAAAGGGCTAGCCTATATTTATGTACAACAAAAATGGCCACCAGTCTCCCAGTTGGCCATCTTTGATCAGATCGCAAAATAAAGTGAGGGGTATGTGTATGCCATCATGTACTGTGCTTGTGCCAAGTTTGAACAAAATCAGACCTTGCATGTCTGAGAAATGGATGGGGACTCATTTGAATAACAAAATGGCCGACATCTTGAATCTGATCTGGAAAAAAAATGATGTGCTTATGTAAGCCATCATTCTTAATCTGTGTGCCAAGTTTGAACAAAATCAGTACATGCACGTCCGAGAAATGGTTAAGGATGTGTTCAACACCCAGGTTAAAAAAAAAAAAATTTTCAACTAAAATTGCTGCCAGTCAGCCAACTTGGATCTGATGTCGAAAAAAAAATGACATGCATATGTATACCACCACGCGTCGTCTTTGTGCTAAGTTTGAATAAAATTGGTGCATACGTGTCTGAGAAATGGTTGCGGACGCGCGCGCGCGCACACACACACACACACACACACACACACACACACACACACACACACACACACACACACACACACACACACGGACACAGAAATCGAGACCAAATCTATTTGCCCCCGCTTCGGACAAAGTCCAACGGGGGCTAATAATTCCTGTCGCACAATAATTAAGGCAAAGTAACAGACCGCATAAAACAAGTCAGGCAGAGAAGGTGGAAAGAAAAGGGCAAAAGGACAAGGATGCCAAGCAGGATTGATGACCCTTAAACATCAAGACCAAACACCTTGTTTAAAATCAGAGTTTTCTATTTGGCACAAGTGGCTCTGCTTTCATGAGTGTTCCACTGTTGACCCCAATTTTGTTATCATTTGCAGTCACCATCCTCCCTCCTCACCCCACCCACACGTCCCTCTTTCCCAAAAGTTTTGTAGAATGTTCCAGGAAAAAAAAAAATGTATTTCAAAGATTTTTGCAAGGCCGAATTGTTTTAAATCAACTGCTTGTGCTTTCCCATGAAGGAAGCAAATTCCTCAAAAGCCCTTGTGTCCCTAAGTGTTGAAATGATGGCAGTGGAATGAACAAAAATAGCTATCTGCCGAGTTAACCCCAATGCCCTCAGGCGCTTTATCTCCGTCTTACAGGGGCTTTCATTCCCTGAACTTTAAATTACAAAGCCCGTACAAATCAATATTTAGTACCGATTGAAAGCACCTTGCTGTCATGTCGCCTTCTCACTGCTACACCACTAATGCAATATCCACAACAAAGTCCTGTCCATCGGTTCCTAAAAACATACAAAACCTAAAATTGTGAGGCAACAACGCTGTAGTTCCATGCGAAATAATAAGGTGCGCATTTACCTGGTTTTGTTCACATGGTATTCACGTGAAAATATCTCCAGCATGATGGAGAAGTGATCGATACGCAGCAAGCAGTCTGCAAAAAGCAAGCAACAGAAAGTTTGAGTGGCGACCACAACACCTTTCGACCGTCTGAAATTAACCAAAGGGAAGTGGGGATGTGGGGTGGAATAAATAATAACTTGTTTGAAGCATTCAATATGTGGGAAAGGTGTTGAAAACTGGGAAAACTGGTTCAAAGAGTGAAAAAAATATGAATAGAAATACAATAGAGTGATAATAATAGTTATAAAAAAAACTATTATAACAATTCATCATTGTCATCATGCCAATGATGCAAACACACTTAAATAGAGTCGGGATAATACCAGTCGTGAAATTTGCAGAGCGTCCTCTTCCCATCTGTTTGCTGAATGTCCCATTTCCTACAAGACTGCTTACGTGTATACAAATTGGCCTTTCAACTAAGATTTCATTCTCATCTGTCGCGTACAAACTTTATCCACAACACAGAGTTCATAATACTGCATGATGACATCGAGTTATTCTGCATTTATCCAGCAAGTCCATTAAACAGAACGTCCTGATGCATTATTCATGAAAACTCGGGCAGAATGCAAAATTTGCCATTCTCCAGAGATTCCGACCTTTCGGTACAAGGTTCAGGTTTAACGTGACTCCGCAGCAAAGAAGAATAAATATTAAAATTAGTGCAATGCTAAGTTTCGCAAAACATGAAGGATTCATCAAGATGAAATCACAAGAAGACTTGGTCGGTTGGAGAGCCGAGCGGCGACATGGAGAGCGGTATGTGTGAGAATGAACAATCTGTGTGCGGACTCACACACTCACCGATACGCAGACCGTTTCCAATCGGGAATTTTGTCCTTTTTATGGAATTGGCCAGCCTTGATATCAATTTGCCAATGATCATAATTTTTTGAAAAGAACACGACATTACGAATAAAATGAGAACGGCACTCGGGAGAGCGCAAACCTCCGCCAGGCTGAACATTTTCCCTTTCGTATCCAACTGATCGGCTTAGCTGGATCTGCATTCGGACCTCGACCAAAATCGAATCGGCTTGCTCTTCCACCGAGCCAACCTGTCCACCAAGTTTTGCGGTAATCCATACATAGCTTTTTGAGACATCCTGCTCACAGACAGACAAACAGCCAGACAGACATGGTTGAAAATGTAACCTCCATCCAACTTCTGTTGCAGAGGTCAAAAGAGCGGTGTCGGATCTATCATTGTGATATCGTTTTCGACATACATCTTGTTTTGAATTTTTATTTTTTTACAGAAATTGGAAGCAAATGTTTGCTTGTTTTTGGTTGTTATAATAAAAGCGTCCTAACTCGGTGTTAGTCACAAGCAGTCATGTAACGAAACGCCAAGAGATTACGTCGACCAGACTCGTGTAAACGCATGCTTTTCACTCCCACACAACCCCAAAGGATATCATCACGTCATTACATATTCATTACTCTTTCATTTTCTCCAGTTGAATAAGTGGCTGCACTTTTACGGTGACAAAGGCACTCTGTGGTGTCATTCAACAACTTTTAAGAGCCCAAGGACTGCGACGAGAATAGAATCATGATGCTCAGAACGAGACTTGAAGAATATGACATTTCACCATGGTATCGGCACGTAGGTCTCACAATATTCAAAAATTACAGTAGAGAATAAATTTGACAGCAATTCAGTGTATATAGCAATGCTGCTGAAGAATCGTTTCCCCGACTCCAAATGATGATGGCTGACCTGCCTATCCCTATTTTGGTAATCGTGGATAATTTGATTTCATTTTGTGTAAGATTCCATTTTTTTGTGAGAGGGTGGTCCAGATGTCGCGCACTCACCTTGGAGCTCTCGAGGCCGTGTCTGTTTCTCAGCACGACGATGAACTGTGGGAAATGATGCTTCGTAGATAGCGCATTGCATTACAATGCATGCCGTCCCTCAACAGGGCGTTAAGCGAGATGAATCGAACCCGTCCACAATATTTACCTCTGCCACCGAAAGTGAAGGAGGTTATGCTTTCGCCCCTTTCTGTCTGCTTGTGTGCAGGATGTCTTCTTCACCATTGAGAGATCGGGCCAAAAATGATATATAGCGCGATATCTCAAAAAGTTGTGGACGGATTTGGATGAAACTTGGTGGACATGTTGGCTGTGTGACAAGGAAGAATTGATTGAATTTTGATGAAGATCCGAACCCGGATCTGGATACAAGAATTATTTAATTTTTAAAAGTGATTCTTCACCATTGAGAGACAGGGCCAAAAACTATATAGTACTGTATGGCATGATATTTCAAGAATGTAATGAGCCAGATATTTTATCGTGGATCAGGCATTGCGTGGCAGAGGTATGCGGTTTACCTAGCGCCCTTCTAGTCAAACATAAGTTTATATGCCAACAAAAGTGAGTGGATGTTAAAGGTCCAATGGTGTATTTCGACAAAAAAAAGAGTTGTCACGGCTACCCTGAACAAATTACGAATTCCTGGAGGGGGAACTGCATCAACAGCGGAGTTGCACACCCTAGAACTGTTGCAACCAGCAGCCTTAACTCATAATAGACTCCGATCGAATATGTTGCGTGTCTACGATGAGACGACTCATATTTTGTGTTGATTTCTTTGAAGTGAAGGTTTAAGAAACTAGAACGGCACTCTTCGACGTCGTGACGTCAACAGATATGCCTCCGCCCCCATGACGACATCATTATAATACTTATACCAAGTTTGATATAAATCCCTGGACCCAGATTCAAAACATTAAATCATTCTGGCTGCCAGGCATGCATCCAATAAGGTTGAAATATAAAACATATATTCTGCATGACGACGAGATCATAATTGTGATATGTCATGTCGAATGATGAAGCGGTTCACGAGAAATAATTTTTTTAAAGATTTTTGTTCAATTCAATATGGCTGCCAGACCATGTGACCTATTAATTATTTGTGAACACCCTGTTATCCCCAAGGCTTGGGAAACGTGTGGGTGAGGTTTCCCCTCGATCTGTCAAGCCATTTTGTGAAAGATTTTCAAAGGTTTATTTCTCAAAAAAAAAATCAATGCTGCCAAACCATGTGACAAATGACGTCACAGAAATAACTTTTTAGTCCTTTTGGATTGGCATTCATCCATTTAAAGTTTTGCCTCAATCTTTTCAACCATTTTGGAGAAGTTTTTTTTTATGTTACAGAGGTCCAAAGCTTTTCCTTTTTTTCCAACGTGGCTGCCACACTACGTGACCTTGGACGTCATAATTATCAGTAAAACATTATACACGAGTTGTCACTCTTAAGGTGAAAATTGCGTCAATCGGA
>NC_140963.1:125847542-125920042 GCF_056783735.1 Eptatretus burgeri | reverse complement strand
AGCGCGGATGTCGTTCTTTCGTGTCTGGTTGAGGCGCTCCACGCCTCTATGAGCCTGAGGATGGCAAACAGCTGTTCTGATGTGTTTGCGAGCTCTCTCCGCTCGGTAAGTTGTAAAGTCAGAGGAATTAAATTGAGGCCCGTTGTCTATGGTAGTGGTTTCTGGGAGACACCCACCGGGCAAACAATACATCAAGCCTTTGAATTACCGATTGAGTAGGGACTGACCCCTGCAGCATAGGTTCAGGCCACTTTGAATGGAGATCATACACCATGAGTAAGCTTGTGTATAAAGTCTGTGATGCACCCCAGGCCTGTAAACAAGACAGGAAACATGTGGTGCCAGGCGGTCGTGACCTGCAGGACGTCGGTGCCACAGGAATCAGCCAGCCGAAAGTGAAAACTGTGGAATAGGTCCAGCCCCATCAGTTTGCCGCCCGTTGTGGTAATGTAGAAAACTGAAGGGCAGCAATGTAGTTTTTGTACTGCACTGGGAGGCAGAAAGTGCTCGGCATGGTAATTTTGATGTTGCCCTCACCTGGTAGGGCCACTGAACTCTGTTTCAGGGGAACATGTGAACATTTTTGGTCATAAGTTGCCTTATTTAGAAGTGAGACTTTGGTATCAATCTGAAGCAGAATCAAAGTGACATTCAAATAGCATCCACAGGTTTTGAATGAAGTAATGATCTGAGACACCGAGTTGATTGATTCTGGTGATGAAGTTGCTGTGCCAGATGCCGTCGCAGGTGGGGAGTGTGCTGAACAACACCACCAGGCAAAGTGGTGCGGTTTTTGGCAATTCCTGCAGCACTGGTCATTTGCAGGGCACTCCAGGAATCGGGTTACATGTCTGAGTGATCCACAGTTGGGGCAACGTCTGGAGGCATTTTGTACTTTTTGTACAGGTACTTGTGCCGTCGTGTCCAAATATGGCGCTATTGAGGTGTCTGCTGGTGTACACGCCGCCGCTAATGCAGCTTAATTTTGCTTCGCGATATCCACTGCTTTCCCCAATGAAAAAATCATCAGATTTGAATAACAGGTGACCCCGAAGCTGCACGCAAGACATTTTTTTTCCAATGAACTGATCTCTTATTAACCCATCCTGCAGTGCTCCAAACTTGCAATGCTGTACTCGTTCTCGTAGTGCAGATACACAAATTGGACTCACTCGGTCGCTGAGATCGCTGACGAAACTGGAGGCGATTGAGGAGAAGACTCTACTGGGAAACAAGATGTGCAGACTGTGTATCAACAGCTGCTTGCAACGTGTCGTTTTCGCCAGTTCAAAAACTACAGAAAATCCACCGGCCTTCTATCCCCAAGCAGTGGTAAAGAATGGTTCGCTCACGTGGGGCCGCCACATCTTGTAAATCCATTGCTAGCAAGTACATTTCAAACGACTGATACCATCAGCGCCATGGTACTGTGGGCTCACCTGGGACCGGCAGGAATGGTGCAGGTGGAGGCAACAAAATATCAGCCATGCTCATCACCAAATGTTCAATACAATAATGACACAAAACTTACTGTTTGTAAGTGCGAAAACCTCAACAGCACCATCTTTGGACACTACAGCTTCCTTGCGTTAAGCTCAACATTTGAAAAGGATAGAGCAGAGACAAACTTAAAGGGTTCAAAGGGGTCTCAATAGACTAAAGGGTCAAAAGGGTCCATTTTTCGGAGAAACACTGTGTTTTAAAGGTTTTTCTTCTTCACTTTTGACGGACGGACGGAAGGGCGGAAATAGTCAAATATTGAAGCGGCTTCACCACATAAAAAGTTGGTATGTTCTGGACTATGTGGGTTACCTGCCACCATGAATTGTGAGTTTCTACCTTAAAATGTGAAATAATTGTGAGTTTCTAGTTCGGAGAACTTTTAGAATGCCCTTCAGTGGAATTGGAACCAAACGTGCTTCCATGATACAAGGGCATTAGACAATGCAAAAATCAACAGTGCATGGATTGGACCTGGAATCAGAGCATTACCCAGGCAAAAATGACCCTACAACCACAAGTTCGTGACCCTACACCATGACCCTACAGTTAGAACTCGAGTATATGAGAGTTGTACTCTCATACACGACAGTAGTCTGCAGAGAATTACAACATGAAAGGAATGTTATTTTTGCCTGGGGCACAATCATCTATCTATCTATCTATATATTAATACTGAAGGACCAATTTTGTGCTCCTCCTTGCGGTTGCGTCACGTTTTTCTCGGTGCTGTGATCTGAGAAGTTTTGACACGGTGTTTGTACGTCAAAGTAGACACGTGCACAAATCAGGGGACTTCTTCACAAGGAGTAGTGTACACCAAAAATGTCGTGTGCAAGGACGTTTTGTAGGCCTCATTAGGTAAAGCCATTGAGTACATCGACTGGGATCCAGCTCTTACGAGAGCCGCCACTGGTTGTCATATTGGGCTCATGGAACGGAATCCGTCTGTGACGGGGTTTCGGCTGGTTGATTATTATTATTGGTGAAATATATTAACACAGCAGCTTTCACAATTTTCACAACATTTGCCAGGACACTTTGCAGGGGAAAAAAAAATGTTCGGTAAAAGAAGAAAACAATGCGAAGAAAAGAAAATCTTTACTCCTTTGTCACTGTTTTCCTCCTTGTAGAAACCCCTTCAATGTGTTTAACCAATCATGCTCTTCCCTCTGTCACCATCACAATTAATCACTTCCTATTCCTCCCCATACCATTTATTTTGGTAACCCTCTGTCCTATTGTCCTATCCGTATGACACAAATCCATCTGTCCTATAATCAAATTGGAATCTCCCACGAGGAAGCCGATTCCTTGGGCCTCTCACTTTCCCATTGCAGACAAGTCGGTGGGTTCTGTCTTCTACCGTCTGCTTTCTGATCTTGCACCCTCTGCTCTTTCCATGCATTGTCCTCCCAAGGTTTCTGCAAGGCGCACACGGTCCATCGACCCCCTAATGGTGAAACTACCTAAATCCAGAATCACTGCTCACCTACACTCATCCGTCCCTCTTCTTTTCCCACCTGTTGAACCAACTTCCACATTCTCTTAAATATCATTCTTTCCTCCAGGTCTTCAAGACAGCCGTTCACCACCATCTCAGATAATCCCCTTCTAAAACCATGATCTTTTCGACCACTATTAACCCCACCCCCACTTCCAAGCCAACCTTCTTACAAATCCCAGTTTTTCCTTCCTGGGAGTGCGCTTCTGTATCCATCTTGTCTACCTCATGCATCCTCCCCTACTCATCATTCCTTCCCACATCTGCTATTTGTCCAAGTCTGTCCATTTTGTCCTTCAACTATGCTGTTGGTGTTTCCCCCCCCCCTCCATTTACTGTTCCTTTTATTGTGTTGCATTATGATTCGTTCAGTGTTCTCGCTCTTTCACGAGCTTAGACATTGTGTATAAAAACAAACTAACAAACAAATAAATAATTACCCATATTTTTGAGTACTTAAATTTCACATTTAAATTCAATCAAGTGCTGACGACTTTAAAAAAAAAAAAGGAAATTAACAGCCATGACTGTGCTTTTTCATACCCAGCAGCTCTGGCTGAAGCAAAGGTACACCGTCTGTCTGCACAACCTGGCAGGGAAGGCAGCCCGTCTGGTCTTGCAAGGCCAATGATGCCATAAGTTCATCATAGCCCAACACCGCCAGCAACACCTGTGAACCAAACCACGCAAATACCACACATTTAACAACACCATGACCCTCTTATTTTCCCAAAATTGTACAGCTATTTTTTCGACTCTTCCCTCCTTTCGGGAATGAAGTTAACTATGCAACTCTAAATGTACAACTGTAATTGTTTTTGCGATTTCCTTCGTAAACAGTCTTACAATAGTATTGCATTTGATGAAATATGAATCGCACGAACAATTTTATGTAATATGATAGAAGCAAACCTGTGCCGAGTCTCCACAAACAAGTTCAGAATGACAAGAAATTCTGGCCAGACTTGTCGCGTCTCGACCTATTACCAGAATCATACAATCGCCGATACCAAACCAAACAAAATTGCTCTTCAAGACCGGCCAGACAATCCTGATTTGCACTTCTCCGAATGGGAAAAATAGAATTTGCCCCTGGCTCGAAAAAGTAAATAACTTACTGATGGACACAATTTATCAGAAGTAGGAAGATGCCATTACAAATAGCCACATTGCATTGACATTTTCTTTACTTTCATGATTACAACATATTGTTTCGGCTGTGGAAATTCGCAAACCACCATGAAGGGCCCGTAGTTGAGATATCTCTAAGTACATGTGTAGTTAGCCTCAAACCCGTTGTCTCGAGGGAATTTATGTGATTAATTCGGGCTGCGACGCTTTGAGATAGCCGTTTTTCTGTTCTATCTTTATTTTGAACCAACCATGTCTCAACTGCCATCACACAACAACCACCTTAACCACGATGCCAGCCATCATCACAAACTGCAACCACGCTCCAACCCTCAGACAACAACAACAACGCCAACAGCCACGACCTTTACCATCACAACTCAATCCCGCAAACATCGCATCACCGTCATTCCCAAACGGCACCATAACCATCAAACCACCACCGATAAACCCTCCACCACCCTCACCTCTATCCTTCTACGGCCATTCCCGCACCACCTGTGAACACTGAGCGTCGGGCTGTCTTGTGCTCGTTCAGCGATACGCACCGAGCCACGAGCGCAAATTGCGGCCTTTCCGAGGGAGAATTCGGATCAAGAACGCTACACGCCCACTTCTGATCCGTCCAATTAGCAAGTGCGGAGCGGCTTGGCCCCGCCTCCAGGCGCGTCTGTGTGAAATCGATATATGCAAATTCTGGGATCAGGGGAGGTCACGCCCACTTTTCCTCCGTCCAATTGGCGAGCGTGGCTCCGCTGCCGAGGTCATCGTGATCCAGATATTTGCATATTGTTTTCTCCTGCCGGCCTATAAAACGGCGAGCGCAAGACGAATAGTGGCAGAATGTGGCAGTAGCAGAGTGTGGCAGTGGGAGAGTGTGGCAGAAGCAGTGTGTGTCGGCAGGGCAGAGTGACTCGAGTCATCGGTGTGGCAGAGAGTGGAGTCGGGTGGCGAAGTCATCGGTGTGGCATCGAGTTGGGTTCTGCAGTCGGCTGAGGAGAGTTGCGGGAAGAGGCAAAGGAGCTCGGGTCCGAGGCGAGAAGGACGGCGGTCGGCGACGAGGTCGTGGTGTGAGATCGCTCGTCGCGGGACCCAAGCCAGCCAGCCATTCTCCTCCCCCAGGGCATCAACAATTCCCCCTTTCCCCCCCGCTGAGATAGTGCAAAAAGGGGGCCCCGTTCCCACCCCATTCCAAACGTCGTGCCAACGAAACCCGCCAAGGAGCACGGAGTCGGGGCACAGCCACGCGGCCACATCTGCGGCTCGTCTACCAACGCGTCACGAGGACGTGGGTAGGACCTCCCCCCCCCCAGAACTCGCGGACCTGGCCACTCCTCCAGGTCACGCGCACATATTGGCCTCCAGGCCTGTCTGCCCCCTTGTCTATGAGGGTGGCTTCTTTCCTTTGCTTTTGAGTAAATGTTGTTGGCGCCGTCTGTAAAGTAGAACTGTATAAGTGTTGCTGTGTGTACGCGTATTCGGTAATAACTCTGCGTCAATGTTTCTTTTGTTTTAACTGCTATATGTGCATTTTGACTGTTTGGCTGTATATGTGTGCTTTCCGTGTGTCGCGTAATAAATGTGCATTGTGTGAACTGTTTTCCCGTTTCGCTTCGTCTTTTCTTTATTGACCCTCGATCCTGCTTCACGTAAAGGGTTCATAGTGGGCTTAATACGCCCGGTAATTAATCTGAACCGTCCAGGTCGGCGATAACACCGCTCGGTTATCCCGATAGCACTGAACGGGCCGCCCAAGCGGCCCGTGTCCGGAGTCGACCTGCGGCGAGGTGCGATCGCCCGGTCGACCATTCGCGCAGGTACTTCGGAAGATCGAATTTGGCGAGCGACCCTATCCTGCGCGGGTGGGCAATTGGCACGATCGTGGTGAGGTTAAACCCCCACCCGTGACTAGCTCCCGGCGTTGGTCCAAGAGGGTCACGACTGAATTGTCTGTCCGGTGGGCGACGTGCCGCGATCCGAGTTACGTGGCCGTCCGCACGCCGGCGGGCGCGAATTCGCAACAGTATATTGTTAAATATTTGCTTACATACTGGTAATTGACATAGTTTTATGAAGCCATTTGACTTTAACAACCACAAACCATTATTTCCCATCGAGATGATCGAATGTCGAATGAGTGTGATTCATATTAAAGTTGGACTTTTATTAATTTATCAGGAAATGTAGAGATTTGTGGATGTTTCCATGCTCCCAAATGCTATGATAGAAATAGTTGTTTATCAAGATTTCTCACTTGCATACAATTAACCTCTCTCGATGTTAGTACTTTTGACCCTTGAATGGCCTGGAACCAGGATGTTCGTGGCTCACGCAGTGGCCATTGGACGAGCACGTGAATATTGTGACGATCCAGTCTGTGTGTTTGTTTGTCAGCAGAAAAACTTGAAAACGAGGGCAGCTATAATCGCCATATTTGGCACAGAGCTTCATATTGTGAAGGTCTCGGACGAGTTCAACGTTGAGCTCGCAAAGAAAAACAAAATGAAATTTAGTACTGGATTATATTTACTCATACCGAGGCCAAAGGCCGGCTCCTGAGCATTGCGATAATCTGTACGTCTATTAATTACGTAATATTGGAACGTGAGTATGTGCATCAATTCTGTACTAATATTTGAGCACAGTATATCGATTAATCATGTCATGAAATGTGAGCACGATGTCTATTAATTCCATTTCATTGGAACGTGAGTATGTCTCTTAATTACGTCGTGTTTGAACGTGAGTTGGACCTAAAGTACATCTATTAATTACATATTATCGGACTGTAACTCCGTCTGTAAATTAAGTCCATTAATTACGTACAATTGCAATTTAAGGTCCTCTGGACCTTAAATTACAGCCTTTAGACCCCCCGAGATCTTTTAAGACGCGATCAAGCTTTTCAGACCTTTACACCTTTTCAGACCTTTGCCCTTTTGACCAATTTGACATCAATGACCTTTCGATTCAAACATCCTTCCATTAATTTGCCACACAAAATATACCACACAAAACAAGTCTTGGAAACGGCCTGCAATCTCTGATTGCTCTTCATAGTTTTCCTTTGCGCAGGCTTGTTGGGCTTAATGGCCTCCTCCTGCATTCAAGGCCTTTGAAATATTTTTAGACCCATCCCCTGATTTGTTTGTGCCTTTCCACAACTTTATTCTGGAGGTCTTTTGAAAGCTCCTTGGTGATCATGGTTGATTCTTTGCTGTGAAATGCACCACCCAGCAGAGGAAACCCACAGGAACAGCTAAATTTATTCTGAAATAATCAGAATCACTACAGTTTAACACAGGTGGAGGTCAATTAACTTGGTGTGTGATTTTGAAAGTGATTGGTTAACACTTGAGCGAAATTACAATTGCTATGATAAGTAAAGGGGGGTGGACACTTATCCAACCAAGATATTCCAGTTTTGTATTTTTAATTAATTTTAATTAAGATATTTTGTTTTTCACTTGGAAGTTGTGGGTTTCGATGTGTAAATAAAGGTGGGAAAAGTCTAATTTAATGCAATTTAATTCCAGGCTGTAAGGCAACAAAAGGTGAAAAATTTGAAAGGGGGTCTTGACTCTCTTTTGGTACTGTACTGTATGTGTATAAATTCTGGCAAAAATCAGTCAAAGGTGAAGGTCAGTGACATCCAAAACATGTAAAACACCTATTAGGCAGCAATTAGAAAATGTATCAACAACATTTGTTTTGCACAACATTCCATCACGTAAAACACTTGATAGGTCAATTTTTTGAAATTACCAAAATACTGTTTCCACGGCAACTATTGTTCACTTGGATTTCGCAAGGACAGACAATATCATGCTCAGCACAAAATACATATTTTAAATCACAAACGATAGTTCTTTTTCTGAGCGGACCGCCGTTGTCTATGAGGTAAACGTACCACGTGTCACGGTCCGCGTCATTACTTTGCGCTGAATCCCCGTTTCTACCAATATACACTCCGAAAAATTGCTCTTTTGAGGTGAGACATCTACGAACCTTGCGGAGGGAGACGGGTACCCTGCTTGTGTATTTTTTAAAATATTTTTGCTGTCTCTCTTGGGAACCTACTGTACATTATCGGCCATGATGTTCAATGTAGCATCGAGTTTCCAAGTGGCATCATCTGTGAACAAGCTGAGAGACCAGATGTTGCATCTACCGTGAACTCGAATCACTTTCGTATGTATTTCAAAGGTGCACTATGAATATTTTTTTTGCATCCTTGATTGTATATCAGTCAAAGTAATTACATTCCGTTGAAGGAAGGCAAGGTTGACAATGCAGAACTCTCAGCTGGATGGTTCAGAATGACAATGGCAGTTTTCTAGTCGATTTCACAAAGCCAGTGGTTAACATGAAATCAACAACGAAAACAATAATGCAAAATGCAAGTTGACCTATTCTATTTCTTCTTCAGAGTCGAAGTCTCATTCATGGAGGAGCTGCAACATAAATAATGCCCACATATACAGACAAATACATGAGACCACACAGGACAGAGCATCGCCGCTGAGCTTGGGGGAAGTGACAGAACTTCCGGGGGCACTCTGGGTGTCAGCAATGCCACCATTATTTTTTGAATGAAATCACTTTTCTTAACACACTCAGTGGGGCAATTAAGGAGAAATGCCCTCCTCGCCATGGATGCCAACCTGTCGGGTTTATATATGCTGTGTCCTTTATGGTTGAACACCAAACAAGGAAGCAGCAGCATAAACTTTGAAAAAAAAACTCTGGTCCATTGGGAGTAGCCGCGGGGGCGGGAGGGGGAGGAGAATGGGGGAGGTGGGGCAAATGCATTTTGTGTTGTCGCTAACAATCCCCCTGTCTAGAGCAGGCATCAGTAAAGCACTTGCACTGTGGCATGTGTACAGGTGAAAATCGTAAGTGGTCTTTCTCCCCACCCCTTGCAAGGGAGGTGGGGGAGGGGTGTGCCCACTACCTGACCCTGGAGACTACCAACACAAATGCAAAATTTGGTGGAGATCGGCCCGGCCCTGTTTTTTTGCTGTGATTTTCAGATGTACATACAAACACACGTACAAAGAATTGCCTTATTAAAATAACTGATGATGACTCAGCCAGGGTCAGAATCAAAATGCCAACCACCCAGTCTCTCTAACCAGGGTCAGGGTGGACGCTCCAACCATTGCTCCGTAGACTCCCAGAATCCGATGTGAAAGAAATATCTGTTTTTCCAAACTATGATTGGTGGCAAAGTATCATGACTGCCACGTTAATCTATTAAAAGCTCCATAAATACTTCACTCCACCTGATAACTCACCAGCCTTGGATGAAAGTCAGTTGGGAGGAGGGCACAGTAGGTCCACTTTTGTTTCACACGTGGCTTCCCCTCCACGTCCACATTCCAGGCTTGTCCTTCTGATACAAATTCCTCATTCTCATCGACAGCAATGCTTTTCTGCGTTGTCTGCTCCACAAGGCCAGGGATCTCAGCAAGAGCAGGCAGCTGCCAATCCTCAAAGGGAGTAGCAGTCTGTCTGGGCATATGACACAAATCCATCAATAAATGCAACTTTTTCGAAAAACTAGCAAAACTTTGACACTTGCTTTTCCATCGTGCAACTGTTTGCAATCAGTGTGTATGAATGACAATGATTTAGCATTTCAAAAAAAAATCTTATCATCTCGAATGCCGCGTATTCAAGGCTTTATTGGATGGCAAAACAAAACAGCTTGACACTACCACATCGCTGGGACGAGTTAACCACTTTGCAAGGGATAATTTATTGAGGAATCGGTGAAGTATCCTAAACATTCCTGTACTTTTTAATTCTATTACATCAAACATTCACATCAAACTAGAACTAACCTCATATTATTATTTTGTAAACAATCGAATGTGATTATTCTCACGATATTAAACAATGTGTGGAGTTGCGGTTTAAAGCAGTTTTGATCCACTGTCACATTTACAATCAATGAGTCTGCTTTACTTCAAGGATGTGCTTATTATCTGTTATGCACTATTTATTTTTTCCTTCGATTTAAACCACATCCCAGAGGTAAACAGGTCAATGGTTAAAAAATGAATGAAATAATAAATAAAACCTTGGGTATAGTTTGTTTTCACGTTGTATGAAGTGCAAGCAGAAACTGGGTGCAGTAATGCCTTGCTTTGCACTCAGGATGCGTTCCTGGAAAAGAGGGCTAATCGGGGTCATTAAACCATTGCTTCCATGGAAATGCTTTTCCAACTGTATTATTTCTTTCACATGAGCAGTATGTGAGGTCTTCATTGGGGTATTAGTAATAGCACAAATAAACATAGGTGCGATACCCCTGGGTACTCACGTGGTAGCAGCTGGATAAGATAACCAGGGAACTACTGGTAAGCATGAATGACCCACAAAATAGGTAATGGAGAAGAAAGTAAATACCTCGAGATTTTTTGTTTAATGACATGAACAAACATTGATACATCATTGGTGATAAAGGTTGTGGTCAAGTTTCATCGAAATTGTGGGTGTGGTTTCAGAGAAGAGAGCAAATTCATATTTTGGGGGCAACTCCGCATATATCCCCTTAAACCTCAATTTTTCTAATGTCGTGAACAAACTTTTGGTGCATCACAGGTGATGAAGGTTGTAGTGAAGTTTCATCGGAATTGCGTGTGTAGTTTCTGAGAAGAAAGCAAATAACTATTTTGGGGGGCAACCCCCCCCCCCATCCCCATAGACCTCAAATTTTTAAATGGTGTGAACAAATTTTAGTACGTCATGAGTGACGAAGGTTGTGGTAAAGTTTCATCGGAATTGTGTGTTGTTTCTGAGAAGAAGTTGCAAGTTTTTGTGGATGGACAGACGATGCGCCATCGCATAAGCTCCCTGGAACTACGTTCCAGGTGAGCTAATAATACAGATAGTAAACATGATATGATACAAATAAAAAGAATAATTTTTACATCATTTCTTCTAAATAAGCTCAAAAAGTGTGTCCTGGTGTCCGGCCGTCCGGACATTCGTTAACATTCGACGAACCCATCTTCTCCATACAATCTACCGGACCGATATGAACCAAATTTGGTACGATGCGTCAGGACAGCAAGGTCTCATAGGGTTGTGCTCCCCATCTGGATGCGCCCCCTATGAGGGGATAAAGGTGGGGGGGGTTACTCCAAATATTGGTATTTTATTCAAAAATATTCTCAGAAACCGCCAGACAGATCCAGACCAAACTCGTCATGAGGCATCGTGACCATGCCCTAACCTTAAGTTGTGCTCCCCATGGCTGGCCATATCTCCCCTGTGGAAAGGAGGCCATAGCCGCCCTCCCAGAATCCCTCATGTTCACTAAAACATATTTTCTTGACAAACTTCATGACCAATCGGAACCAAATTTGGTACGATATATCAGAACAGGAATGTCTCATGTGGTTGTGTTCTCCATCCATATCCGCCTCCTGTAGGAGGCTAAAAAGGGGGTAGTTTCACCTCAAATTCAGGGAATTTACTTCAAAAGCTTCTCAGAAACCGACAGCCAGATGCAGACCGAACGATTTATGAAACATGAGGACCATGCCGTAAACTTGTGTTGTGCTCCCCATCATTATACCACTTAAAGAAGTGGGGGGAGGTGATGACCCCTTCCCCCTAATCCCTCATTTTCACCCCTCCTGTTGGGGAAATAACCGTCAGTCCCCTACAGGTAATGGGATTATCTTTTGTTTATTATAACATCATCAGTAAGTATTAAGAACACAAAATATTGTTGCGTTTGTGGGGGTAGATGGAGGAATCCCATGGTGAAGATAGCATTGTATAATATAGCATGGTCCGTGGACGAGTAGGAGACATCTCGATGTAATTGAAAGGAGGGAAAACTGTAAGCTTAAGATTGTTTACGTGCCACCAAACAGGGGGGGGGGGTTGTGTGAAATAAGTAGGGTCTACAGCTAGTTTCTCCCAGTATGTAATTGCACCGTGACCTTTTCTTACGTTTTTACATTTACGAGGTCGGTCATAAATAACCATGTTTAACAACAACAACAACAACAATAATCAGCAGACTAAACGCCACCTCCCAGGAAACATAACTGGTCGGCCACACCCCCAAGGCTGATGGTTGGTTGGGGTGACGTAACGGGGAGAAGGTTTGAGAGAAGGAGGACGGTTAAAGTAGAACAGTCAGCCAGCCCTCTTGTCTCTTCTGGGCATGATGAGAGAGCTGCCCAATTCTCACTGTAGTGCTGGTGCAAATTTGTTCACTTGCTGAAATAAGGTGCTCACCGTTGTCGGTTCGGTTGGGCCAAGAAGAAAGCCAAAACTGGGCTGGCAGTCGCTCCTGCCTGTCTCTTGTCTGCCAGCCTCAGCAGTCGCCTTGTTGTATGATCAAGGAGAAAGGTGGTGCCATTTTGTGTGTGCGGACCTGGAACTTAGAGGGAGCGCTGTGGCAATCTCGATTGTGAGAAGAAATTGTTCGGCAGTTTGTTAGCTCCTGGCGTTGAAGACTGTCTGCATGAATTACCACATTAACGTGGCCGCGGAGAGCGACTTCGCGTCATTTTGGTGCGTATTCCCATGCGGTGGCACGCGTTCGACGACACCAGACTCCTCAAGGTCATCTCTGGACGCAAAGCTGAGTGCCGGCATAAAGGGGGGATTTTCTTTTATTTTTATCTTTCCCCTTGTCTGTTTTTGTGACTGAGTGGAGACGTCTCAAATTAGGATTTCGTTTTCCTCACTTTTCATCACCTCACTGATTTATTTTCATTATCACCCTTGATTTATGTTCATTAAATCATTATTGTTGAATTTCCTTGAGTTTGTTTGTTCGTTGTGGGTTCGAGATTAAACCTGTGTACTCCCGTTCTGGTAAAGCACCTTCCCTGCCTCCATCCCGCATGCACCGGAACTGCCAAGAATTTTGGCTGTTCGCCTCTGAGTTAAAAACGTCCGGCTATCCATCCAGGCTGGTGTTAATCGGCCAAGACGCGACAATACATACAAACATCAATAAAAAATTAATTGCCGTCGCTCCGACTCTACTCCCGAATCCTCATATTGTTACTTTGGAAACCAACCTCATATTATTTGGTACATATTCTCTCCTGTACACCCCCCCCCCAATAAATAAATAATCCATCCATCCATTGGGACCATACCGTGTGCAGAGCATTGGTGATGCCTAAGTAGTCTCCTTGTGGATATTGGGCACAATCCTGGATGGGTCACCACTCCGACACAGGATACCAGCAAGCTGGCACTCATTTTGCTGACCTCGGAAGGATGACAGGCCAAGTCAACCCCACCTGGTATTAATTCAAGAGCTGGGTGGGATTCAAACTCAGGATCGTTGGATCCCAAGCCCACCACCCGAACCATTAAGCCAACACCAGGCATATAAATAAATAATGCTGTTGGGAAATACCAATATTTGGGGTTACATGGTGTCAGTGGGAAACGAGGTGGGAGGCGGCTCACCCTGTTGCAAAAGGAAGGCGGAATAAACATCGCTGATTGGCTCAGAGCTTGTGCATACAGAACAAACAATGGTGACGAGTGCGTTTACTCGGCGAGTGCTGCGTATTATAGAACACCCGCCAACATGTATTTTTTTTTTTAACTTTGGGGTGCATTTTTTGTTAATAGCAGGCATCCATGCTCGATCAATCAGTCATAGGGTGGGGAAGAAAATGCGGGTGGATGCTCCCCTCGATTTTGATCTTAAAGGTCATTTTCAAGGTCAAAAGGTCAAATTTTGTGTTTTTTACATTGTGCATTAATTGACATCAATTTTGTTCGCTCTATCCATATAAACCATTTTTAATATCAAAAACATGAATCTAGGGTGTTTAATTAACAAGTGAATTTTATTTTTTACCCATATGTGTATGGCATCGTGAAACACCAAAATGTGACTTTCTCGAAATGTGTTTATTCTGTATGTTAAAGTAATTTGCACACCGAATATTTTGGTTTAAACTATCATACACGTTCAATAAACTACTTTGTCACTGTAAAATGCCAAACAATTATTTTGTTTGCAATGGCCACTTGTTTTATTTGTTCTTAAACACTTTATAGCCCCCTCTTGTGGCAGATTTGTTCAAAGAAATTCCAACATGGCGGTTTGGTGTCGTGACCATGCTTTATCAGGCAGTGTACATAATTGATGCAAACTGCACATCAAAAGTGAGTAACTTTGATAAAAAAATAGACATGTGTTGGTTGGAGAGATATGTACAACAATTACCTGGGCCCATTAAGGAAATGGGACCGGGGCATTTTCATGTCTTATTTGCCGGCTGGTATACACTGTGTACGGGGAGTCTTTATTTGGTCTAAGTTTGAGCCTGGCAATTCCACATTTAGATTTGAGTTAAACCATATTGATAATCGGTAAACAACAATTCAGAGGACAAACTAAAATTCTGTTTGGAATGACGGAATGCCGTAAAACGGACCATCATACCACATTTGGGTCAAATTACACATGCATTGCCCCGTACCGTTGATGCAGTACTATGTACAAAGAAACGTTCTTATGGCTGATTGAGCTGCAAGAGAAGCATGCTAATTTGTAAAATTGGTGCAATGCAAGTGAGTACATAAAGAATAATCATCAAAACACTCAAGATAATTTTTGATGTAAATTCAGTAAAGGGTTTAACTTTTTCATTTATAGGAATTCTGAACATGTGACATACACAACCAAAATTGGTATGAAACAGCCATGGAACCTGTGTATACTGTCAAGCGCAAGAGACAACAAACAGACGTTGATAACACAAGATGTTTCTTCTGTCACAGTAGTGCAGGCAACCTCCGGATAGCATCATCAGAGGGAAAGGTCAGGACATGGACTGTTGGTCAACTGCGAAGGAAATTTGGTGATACCAACTACATAGATGTGTTAGACAGACTTGAGAACTTTTCAGAGGAAGACTTTAGCGCACATGAAATTAGATGGCATAAAGCCTGCTATTCCACATTCAGTTCTGAAAGCAAGTTATGCAGATGAAGAAACAAACGCCAGGCATCAGCAGAGACATCAACAAGTGCTAAATCCGATTAATGTTCAAACGTCCCTTCGGCACCCACAACACGCAGTTCTAAGACAGCAATTGACTGGTCACTCTGCATGTTTTGTCAAGCACAGGGTAAAAAAAAGACTCATAGAGTGCAGACACTAAAAAAGTCTACAGACGTGATCGAGCGTGCCAAAACTGACCCAGAAATGTGTATTAGACTGTCAGGAATCAGTGACTTAATCTCAGCTGAAGGTTGTTACCATCTGTCTTGCTTGATAGCTTTTGAAAGACAATCTGATGAGAGATTCAAATCATCAGTGGATCCACAGGAGACAGAGGTGGATGAGTGCATGATGAAGCTTTGCAGAGACTTGGGAGCGGGACTGTCTCGTGGTCATGTGTACAGCATGGGTGATATATGGGACAGATACAAGTGCATGTCCAGTGAAATGGGTACTTGTGTGCCAATGAGGTACCAGTCTAGATGCACAACATTCTACAAAAGGGTTCAACTGTTGGTTGGACCAAAGGCTAGTTATGTACGAACTCTTGGGACAGGATCAATTCTCATGCATCCCGGTGAAAAGTCAGACTTTATTATATCCAAAACACTGATAAAGTCCCACCAACAATGTTTTGTTTCGTCATCAGATACGGAGTCAACGGAAGATGAGGATGGAGACCTGATTGATATTGCACAAGGCAACATTTTCCAAGAGATGGTTCATGTGGCCCTCAGAGTCAGACAGCATCTACTTGACACACCAGGACACTCAAACACATGGCAAGAGCTTGATCAAGTACATGTCGATGAAGTGATCCCAAACAGCCTGTATTTGTTCCTGCGCCTGCTCTTTGGAGGCATAGATGTGGTGCATGAGGACACTGAGGAAGACACCAGCATCAAGCAGATGACGTGCAGCATTGCTCAGGATATTGTGTTTGCAGTTTCCAACAGACGGAAGTTGACGCCAAAGCAGGTTGGTTTAGGTCTTGCTCTCCACCAAGCTGCCCGCTCCAAGGCGCTCCTTGACCTGTTTTATGCCGCCAACCATACAATTGGTATCGACACTGTTCGAAGAATCGACACAACAATAGCTAATAACATACTTGAGAGGTTTGCACGGAATGGCAATGTTTACGTCCCAGACAATATCGTCAGAGAGAGGCTGATCCACTGCTCTTGTGACAACGTAGACGGACTGGAAGCAACCCTGGACGGAAAGAACACCTTTCACTGCACACAGATGATGGAAGGGCAGAGAGGACCAGTTCCACAGCAAAATATAAATCCAGACAGCAAACGCTTTCTGCGATGAAAAGCGATTAAGCCTGATGCAATAGAGGAGTTTCAAAGGCTTGATCACGCTGTCATGACTCTCCACCCGGCCGAGTAAGATGACAGAGTCAGATGAGGATCCTCGAATTACACGTTTTATTTCTGAAGACCACACGCATGCGGAATGTGACTTAGTGACCCTTCAGTCAGGCGCCTCCGAATCACATTGAGATTATGCTTCAAAACCATCATATATATAATCACACAAAAGCAGAACTGGGTGTGGAATAAAAGTGTGTGCTATGGGATAAAGAAATAAAGAAATAAATGTGGCAGTGGGCTTCTTTCCCGCCTCCCTAGGGGCCCGAGGGGAAGTTGAATCGGTCAATTCTCAGATATGCAACCCAACAGTTTCCAAGCCGCCTGCACAACTCTCAGATATGCAACCCAACAGTTTATCTTGCAAACTAATGACTTTCCAAGCCTCCTACACTCCTACACTGGCACCTGCTGATAACAAAGGCAAAACTCTCGTGATGACTAAGAATAGGAATGTGTAGGCAGCATGCACTGAAGGAACAGTTCCCTCCAAGGGCACGCTAAGGGCACGCTGCCACAGAAAACAGGAAGGGTGATAAAGGCTGTCCAAAAAACAGTTGGGCGCTGCCCAAAAACAGTTGGGCAACATGGAACATTTAAAGCAACATTTTAAAGCAAGGTTTGAATCCTGACAGCTGATTAATACACAATTATTGACTATTGATTAAATATTCAGGTCAGGTCAGGTCAGGTATGGGAGCATGTGCCAGAACAGCACGTCGCTGCGTCCACTTTCCGCCGGTACTCCAGGTGCCTCCGTCTGGCCATCCCCCAGGCAGATGCCAGGCCCATCCCCATCTCCTTGAGATGATGGTCAACCTGCTGCAACCACGAGGCACGTGGTCGGCCCACTGGCCTCCTACACTCATGAGACTCCCTCGCTGAGAGAATCTGGTGAGCAGGATCAGCGTCAGGAAAACGAGCCACATGTCCATACAGCCGCAACTGACGCTCAAGGACTATGCAGGTAACAAATCTCATCCGAGTGTCTCTCAGCAACCGCTCGTTGGACACAAAATCCGACCAGCGATAGCCAAGGATTCTCCGAAGAGACCTGGTACCAAAGGAATTAAGTCTCCGTCTCAGATCCTTGGTCAGAGTCCAAGTCTCGCATCCATATAGCAAGACTGGAAGTACCAAGGACCTGAAGACTCGGACTTTCGTCCTCCCGCACAGGTACCGGCAGCGCCACACCCCATGATCCAGTGAATCCATGACTCCCCAGGCCCGACCCAGATGTCTATTGACCTCTGACTCGCAGCCAGCAGAGACATGAATATCACTGCCAAGGTAGGTGAATCTCTCCACGACCTCAACATCCTCACCACAAACAGACACAGACAGGACAGCAGCATCCAAGATGTCACCGAAAGCCTGGATCTTAGTTTTGACCCAAGAAACCCGTAATCCCAGCGGCTCCGACTCCTCATTCAGCACCTCGAGGGCCCCCAAAAGGATATCTAAAGTCTCCGCAAAGATGACTGCATCATCTGCAAAATCAAGGTCCGAGATCTTGACATTCCCAAACGATGCACCGCAGCTCGATCTCTCCGACATCCTCCCTAAAATCCAGTCCATACAAGTGCTGAAAAGTGTGGGGGCAAGTACACACCCCTGACAAACTCCAGTAACAACTGGAAATAAGTCAGAGATGGTACCACCACACTTCACAGCACTCTCAGTACCAGAGTAGAGTTCATACATCAGATCGATCAGTTTTGGTGGCACCCCACGAAGACCAAGAATCCTCCAGAGGACATCCCGATTCACTGAATCGAACGCTTTACAGAGATCAACATAGGCTGCAAGCAGCCCCTGCCGAAACTCTCGTCTGCGTTCGGTGAGGACACGAAGGGCAAGGATACGGTCAATCGTTGACCTCTTTGGTGTAAGGCCTGACTGCTCTGGACGCTGGTGCTCAAGCAGATGGTGGCGAACCCTATCAAGAATTATCTGAGCAAAGACCTTGCCCGGCACTGAGAGCAGCGTCACCCCTCGGTAGTTGTTGCAGTCTTGGCGATCACCCTTCCCTTTCCAGAGAGGGACAACAAGGCCCCTCTTCCAGTCAGTTGGGATGATGCCTGTGTTCCAGGCAGAGCACAAAACTGCATGCAACGACACGAGTGCAGCATTTCCACCAGCCTTGAGAAGTTCAGCATGGATGCCACAGATCCCTGGAGCTTTGCCCCGTTTCAACTGGTTCACCGCAGCCCGTGTTTCCACAAGCGAAGGTGGACCACAGTTGATTCGAGGGTCAGCAACAGGGATTGTAACACCCTTGACGTCCAACTCGACAGCTGGGGGATCAGCCTGGTACAACCACTCAAAGTAACCGGCCCAGCGGGCCTTCACTTCAGACTCCTCTGTCAAGAGCCTACCACTCTCCGCTCGAACTGCAGTGCTCCGAGGGATGGGCTTGGATGAACGCAATGCGCAAATTGCCCTGTAAGCGGGACGAGAATCACCTGTCCACAGGTGATGCTCTACCCCCTCACAGATTCCTCGCACATAGGCCTCCTTGTCCACCCTCAATGCACGTACAGTTTTACGCCTCAGCTCCCTGAACAGCTCACCTCTGCCATTCAGCCTGGCCCTGCAACTCTGTTCAATGGTATCCAGTGTCCCTTGAGACACAAAATTCTTCTTTGCCCCACGGTGAGCTCCAAAACATCCACCGGCAACATCATGGATGGTGGTCTTGAAGGCACTCCACAACTCTTCAGGACCCCCCAAAGCACCCAGACCCCCCAAGTGTCCACTCAGCCTGTTCGCAAACTCCTCAGCTACTCTCTCATCCCTGAGCTTGCCAACATCCAGCCTAGGCTGGGATGGTACCATTCTCCAGGATTTAAGGTGCAGCTATAGAGTTGCTACAACAAGCCTGTGGTCAGTATTGAGGAACTAAGCACTCTGGTACACCCTGCAGTTCTGGATCATCCTCCAATGACCGTCAATGAGGACATGGTCAATCTCCTTTGCCACACCGCCACCGTTGGAATACCAAGTCCAGCGATGAGCTTGTGGGCGCTGAAACCATGAACCAGCCACCCTAAGTCCATGACTTCTTGCAAAGTCAAGGAACTTAGTGCTATTCTGGTTCATAGTTCCTGACCCATGGGGACCAACACACACCTCATAACCATTCCTATCAGTTCCATTCGATGCGTTGAAATCCCCCAAGACTAGAAGTGTATCTCGTCTGGGGCACTGATCAACCACAGACTCGAGTGTGGAGTACAATGCATCCTTCACGGTGAGATCACTCGCCTCAGTCGGAGCATAAACAGAGACCAGGGAAATGACACCTAAGGAGTGACGAATCCTTAATCTCATAATACGCTCGTTGACCGGTGTTACCTCAATTATCATTGGGGTCAGCTTATTGGACACAGCTACAGCAACTCCTTGGGTATGGTAACCATCAGAGCGACCAGACCAATAGTAGGTGTAACCACCCACCATTATCTCGCCGCAATCCGGTCTCCGAACATCAGAGAGAGCTGCAATCCCGATGTCCAAACGCTTGAGCTCAGATGATAACAGAGACAGGTGATCATCCTCTCTTAGGGATAGGACATTCCAGGCACCCACCCGAAGGGACCGCCTCAGGTTAAGCCAAGGAGACCGCCGTCTGGTGGTCGACACTTCAGCACCACTCCGACACGCTCTCCCGCAATCTGACCCAGGGATGTTACCCCGTGGTTTCCCTCCTATCATCAAAGATCGGGGGTCCCGAAGGCTTTGCCCCAATCTCGTCATCCGGTGAGCTGCCCTGCGAAGGGAAGCTGCACAGGAGGTACTCCCACGGAGTGGGTTTTCAGATTTTTTTGCATTTTTGCGTTTTGCGGAATGAAGGGTTTTACGGTGGCTGGAGTGCAAATCCTGCCACCAACCTCCTAATGAAAGTAACCCACACGCAGGAGGACGTCCGCAGACACAGTTGGGCACTAGATATGGATGGCCGTTGGCTCACAAAGAGCTCCTCCGCCCTTTGACAGGTTTTGTTTTTAATCCTGCTGGGTGTCCATATCCAAACACCCTCCTCACCAGAAAACCTGGTTGGGGAGACGGTTTAGTCGCCGACAACACGACCATGAAACAGGTTAGTACAGGTTTACATGGTACCTGTAGCAGGTCACAGATCGAACCTGACCTGACAGCGATTAAATATTCAACTATGGCTCAAATATGACTACCGAGCATATCATCATCATAACACACACTACCTTACCTTCAGGACAGAGACCATCGCATTCATTCAGTAATGACAAGACGATTGAGGTCGAATGGTTCAGTGGTAATGGCGATGAAAGGCAGAAGGCACGAGCCAAAGATTTGGCATGGTTGGCATCACGCATATATTGTAGTGAAGACGATCGTCTTGTTCCTTCGTAGGGAGCATTCAATGAAGCCGTCAGTGTCGTTGACACACCTGTAACAACTGCGGGGATGCTACCCATTCTCCAGGCACCAGCAGATGACAATGACACCTTCTCACTACTGTGATCAAACGCTTTGTGGCTATTTCAAATCACATGGGTCAGAAGAACACCATCATCACAGCTGACCAGCCGCTGTGCAGTAGGGGCGAATCCAAAATTTGAGGATGTCATTTTTCTCATGGGAGGACTGCATATCTGCTTCAACTTCCTGAAAGCAATTGGCTAACACATGGAAAGTGCTGGACTTGATGACCTGTGGACAGAGGCGGGTGTTTATGCGACCAACACTACAGATACCATGCTGGATGGCAAAGCATACTACCGTGATGTGAGAGGACATCAACTGACATACGAAGCTCTCTGGTACATTAAATGGCCTATGTTTGAATTGTGGCTTGCTGAAAATGATCAAGAACTTGATGTAGAAGTCAAACAACTTGTCCAAAATGTAGCTAAGCTGTTGAAGACGAGAAATGACAACTAAAGAGAAGAACTTAGCAACGCAGTGGGCCAGCTCTCAGATTTTCTGAGGAATACAAATGTGCAAGATCTCCTCAAAGAGTTCGATAAGAAGCACTCTGACAATCCAAACTTCAAGCTTAGGTCAGAATATATGGAAATGGTGGAGATCTTGCTGGACTTAATCAGGGCTGAGAGAGATGGCAACTGGACTCTTCATCTTGAATCCTTTGCAGCCATGCTGCCATGGCTCACCATCTACGACCACATTAACTATGCTCGATGGGGACTGGTCTATCTCGCAGACATGAAACGCCTAGAGAAGACGGCGCCAGAGGTTCACACAGAGTTCAATGCTGGGAATTTTGTTGTGAAGAGAACAAAAAGGCGCTTCAACCAAGTTCCTGCTGACCAGGCGACTGAGTGGATCAACAGAACATGCAAGATGCAAAATGGCATTATTGGCATTACCAGGAATGATCAAGCCAGGGAAAAGTTTTGTCTCGCATGGTCAGAACGATCACGCATCAGAACATCAGATCTCTCTACAACCTTGAAGACGATGAGGAGGAGACCACTTTCACCCGTTCTGAGAGTCGCCAAGCACGCACAAGGCGTGATATTGATGATGTGATGAAGCTTGCCACACAACTGACAAGATTTGACGTATTCCGAGTATACACTACCTTGGCAGAAGTTGGTGGAGACTGTGACACGGACGGAAAAGACATGCCATTGGTATCACTGGCAACCAAAGATACTGCATCAAGTGACGTGGTGAGAGATCTACTCACAGCTGAAGATCGAGGAAAGAAGCATGTTATCACTAATGTAAAGCAACGCCTGATTGAGGGAACTGTTGGGTTTCATGACACACTCAGGAAGCACCACTCAAAAAACCTTCGCTGATTTGTACAAGGCAAATGTATCTCCTAAACAGAATGTACAGAAAACAATCAAAGCTGACAGAAAGCTACTGCAGCGATTGCTCAATGCTGTCACCGCCGGGCGACCACTGGAAATGGCGACCATTCTCAAGCATGAAATCTCTCCAATCCCACTGTCTCTGGCCAAGGTTGGAGGGAAGATGAACTCTGCTTCAAAGTTGGAGCTGATTAACATATTGATGGCAGGACTACAAGTACCTCCTGAAGTTCCAGAAGCTGACAAGAAGACATGTGTGATTATAGATGGTCACGCCCTTATCCAAGCTCTAGGAAAGCCTGTTGGGTATCAGACATTTGGTGAATATGCTGATGTGTTTGTAAAAACTGTAACACGTCACTTTGGACAGCACACAACAAGAGTTGATGCAGTATTTGATCGCTACATCGGGGAAAGCTCCATCAAGGCAGTGACTCGCTCAAAGTGACTGGGAAAAAAAATACCAATCCGCAAGCTCATCGATGGGCCCAATGTCCCACTCCCACAGGTTTTGGTCCAGTTCATTGCCTTGGATGAGAACAAAGCTGATCTTGCCAATTTCTTAGCTGAGGAAATCATAAAGAAAGGTAAAGATCTGCCCGGGCGATTTGAGCTGGTAACCGGAGGTGGATTTACAGATGTTACTGATGCAAGGTCAACAAGGAGAGATGACCCCAGGCTTCACGGAAACCATGAAGAGGCTGATACCAGGCTGATACTCCATTCGTGCGAGGAAATTAATGAAGGATACCAAAGAGTGCTAGTAATCTGCAGAGACACAGATGTCATGCTACTTAAGATACACTTTGTATCAACAAGAATATCCGAAGTGTGGATGGTGTCTGGAACAGTAAAGAATCGGAAATGTTACCCACTACATGCCGTATCTGAGAGACTTGCACAACCTGTGAGGGAAAACCTACTCAGCTTCCATGCGCTAACAGGTTGTGACACAACACCTTATTTCAGTGGCCATGCAAAGAAGTCATGCTGGAAAGCATTTGAAAGCCAACCACTTCTTGTCAAGGGGATCGGTCGTGATGGAGACCTTGCACCTATTGAACAGTTTGTGTGTCACCTGTATGGGACACCTGACCAACGAACCGTCAACCATGCCAGGCTCCAACTCTTTGGAAAGGCGAAGAAGGGACTAGAGATGTTACCACCGACAAGGGATGCACTGGAACTTCACGCAACATGCGCCAATTATCAGGCAAAGATTTGGTTGCAAGCAGACCAGGAACACATAGATGTCTCATCGCCTACAGACACCTCAGCTTGGAGGAAGGAGCCCGGTTGTCTTAAAGCCGTGTGGACAAGGCTACCCCAAATCCCAAAAGCCTGCCTGGAGCTGGTAGCCTGTGGATGCCATTCAAATGCAGAACAGCTCGACGTACTTGCTTCAGAGAGAACTTCAGGTGCACTTTTGCCTGTGGATGTGATGCGATTGACTGCTGTAATCCAACTGGCCAGTACATTCATACCAAGAGCCTCATGCCGATACACATGCATGTACAATGTACATGTAGGCTTATGCGACACACCCAATACTGTATGATCCCTTTCCGTTGTGTCACCCAGCTGGTCACACTCAGTAACATCACATTAATTTAATTAATATTTTAAACACATTGTAATAATGGATAAATGGTGAAACCGTATAGCCCTTTATCAGATCAAAAAAGTTTGCTGTTTCGCATCATATAATACATGTAGGGCCGTACATTAAGGCATATAATACACAATGTTGCATGTTGCAGAAACTGTGTACTTCAGCAATAGTATTACTATCTTTTTGCAAATATAAACATTAAATGAGCTTTCAACGGGGAAAAGTCCAGGATAAAATGACCTTTCAGGTCAAAATCAGTGGTTGCGTCCACCAACATTAAATTCTTCCCCACACGATGACTATAATTGATCTGGCATGGATGCCTGTTATAAAACAAGCAATTCACCATAAAATCAGATGTTGGCTCGTGGACTAGAACAAATCTGACTGCCACAAGAGGGGGCTATACAGTATTTAATTAAAGATAAAGTGAGTGGCCATTGCAAAAAAAGTTTGTTTAGGATTTTACAGTGACAAATTAGTATACTGAATGTGTGTGATAGTTTAAACCAAAAAGATTTGGTGTGCAAATTACTTTAGCATGCAAAATAAACACATTTAGAGAAAATCACATGTTTGTGTTTCAAAATGCCATTCACATTTGTGTAAAACTTAAAATTCACTTGTTAATTAAACAGGCTAAATGCATGTTTTTGAAAATATAAATAGTTTATATGGATAGAGGAGGCAAAGTTGATGTCAATTCATGCACAATGTAAAAAAAAACCACAAAATTTGACCTATTTGACCTTTTGACCTAGAAGGTCAAAATCGAGGGTGGCATCCACCTACATTTTCTTCCCCACCCTATGACTAATTGATCGAGCATGGATGCCTGCTATTGACAAAAAATGCACTAGAAATCGTTTTGTCAAGGACTTTTCCATGTTTGGCTGATGTACTATTATGGGTTTTCTTCATTTTCTTTTTCTGAGTAAAAAATATTCTCCAGGACAAAAGAGCTCGATAACGAATCGGCGTTCCACGGGGCAGTGTTAAGCGAGGTATTACTGAAAATGTTTTTCAAACAAATGGTGAAACAATAAAATACTCATATCTTTTGTTGCTCAGTTTATGATGATGAATATTTTGGGTCTTCCAACGACCAAGCAATTTCAAGGAGAATATTGGATTTATCAAAAAAACGTACGAGCCAGCCTGGCATTAATAAAGAAATTAGGCAGTATAGCAGTCGGCCTGAAAGGAGCAGCATGCTGAGGGCAAGGGTTAATTGAGGCGGCGTGTTTGAAACGAGAATAACAAAATAAGTGTTAATTAGCTTCAGCACAGCGCAATGGCGGCCCACCTTTGAGCTTTGAGAATCCTGGTGTTTGATTCACACGCAAGCCTTGAGGCTATTTCCATTCCAACTAAAAAGGGAAGACCTTGCGCCATTTAAGGCCTTATCAAGGAATTAATAATCATCAGCCTTGTTGAAGTTCAAAAGGTTGAACTGTTTTCTTCAACCCTGCGAATGAAAGAGCTTAGAAAATTGTTTTAAATGTCAAACAAAATAATTTTTCTAATTTTGTAAATATCGCAGCGATCATGCAAACTATTCCGGGACCTTCACGCAACCAAGTAATAAGTTGAAGGAGGAAAACACTGGATTTATGGAAAGGCGTTACCATCTGACATGGCACAAATAAAGAGAGTATGCAGGATAGCAATTAGCCTGGAAAGAGGAGCAGCTGATGGCAAAGGTTAATTGGGGTGGCAAATTAGAAGCCGATGTAATAAGAATAAGGGTTAATTGCCTTAGGCACAGACCAATGGTGCCCACATTAGAGGTTTGAGAATTCCTTCTTTTTCTCCAGATCACAGGGCTAACAGGCAAGGGTAACAACTCCGTGTAAAGATGTACGTATTTTCCCAATGATTGTCATTGTCAAAGAACTTAATATCGCCAAAGGCACTTACCGTAACTTTTCCAATTAGAAACCACATCGCGTGCATAAGCTGCACACTCCCGAAGTATTGAGATTTTTTTTTTTTGAAAAACAAACTCATGTACAAACCGCACTCGAAAATAAACCCAAGGTGTGAGATAAAGAGCACCATATCAAATTACTATCGGATAGACCGAATCTGCTGGTCATTTTTAAATGAAGATAAAGCAACCAGAGACAATCTGGATTGTCGAAGAGGTGTTTTGTTCGTAATGATTCCATTGTAGCATAGTGGTAGCATGCCTGGTGTCGGCTTAATGGTTAAGGTGGTAGGCTTGGGATCGGAGGATCCCGAGTTCAAATCCCACTCTGCTGTTGAATTTATACCAGGTGGGGTTGACTCTGCCCGTCATCCTTCTGAGGTCGGTAAAAATGAGTGCCAGCTTGCTGGTATCCTGTGGCGGAGTGGCCACCCGTCCAGGATTGTGCCCAATAGCCAAGGAGTCTGTTTCGGCAGCACCAACACTCTGCACAGAGTATGGTCCTGATGGATGGATGGATCTACCGCTTTGTGTCTCTTGATTCACTTGGTTTGTACCATATATTGTGGCATCTTGTCACCCTTCTTCCCTGTACTTTTCTATAAAAAGTACTTTGAGAGCCATGTGTGTGTGTTACCATTCTTCTCCGAGATTGGTGAACATATCTTTGTCAAACTTTCAGGGGTTCATCAGCGAATGTCTTGGAGTGTTTCAGGCCAAAAAAAAACTTTTGGAAAAATTTGAAAGAAAAGTTTTTTGGATTTTTTTTTAATTGCTCAAGAGTGCCTAAGACTTTGTATCTTTGTGAAAAGTAATATTAAATGATCCCCAACCCCAATCCTTAGTGGGTGTATGAAAGTGTTTTAGGCACCCACAGAAAAAAAAAATTGCCAGGATTAGAACAGTACCAGGCAACGTTCGGGTACCCACCGGGCAACGTCGGGTACTCCTGCAAGTCCAAGATAAACCCTTTAAAAGGTTGTTTTTTTTTAAACGTGTTTGAGCCATCTGCTTTCTGTGTGCCATCAATTTCAGCTTGTTAGAATGATCCATGGGGAATGGTAAAGTTGGAAGGATAATTGAACGCAGTGCAAGAAAAGACCATTTGAGCCACATCCCGAGACTTTAGGTCCCAGCGCTGAGGATTCCATGTTAACAGGAACTCAGACGTGACAACAATGTCAACAAAAGTTTATTTTGCCTCATATTTTAAGCGAAATTAGTCTCAAATACCAGTCATCTTGTCCACCTCCCTGCATTTTCCGTTACTCCTCATCCCTACACGTATTCCTTATTGTCCGTCTCGATCTATTTTGTCCCTCGGCCTTGCTGTTGTCATTTCCCCCTTCTCTTTTTGTTGTTCCTTTTGTTCTGCTGCGTCCTGATTAGTTCTGTGTTGTGTCTCTTCCACGAGCCTTGATTCTGCAAACAAAATAAATAAATAAATCTGAACACATCTGAAGATGAAATTTCCACCCACTTTCATTGCATTTGCTTCAAACAATGTTCTAAATCCTACAACTCAAATAAATACTCGCTTCAGCAAGCTTCAGGTATTATCCAGGAATTGACTTTGCAATCCGCGATTGACCGACATGACTGATAAATTGTTGAAATGTCTCATTTATTTGACACCAAATTGTTCAATTTGTGGAACAAATTTAAAATGAATATTGTATTACCCTTCATCCTTCTTTATGCAGCCCATGAAGTATGCCTTTTATTCCATGTCAGCAACTTACATCTGCAATGTCCTCCATCACATCTTCCTGCACCCTTCCACTTGTCCGTCAAGGTAAGGAACCCTCCCCCCCCCACTCCCCCCGAGCCAAGTTGTTGGCTTGTACAATGTGTATTAAAATTCTGAATGCCAGCTGCTATTCAGGATCAAGATTCGAGTGTAAATAACCTGGAGCTACAATTGACATTATACTTGTGCAAGTTATAAAAAAAAATTTTCACAAAATGCAAAAGATGTGGGGATGGTACGACAAAAAGTATGTAACCAAGGTCGTAGCCGTCGAGCCAGACCCCAACATTTTCGTCATCGGTATCAGTCAGAAGGGTTGGGTCCCAAGAGATGGAAAATGTGTGATAGTCATGTGTAGGTCTTTGCCTTCTCAGTTTTATCACCCCATGTATAACCCGACCCCTAAAGTCGCTGGTTGCCAGATTTTTCACCCAAAATGTATGGGGTCATTGTCAGTTTATTGTGTATCAAGAATGCATACAAGTAGTTTCACCAAAGCTTTGTATCTTGTTGGCAAGGATATTAAATTCATCATGTGATGGTATAAAAATTATGCATCAGTGATAAATATAATGGCCACAATGAACTTTTAAATGCAATTGAATTAAGTGGCCGAAGCTGCGAAAAATGAAGGGTTTTTTTCAATCATATAGTTTTGCATTTAATTATTTAAGACATCATGCCCCCAAATAGCATCATTCATCAATAGCCAAGCCTGGTGTTGGCTTTGTGGTAAGGGAGGCTGGATGGGTCCTGAGTTTGAGCACTGTTGGCTGCTGAATTAACACCAGGTGGAGTTGACTCAGCCTGTCATCCTTCTGAGGTCGGCAAAATGAGTACCAGTGTACTGGTATTGGGGCACAGCATCAGCGGCATAGCCGCGCCCCAACAAAATGAGAGCTACCTGGCAGCAAGCTGCCACATACAAGAAGATTCATCAATAATTTGTCCCAGGAGCCCTTTCCCAACATTTTGATACAATTTGCAATTTTACCTGACATATGTTGACAAGTGTGTGCCAGATTTTATACACTGACCCTCAAATTACGATTCTCGCCAATTTTGCGACTGAAATGGGAATGCGACGCTCTTGGCAATATTGATTCAAAGTTATTAAAAGTTTGGTGACCCAATGACTCTGGACTAGTTAATGTTTCTTTCGAAATTCTCAAAACGATAAGCAACTGCACAAGTGTGACAAAAGATAAAAATTTTCACTGTGGTGCGATGCTCACCCTGTCTGTGATGCAACAATGTGGTTCGTCCAGCACCTCCCGATAGATATCCCGCTGGGACCCTGGGCTCAGCATCGGAGTCTTGAGGTCAGGCGCTGATCTCGGCCCTAGGAAAAGCCTCTCCAGCAAGTGGGGCTCGTCACCAGCAATCAGGCTTTTCTCACAAAGCATATTTGGGCAGAACCTGAAATGGCAGAGTGATCTTGGACTCGCACGACATTTTCCCATTGAACATCGCTGATACTGCATCTGTTATAGGCATGGGCAAAGGTTCTTCACCAGGATGAGAAGGTGTGTGAAGGTGTGTATTCCAATGGAAGCATTGCACCACCACACCTAACAACAAAGTGGCAAGCTTGAAATTGAGAATTCTGCACAGTTCAGGATGACTGATGGTATAGTTGGAGAGCATGCCAATATATTATAAAGGAAGAAGAAACAAAATGCTGGAAAGGTTGAAAAAGAAACAAGTGCCAAGCGCAAGAGGGGTCGACGTGCTATGCAGCCATTGTTCTCAAAACCACTCACACAATCCGTACCTCTTCCCCAAACCTGCAACCCGACTCCCCCTCCCCTCTTTTCTACTCCTGGGGCCTATACTATCCTTGAAAATTTTGGTCACGATCATTTAAAGCACTTAAGTAGATTAGGTACCCTTCAGCTTTTTCCAAATTTCCCCCCTTAAATCTCAAACATTATGAAAGCTATTAACTTCATTTTTAACCCCCCTTACCCCTACTCCTTAACCTCCCCCCCCCTCCACGGGGCCTAAACTACCACTCCCAAGTTTGGTGTCAATCACTCAAGCCATTATACAGGTCATCGTAAGGAGGGAGAGGAACGATTTGCCATGAAAGCAGATCCCCCCCACCCCTTCTAATCCAAATCCCCCATAAATTGAAAAATCTAAAAAACCAATAACTTAATTTTTTTCACCATAAGTTCACCATCGGGTCCCTATTATGCAAGACACGTTTGGTAGCACTGCAGCCCCGACAACTGACGGGACTAGCCAGACCCCGATTCAATATAGAGAACCCCCTTCCCCTATTATAAATTATCCCCAAGTGTGTGTGTGTGTGTGCAAGCTTTGGTTTTTGTATGCCGTTAAAAATCTCCCCTTCCCTATTAACCCCAAACCCACCCTCACCAAATCGTAACTCATCCCCTACCCATGGCACTCCCCGTGCCCCCATTATGCAAACCAGGTTTGGGAGTGGACCAAGAAAAGGAAGCATTCTGAGACGAAAAATGATCAATGATAAACCAAATATGAGAGCGAAGTTGATGACGCGTCATCGCAAATCTCCACGTTCCAGCAGAAATGACCCAATATCAGATTTTGAGTTTAAAAAAAATTCCATTTTGACCCCTGTGACCCCAAGTCCCCACCCGATGGAGCATGATCCAGAGGTCAAATCCCCAAAAATTGTTCCATATTTCATGCGTCCCCCAATGTTGTTTGTGCATGGTTTCATTTCAAAAAATCCTTGGAAATGTTCCCGTAATTGCATTTTTTGATATTTGACCTTTTGACGCCACAAAAGAGTTTGGGGCCAAAATTGACATTGCTCTTGCACATCCGTGCCATGTGATCATAACTACCAGGTTTTGTGAATTTCTGCCCAACTGTTTTTGGGGAAGATAGCACGATGGACGAACAGACAGAGCCAATTACAATATCGGCTCTGACAAGATCACATGATCCTGAAAAGAAAGATCAGGTGGTGCTGAAGCCAAAAAAGGGAGGAGCGGAAAAGGAGGGTGAGGGGTATGGGCGAACGAGGCAAAAAATAAAATTCAGAAGCAAAAGGACTCCTGTGTCCCAGATTAAATTTGTACATCAGGGGGGAAAGAAAAACCTCATACCATGTCTAAGATTTTCCTGACAGCATGCCAGAGGTTCCAATACATGACTATTCTGTTAACATCGGACAGTGAAGGATAAAGGTGAATCCATTGAGTGCAGTGTTGTTGTTTTTAAATGCAAAGAGAGTACAGTGAGCATGCAGATGGCATCACAATTGGTCACATCCACCATGTCTGACACCCATCACAAACATCAACACCTCAAACAATCAGAGCAAGAAGAAAGTTCTCTTTTCAAAGCAAACGTTTTACTCCAGTGGATATGTGAAAACCATCGTGCATTTTGTTCGGGAGACGATGGGAATTTTTTTTTACTGATTATATCATTTTTTGGTACAAGCCAAAACTGGAAGACGAGACAGAGATGTTAACCTTGGAGGAGGTGGAGGGGGTGGGGGTGGGGGTGGGGTTGCCAATGCTACCGAAGGGGACGGGTGCTTCCAGTGGGAATGAAAACGTGAAAAAGACATCATACCAGAAAAAGTGACAAAGCCTCCTCATCTCATCCAAACTACTCTTTCTTTCCAAGGCACGGGTAAAGATAGCATCTCAGTACAAGTGATTGCTCACAGTGATTTTACACTGAAAAAAAAAATAACAACAACAAAAAACCACGAACAATGGCTGTGTACACATTAATTATCGATTGTGATACCCTGCTGGTTGACTGTTTTTATCTACTGCCGGTTCCTTGTGCCAAAGATACACAAGCAAAAGCCAATCATATTTTACACATATTCTTCGTTTAGCGAAGAAACCAAAGATTTCAAACTCTAACTTTTTAAAGATCGCATTACATTATTAATCAGCGTTCTTGCTTTGTCATTTGCAACAAAGGGAGTGACACGCTGTGTGATGAGAGTGGGAGAGAGTTAAAGAAATCAACAGGAAAAAAACAAACAAAAAAAACAAACACAAAGCAGTTTGAGTCTTGCTCTCTTGCAGAATGTCACAACAAACTGTTTGGGGACAGGGAGCGTTAATCAAGATGAACGGCTGACCGATTGTGGACCGGAGAAGCTGGACAAAACCTTTTTTTTTTAAACTTCAAGAATGAATGAAAGAGCTGATACACGGAGAGAAATGTGTAATTAAGAATAATATATAGATACCACGATCAAAACCATCGAGGGCTATCAAGTTCAAAGGTGAATATGCATCTTGAAAACGCGTGGGATTTATCCAGCAGTCAATCTGGCACAAGCAACAAAAACAACTCACAAATTCAAAATTGTTGACGCCACTGAAGGTGAATAGATTTGTGTTTTCACCCGTGTCTGTTTGTTTGTCTGTAAGCAGGATACAATATTTTTTTTTAATCTGTGTAGTGATTCTTCACCATTGAGAGATGGGGCCAAAAACGATACATCGCATGATATTTCAAAGAAGTTGTGGACGAGTTATGACAAAATTTGGTGGATGAGCTGGTTCGGTGACCAGAAGAAGCAGACTCGATTTAAGTTCAGGTCCGGATCCAGATCCGGCCTATCAGTGTGATTCAAAACGTAAACTGTTCAGCCTGGCGGAGATATGTGCTCCACCGAGTGCCATTCTCGTATTGCGCATAAAATCGTTTTAACAGATGAAATTACCAATATAAACATGCAAATGCATCAGTTTCTATTTTTTCATACCATAATATCCTCAACAACATTCATTGAGTGTTTCTAATTTGTTTTGAAAAAGCAAATACCACCCATCGCTACTAAGAGAGAGGGGAGAAATAAAGACGGTGGAAAGAGAGAAGGGTGGGAGAGAGAGCGAGAGAGCGAGAGAGCGAGAGAGAGAGGGAGAGCAAAGGTACCCAGTGTTGTCAGGCAATGCTGGGTCCCTCCTCTCACCCCTTCCCCTCCCTCATCCCACTTAATACATCCCAATTTGGAAGTACAATTCTTTTGATTACATTATCGACGATGTCACCAGAGGTCAAAAGGTCACCCATTTTGAAGGGAAGTAAAAATCAATGTATCTCCTTAATAGATTGCCCCATTTCAGACATACCAATAAAGTTGGAATATCAAAGATACTATTTAGATAAGGAGACATATCGACAAAGTTTTTTATATCAAGAAAATTTCTAAAAGGTAAATCATTGTTCTGTAAACCTCTTTCAACCGAAAGGGAAAAATTTGGATAAATGATCAAAATTGGGAAATTCCAAGAAACACAGACAGCCTTCATTTCTTATCATTTTATGGTGGAACAGCATCGATTCTAACTTTATCCAGCTTCATGATGTATTCAATAACAATTTCAAATCAGATATTAACACAGAGCTATAATTTGGTAATGCAATTACTTTGATTACACCATCAATGACATCACAAGAGAGAGCTAAATAGATCATTGATCTTAAAGGGAAGTGAATATTTAAAACCCTTTTCAATAAGAAGAAATTAAACTCATGAACAAAGTTTTTGATCGCAAGATATTCATCAAAAGTAATACCGTGTTGTCGTTATGTTAACCCCAAATAGGCATTTTTAAATGGTCTTCAGAAGGTGGCAATTCATGAATGCACGACCTGGATTTGTAATTCAAGGTACTGGAGAGCAAGGAAGTCGAGACTATTTCCCTTATCTATTTTAATCATATCAAAAGCCATTTCTAGTTTCATGGAATTCAGTATTTGACATTTGATGAAGATCACACTTTTCTGGATCACAGCAACACGAGCAGGCAATGGTACATTTAACCATTGCTACTCTGCAAAGGCAACACCTTTTGCATCTACCTTTTTTTACATTTGCAGGAAGTATTGACTAATTTGGGTTTTGAGGGCTTTGTCGTTCTATTTGCTATTAGGTGGCCATTTTCACACTTCCTTCCAAATTTGATTGGATCTGGTAGGGCTGGTTGAGACTGGGATGCTCGTTTGCAAATGGCTCGCTGGTGTACGGATCGCAGTGGGAAATGAAACCAAAGTGAAACATCTAGTCAGAGAGAAGGTGATCAACCCCTTCAGATAAAATAGTGTAGACCTCACAAACATTTCATCAAGTCATTGGCTTCATCCATCGAGTTCGTGGAAGCAAAAGAGGGGGGACTGAAAGCTCTTACGATAATACAAGATGAAAACAGCCATAAAATGGACCCTATATGCCTGAAAACATTCATTGAAAAAGGTGAAAAACAAACTACAAATACAATGGAGTGCAATGATAAGAAGTCTATGCTTTGCACAAAAGCTCAATGACTTGGGGAAAATGGAAGCTTTTTGGCAGGGGGAATTTTTTATTTTGGAAAATGGAAGCGGGAGATGTCCATGGGGGTGGAGAGGGGAGGGGGTAAACGTGAGGGGAGGTGGAGGGAAGGCAGCGTGAGGGGAGGTGGAGGGAAGGCAGCGTGAGGGGAAGATAATATGGTGTGAGGGGAAGGGAAGTGAAGGCAACGTGAGGGGAAGATAATGCGGTGTGAGGGGAAGGGAAGGCAGTGCAAGTGTAGGGGAAGGCAGTGTGAGGGGAAGGGAAGGCAGTGCAAGTGTAGGGGAAGACAGTGTGAGGGGAGGGGAAGGGAATGGAAGCCAGCGTGCGGGGAAGGGAAGTGGCAGTGGAAGGGGAGGGGAAGGCAACGTGAGAGGTGGTAAAAGGAAGGCAGCATGAAGGGAAGGTAAGGGAAGGACGATAAAACATGCCCAAACAGCAACATTTTTTTTTTAACCGCCGGGTTCCATATAAAATCGGGCAGAAACATTTATAACCCACAATACCTACCTGTCAAAGGGTTGTATGCCTGCATGGTTTTGATATTCATGGTTTTGGAGTTATGGAGGACACACACACACACACACACACACACACACACACACACACACACACACACACACACACACACACACACACACACACACACACACACACACACACACACACACACACACACACACACACACACACACACATTTATTATTGTCGCATCTATGCCGATTAAGACCGATGCAGGACGGGTAGACTGAAACTGGCTTTTACTCCCTTGGACTGCATTCAAACAATGGCAGCTTTGCGTGCGCGGGAATCGCAAAAAGCACACGAGGCTCTGAACTCTCTTAAAACCAATGGCTTTATTTCATCTGGATACCCAGCAGGATTAAAAAATTTTTAAAACCACCAAATGGTGGAGGACCTCCTTGTGAGCCAACAGCCATCCAGATATGGTGCAAACTGTGTCTGCGGACGTCTTCCTGCAGTTGGTTCTCTTTCCGAGGAGGTTGGTGGCAGGATTTGCACTCCAGCCACCACAAAAAACATCATTCCATAAAACACACTGAAGTGTGTGGCGGGATGGTGCTGATGAGTCGTCCACCAGACGGCGGTCTCCTCACGTTAACCTGAGGTGGTCCCTTTGGGTGGGTGCCTTTGAATGTCCTATCCCTAAGAGATAGGGATGGACCAAGCATCTGCCTGGGGGATGGCCAGATGGAGGCCCCTGGAGTCCCGACGGAAAGTGTATGCAGCGACGTGCTGTGGAATATGCTCCGAATGCATGTTTATTTCCCGAATCAAATCAATAAAAAGTACCAGAGGATGGTGGAATCTTGACGGATTAGTAAGATGGCAGGTTGGGGAAGGGAAGAAGGGGGAACACAGAATGGATGAAGAAATAATTATCGACAATACCTCTAAAACCGATGACTCCACACACCAGATTTATTCAGACGGGGATAGGGAACGTGAACCAGATGAGTCTTAGTTGCTGGTGAACAAGCAGGTGATGAGGAGATGATGAACACACACGGCAAGATGGCGAACGGGGCAAGCTCGGCAGAAGCACGGAAAGAGCAACCGTTTTCTCAGCAGCACCTTACCTCCTCTGTTGGTGCAATCCCTACTCTCTTTTTCCTCTTGTTTCATGCCCAACCCTCTTCTGCTGTCCTTAGCCATGAGTCCTGACCTTTCTTCCTTCTCCTTGCTCCTCTTCGTGCCCCAGCTCCCGTCCACTTTCTCTCGCAAGACATGACCAAAAATTCCGCCCTCTTGGGGAAATGACAATTTCGCCCCTCCAGAGGCGCACATAACTCCGCCCCTTAGGAGGCCAGGGAAAGCTCCTCCTCTTGCTCTCTGGACAGTGCAGCCCCTCTTCTCCACCTCATCCGGTGAGATATTGCAAGGGGTTATATGCACAATTTCCCTCACCTTAATCCCTAATTCATTATTACCACGCACCATCCCTTGTATAGCACAGAATTCAAACAAAACAATTCTTGAGCTGACGTTTCCCTACTAAATCACATCAAGATAGGCTAACTACTTGTACACGGACCATGCTACTCTATACACTTCTATCTGTTCTAAGGCAATGTCTAACCTCTCTCCTCCCCCCACCCAAACAAACATAATAACATCATCATCGATGAGGTTGGTTTAAAAGTATCCTGCACGCTATCCTCACATTTTACAAAAGTGATGTTATTGTGAGTGTACCGACACACTCTGTTCCATTTTCGGTTTCTGGTTTGGCAGATTTCTCATGAATCCTTTTCATGCTTCTCATGGAGAAGTTTACTCCGAAATGAATTTTTCTTTGTAATCGAGACACGTCATAGGAGGATTGTGTATGTCATTTGTTATCGTCAAAGCAAAAGCGAAGAAGTTATATATAATTGATGCTGCTACCGTTAATTACAATTTATGCAAGTTAATAGTTGCCAAACGTTAAAATCAACATTTTCATGTGCCAGACTTTTTCACTTTCAAAACAAAAGCAAGACTATGCCAACAAACCGTCACTCTGGTAATGCATTCATCTGCATTTTGAAGGCCATCACAATTTGTTTCATCGTGGCATATTTTAGGCAAAGCGTGTTGGCCAACCAAATGGTAAGCAGCGAGACCGAATAATCCATCTCCATGAGCATTCACATCGCCCTGGAAATCGCTGTACCTCAAATCATTATCCGCATGGCAATGTGCGACCACTTTCAACCCTGTCCATCGAATTGCAATGCACTGCTACATCTCCAAAGATACTGTGAAAACAATATTCTGGGTGTGGGGGGGGGGGGAGAGAGAGGAGAGAGAGAGACAGAGAGACAGAGAGACAGAGAGACAGAGAGACAGAGAGACAGAGAGACAGAGAGACAGAGAGACAGAGAGACAGAGAGACAGAGAGACAGAGAGAGAGAGAGAGAGAGAGAGAGAGAGAGAGAGAGAGAGAGAGAGAGAGAGACAGAGGGAGAGAGAGAGACAGACAGACAGAGACAGAGAGAAAGAGAGGATGGATGGAGTGAGAAATAGAAACATGTGTACAAACCTGTTGAGAAAACTATGCGCAGCCGAGACAAGGTGGAAGAAAGCCTCAGGTGGCAAGGCAGCTCTGTAAAGCACATGCATTATCGGGCTATGGGAGAATGGAAAAGGCTGCAGGGGCTCAGCCACTGTGGACCAACGCAGGACACGGATCAATGATCGAGCACAGCACATGAGCAGTGCAGGGGGAAGCTGTCGACACCATTGTTGCTTCAACAGATGGGCATCATGGATCTAAGGCGAAGAGCAGAGACGTTATCATTTAAAATTATCATCGAGAAATTGATAATAATCGAGTCAGATCCACACAATCTTTCTTCTGATGAAAGGAGAGGGGGTACATGGAATTTTCACCAAAACAGAAGCAGATTTATAAGCATGCACTTGAACCATCTCTCACTATTCAACAAAACATTTGAATCTCTTCCTGTGTTATCTTCCTGTGTTGGAGCCACAAAGTTATCTTCTCAAAAATGTTTTTGTTTTCGTCATAAAAAAAGATAACAACAAAACGTGCACTGTGAAAAATGTCCAATATGCCACTGGTACAGTGTTGGTGTAAGGTCCGACTGCACCTGAGAGGATGTTCATTTTTCTGTGGAGCTGTGGTTAAAGAATGCAGGAAAGGGGTGGGGGGTGGGGGGGTGGGGGTGACTATGGAGACGAGGTACCATGCCACTCGAGCGATTTGCCCTTCTTTATCGGCAGAGCTAGAAATTGCTCTTCGGGCTTCCCAAATTTCCCATTTGTCATGGTGACTGCATCCACTTGTCAAATTTACCTAAAAGATAGCCGAGGAATGCTCCAAAGCAACATATTGCACTGTGCCGCTGAGATGGATGACAGTTTCACTCTTGGCACCGATGAAAGAGAGATTTCCCATTTGGGCAGGACCAACATTAATGCATATGTGCAGTGCACCAGAGACGGTGCAAAAAAGGCCATCTGTGCATTTGCTTTCTCGGCAAACTTGCAAATGTTCGAAAAAAAACCCTTTCCATCCCCCAATCCCCCGGATAATTGAGGGAGGAGTAGGATCGCAAGAAGCGTTCCCCGGGTAGAGAGGTAAGGTGTAGGCCATTGTGAAGTCACCAAGCCAAGTTGCAGCGATGGTGTCGAAACAAAGGTTTTGACAGCTGCTTGAACCAGCAGCAAATAATGGTGCAGTGATTGGATGCACATCCCACATTTTTCTCTGCAAAGCTAAAACCTAAAATATGTGGCCAAAATACTTCAGTGCCCCCCCCTTCTCTCACCCCACCCTCACCACCAGAAACGAGTGCATTACAGGTATATGGTCTACTGCTTTCAGGCCAATTGAAAAACTCTGAGTCAACAGCACAGCAAAACTGGATTTGAACGTGAATTTCAAACTTAACTTGAACCCAAATGAAGAGACAACAAAGAAGATGTGCTGTACAAAGATATCGCTTTTTGTAAATTTGGCTTTTGTGGCCAGCAAAGACCGTCTTGGAGCTGTGAAGGATAATTTTGCTCATGTGGTTGTTGATATATATATATATATATATATATATATATATATATATATATATATATATATATATATATATATATATATATATATATATATATATATATATATATATATATATATATATATATATATATATATATATATATATATATACGATCCATTCAATCACAGCTTAAAGTATTTCAAAGTGTTTTTGATTTTAGAGCAACAAAGGTTCGTGCTACATCTTGGACATGCATTGAACACAATTTTCTTAATAATCCATTAACAAGCCTTGTCGTGCAAACATTTCATATTCTTTGGTGTGTCCAGATGCACAAATGACAATCTGGACCCTTTTAGCCGACTCGAATCATCGACAAGTTTTTGAACAGTTTGAAGTGGGATTCTACATCAATATTTCATCAGTTGGACACGTCACACAATTCATTTGAGGCCGTGTCGCATTGTTGTGGAGCTGGTAATTTGCATTCCATTACATCCCACAGACACTGCAATCAAGAACTGATCTTGAACTGATCACTCCACAAAACCCGTTTCCACGTCTTGAGGCCCAAATAGACCCATGATGCATCATGCTAAAACACCACGATAAGAAAAGGCTTGTGTGCAGCTGTTCTTCCAGAGTATTCCATAGAATGCGTGGATTAAAGAAACTGTACTGATGCTTTCCTGACATCCAGATGGCTTCACAAGCTTCTCCATCACATCGAGGACATTTGATGTGGCTGAAGAGTCAGGTGTGTTCTGTCTGACAACACATGGAAGGGCACTTTTCTCTCTTGAGATGTGTTTAGATTTTTTTGCCCAATTGATGGTCAAGGTTGACATTTTGATCTCTGAATCATGACGCTTTCACCACAGGCAATTTGAAATGGTGAGCTTGGTTGAACTCAGCCAGATGGATGTTCCACCCTCCGACAGCTGATTGTCATTCCTCATTGGAGCTTCTGCTGGTACATGATGCTCTGAAACTGAGCAATGAGACTCTTCTCTTCCTATTTACAGGCTATGGATAATATTCATGGTTTTGTAAAACAGATAAACACGTGAGAAATTCTTACAACTGGGATAGGAAAGGGTGTCCCATGAAACTTGGTGGGATGCACACATATAGTTTCCATGAAAAGGAATTCAACCTTCTCCAACAACTGTTTTTTTCAAAACACATCGGATCACACAGTATCAATGGTGGAAAAAGCAATTGGGCAAGGGAAATCAAAGAGCGGAAAGTGGGGGAAGGGGATAAGCAGATGTTATTTTTCACTTTAATACGACTAAGATCCTCGTCCTCTTCGGATCATGAAGATCCGATGAAAACTCTGGGTTGTGAAACAAAAAGTCAAAAAATAGGAATGACGTCATAAAAATTGATATGACGTCATAGTGATGTATCATATGTGAGGTAATTCATCTCTGCCAATGCCCTGTTCGATTCCCGCAAACAGAATTCAAAAAGCTTGCCTAGTTTCGGAGATAATTTTTTCGGCGATTTCCATTAGCGGAGATATTTTGACGTCATAACTTTTTTTCTCGGAGGAATTTTCAAAATCGGAGATGGTTACTGTCTGCACAGGGTGTTTTTACATATATACACCAAGTTTCAGGAAGTTTCGATGAAAACTATAGGCTGTGAAACAAAAGTCCACAAGAAGAAGATGAAGAACAACAACGTGAGTAAGACTTAGAGATCCTCCACGAGGATCTAAAAACATACATATTATCGAAATTTAAAATGTAGGCAACTTGGATAATTTTTCCTCAAATATTTTAATTATCAGGTGGAAGAAATGGCATTAGGACAAGCATTGCTCTATTGGTAAGACAATGGAGCTGAGATCAAGCTTTGGGAACGACTTTATATCATTCAGAAAATAAACTTAGTCTTGGCTTCATGGTTAAGGTGGCTGGCTTAAGATCTTAGGGTCTTGATTTTGAGCCCCTGTGAGCCATTAAATAACACCAGGTGGGTTGACTCAGCCTGTCATCCCATTGAGGTCGGCAAAATGAGTCCGAGCTTACTGGAAACAGGGAGCACTGCATCAGCGGCACAGCTGCGCTCCAAGTAATGACCGAACTAGCAGCCACAGGCTGCATACGAAATGATTCAGAAAGTGTTTTGTTTTTTTTCCAACTTTCTGAAAATAATTCCAAAAATTATGTTTAAAACTGACTTATTAAAACCAGGGTATTCAGAAATTTTACAAAGAAATGACGTGCCAGTTGAGACTGTGTTGTTTGCTAAACCTCCCTGACACCTCTCTTCTTTGAGAGTTCCTTCACAGTTTCTTCCTCAGCAATTTGCAAGCCCACAACACGCAACAGCACATCCTGCAGACAGTTTGAAAGGATATGCAACAGTTCGAAATGATATTCTTTTTCCCTCAAAGCCTCTGCAAGCCCATCATTTCATCATCTCAAACTGGGAATAAATATATTTTTTAATCCAGCTGTTCAACAAGAAGCAGCAAAAAAAATTGTGCTATTTCTGCATGCTATGTAACACTGATTACAAAGACCTCTCACAGGAAAGAACAATTATGAAAAAAAAGACGTGTGTATCACGATTGGGTGGGGAGGGGGCGGGGGGTGTGATGCAATCACAAGTATATAGATTGTAAAATATGTTTTTGGAATTAATATACAAATATTGGCATTACACCTCAAATTTACTATGTATGTATGTATGTGTATATGTATAAATTGACTCCGCCCATGCTCTTCCAACCGAATAATCCACATAAAGCAACCATGAAAGGCCACCAAGGTAAGCCCTTTGCTGTTTCAAACCCTTCCCATAGTTCATGCACAGCTATAAAGTAGGTGTCTTTTTTTCATTGATATATTGACATATTTCAATGTTTACACGTAGTTCATGCTTGGAAGCTTCGTTAGTATGCATTTATGTCTGCACTGTTGCTGGTGATTCGCCAACAAGTGATGAAATCGGTCTGGCAGCTGAGGGGGTGTGTCGCATTGGGATTCTCATGTGTGGACGATATGTGAACGTCTTTATAGCTGTGGAGGAACTCTTTGAAGGGTTTGAAACAACAAAAGGCTTTGTTGGCAACAAAAGACTTGAGGGGAAGTGGGGGTGGGCATGGTCCCATCTGCCAGCATCACTACAGGATTGAACAAATTGGGGTACTTTAAAATAGCATGTTCAAATGGGTCATACAAAACACCACCTGGAGACATCCATGGTGGCTGTTGTGGGGAGTGGGGGGGGGGGCTTTGTGAGGAGGTTTAGCTTGAGGGGAGGGGAAGGAAAGGAAGGTTGTTTTCCTTCAATCGTCAAAAAGCCACATCAGTTTTCGTGCCTATATTTAATTTCCACACACGTTTTACAACAAAAATACGATAAGCTCTAAAATCTCTTAAACTGAGCTGAGCAAATTTTAAACTATGGAATTAATCCGAGCAGCAATTCCGACTGCTAAAAAGTGTTCATTTGTCCAATTTGCACATTCTTTGACACCCCTTCCTCTCCTTGACCTCCAAAGAGTTGTATCGTGGTGGAAGGGGTTTGGGAGTTGGTTAGCATGAGCGGAGCAGAGAGGAAGGGAAGGTAGCATGGGGGGAAGGGGGGTGGGGGGGCGGTGAAGGGAAGGCAACTTTAATTACCTTCGCATTCTGCGAAAGGTTATGTTTTGGTCACTGTGTATTTATTTATTTGTGAATATGTGTGTTTGTTTGTTATTCGCATAACTCAAAGTATTAAACCGAATTGCATGAAAATTGGTGGGATGATTCGTGATTATCCAAGGACGATTTGATTAGATTTTGGGAGCGATCGGGTCAAAGGTCAAGGTCAAGGTCATGAAAAGGTCAAAAACAAACTTTTGAGCATAACTTCCTTCATAAGACAGCTATCGACATGCAACCAACGCCATATTGTTCCATGACGAAATACCTTTCGGGTACGTGGTGTCAGATTTGACGTGACGTCATCAGAAGTGCGTCAAAATGACGTCACAAGATGACGTAAATTTTCAATCTTCGACCTCATCAGTTTTGATCATACCGTTTCGTAGGACTTACCTTAAGGACGTCACACACCAAATTTGATGTCGTTCGGACTGACCGTTATGATGTCATTGACGTTTGAACATAACGTTTTTCAATTGTGGCTAAAATGTCCTGATATTTGAAATTCAAATATCGATGTAATTTGTAAAGGAAATTGTCCCAAATCCAGGCATTATGATCAGTACCAAAATATCTGCTTATTTATGAAAAGGTTTTGCAAATTAACTCTATGGTCAAGGTCAAGGTCACACTCAAGGTCAAAATATACTTGTAGGCATAACTTCAGATCTAATAGAGCTATTGACATGAAACTAACGTTAAAATGTTCTGTGAAATAAGAGCTTTCAGGATGGTAGTCCGCGATTGGTAGTGACCTCATTGGAAGTGCGTCAAAATGACGTCACAAGATGACGTCATTTTTAAACTTTCGACTTTTTCCAGTGTTTATCATTCCATTTTGTTGGACTGCCCTCAATGACGTTTAACACCAAATTTGACGTCCATCGGACTGATGGTTGTGACGTCATGGACGTTTTTAAATGACGTTTTTCAAATGTGCCCGGAAAAAAGTAGCGGCGGCGAAGGTATGCGCTCTACCGAGTGCCCGTTCTAGTTGACATATAATCCTATCCACCTGGGTTTAATTGATTCGGTGAGAGCTAATTGGTTATTCCCTCCATCCATTGGTGAGAGATTTGGGTGGGTCTTTGTTTTTTATTTACATGTTGATTGCTTTTGACATTTACAAGTGGAACATGCTTGGGAGCCTCAGTGGTGCATATGTCTGTCTGCACTGTCACTGATGATTCACCAACAAGCGATAAAACCTGTCTGGCAGCTGAGGGTGTGTGCAGCATTGGGATTCTCATGGAAGAGGTGTTTTCAAAAAGTATCCAACCTTAATTTTTCGTGCGTAAACAAATGAAGCTCGGGAGGCGTGGTTTGGTGCACATATGTAGGCGATCCTAATCCGTATGCGTGAATATTTTCCCGCCTGCAGAAGCGGTCAGGCGCCGACAGACTGCCGATGAGTGAGGAAGTGTAAGTGAACGCCGTCGGATTTTCGTTTTTGACAAAATGACCGATCACTGTGGTCTCATCACCAGTGATCACTGTGTTGAAGAAGTTGGGATCGCTGTTCACAGCCTCCAGCATGTCCTGTGCGATCTCGAAACGGAGTTGCTTCTGCTCGATCGTTAGCAGCTTTGGCACGAACTTCGCTGAGATTCTCCTTCAGCCAAAATCCTCAGTCACAATGGAATGAACGGATCCAATGCTGATGCCCGCTTCGTCTGCAAGTTCTCTGATCGTGATTCGACGATCCTGCATCAGCAGGGTCCTCACTTGGTCAATGACGATCTCACGTCAGGATGTTGAGGGCCTACCAGAACGTGCTTCACTTTCCACTGATGTGCGACCATCTTTGAAGTGGTTGAACCACTCTTTTATCTGTGTGGTGCCCATTTCTTCGTTCGCGAAGGCCTGTTGAATCTTGCGGATCGTTTCCACTTGGGAATCGCCAAGCTTTACACAAAATTTTATGCAGTAGCGTTGTTCAAGTTTTTCCGTCATTTTGTCAAAAACGAAAATCCGACGGCGCTCACTTACACTTCCTCACTCATCGGCGGTCTGTCGGCGCCTGACAGCTTCTGCAGGCGGGAAAATATTCACGCATACGGATAAGGATTGCCAACATACGTGCACCAAACCACGTCTCCCGAGCTTCATTTGTTTACGCACGAAAAATTAAGGTTGGATACTTTTTGAACACACCTCGTATGTACGATTTGTGAATGTCATTACAGCTGTGAAGGAACTCTTTTTACGATTTGAAACAACAAAGGGCTTACCTTGGTAGCCTTTCATGTTTGATGATTCTTCGGCTGGAAGAGCATGGGAGTCGTCCATTTATTAATATAATTCAAGCTACCTGGGTTTAATTGATTTGATGAGAGCTAATTGGTTATTCCCTCCATTCACAAGTGAGACATATGAGTGGGTCTTTGTTTCTTCATTTATATGTATGTGTGTATATATGTTGTTGTTCGTCTTTCGGCTGCTCCCGTTAGGGGTCGCCACAGCGGATCATCCGTTATGATCCGCATTCTCATTTGGCATAGGTTTTACGCCGGATGCCCTTCCTGACGCACAGGGATAAGGATTGTTGCCTCTTACGACACAGGGATAAGGATTGGGTTTCACCATGATTCCGGGCTGCCCTACACCCTCTCAGAGTGCGGCCCGGCGCAGAGCTCCCGTCCTCAAGCGATCCTCCAACCCAAGCCTCCGAGTAGCCAGATTACAGGCGCATGCCACTACGCCCGGTTAAGTGTATGTATATATATATATATATATATATATATATATATATATATATATATATATATATATATATATATATACATACATATATATATACATACATATATATCTTCCTCTTTCGGCTGCTCCCGTTGGGGGTCGCCACAGCGGATCATCTGTCTCCATTTCGCTCTATCCTCCACATCTTCCATTGACATCAAGCAGTCAGACGGCTGCTTCATTCCGTTCCAGTCAGACGGCTGCTTCCATCAGTTCCAGTCAGACGGCTGCTTCCATCAGTTCCAGTCAGACGGCTGCTTCCATCAGTTCCAGTCAGACGGCTGCTTCATTCAGTTCCAGTCAGACGGCTGCTTCCATCAGTTCCAGTCAGAGGGCTGCTTCATTCAGTTCCAGTCAGACGGCTGCTTCATTCAGTTCCAGTCAGACGGCTGCTTCATTCAGTTCCAGTCAGACGGTCGCTTCGCCGGTTCCAGTCAGACGGTCGCTTCGCCGGTTCCAGTCAGATGGTCGCTTTGCCGGTTCCAGTCAGATGGTCGCTTCGCCGGTTCCAGTCAGACTGTCACTTCATCGGTTTCAGTTCGACAGCTGCTTCATTCAGTTCCAGTCGGACGGTCGCTTCGTCAGTTCCCATAAGACGGTTGGTGAGCTGGAGACAGTTGAGTTTGTGACAGTTGGTGATGGCCTTGCAGCCTCACAGTTTCTCACAGCGCCTCAGCTTCTCCTAGCTCCGATCAGCTGTCTGTCGGTTATGGCTCCTCGTGGCTCCTGACGGTGGGTGACGCTCGGACCGTTAATGCTGGTTCTGCTCGAGACCTGCTCTTGGCGTACCTGATTATTGGGGGTGACGTCGATTGGCATTCAAGCCTGTTTGCGAGTGGGTGCACGGCAAGGCTGCTCGGCCGCCCTAATGAAGATCGAATCAAGATAAGATTGGTGCTTTGCCGAGGGCACGCTCCCCATTCAGGAAGCCACGTGACCTCCAGTTAAATGGCAAAATTAGACGGTGGACACTGGAACTTGTAGTTAACCAATTGGCGTTTGTGGGTCTAAAGCAACCCACTGCATCACAAAGTTAATTCTGGGCGGTGGCCCCAGATCCGGCTCTTCGTAGGACAAACGGGGATTAACCCCCTCATAATACACTCTGTACCTGTGGCCGTAACAATATATTAAAGAAGAAGGCGTTTCCAAATGAAAGTAAAACTAGATCTACTCCGCTAATTTGAGCAATAAGCAAGAGCAGACCCAGTCTCGGGCGAAGTTTCATCAGCGTCACAGTCAGCTTCCTCAGGCCAATAGATGATTCAAGGTAATGATGTGTTGGACTTTATGTCCAATGGAGATCGGGGAGTGCTCAACACACTCCCCACGTTTCAAAATACATACAGTCGTGGATAGGAATATTGGCACCCTTGCACTTCTTTCAAATAACTCACAATTTTCTCTAAAAATAAGTTGAAATTGACAAAAGTATTTGGTCTCCACAATTCTTTATTTCACTGTTAATATTACAGAACCTTTGTTTTTGATTCAGAACTGAATATGTCCTTTTAAATCAGAAAATAAAAAGAAATGGCATTGACAAAATTGACACCCTAGACTTAATATTTGGTCACACAGCCTTTGGATAAAATAACTGCAATCAAGCACTTCCTATAGACATGAATGAGCTTCCTCCACCTCTCTACTGGCAGTTTGGCCCACTCTTTTGTGCAAACTGCTCCATTTCTCCCAGATTTGAAGGGTGCCTTCTGCCAACTGCTGTTTTCAGATCTCCCCACAGGGGTTCAATGGGATTTCGATCTGGATTCATTGCTGGCTACTTCAGAACAGTCCAGCATTTTGTCTTGAACCATTCCTGGGTGCCTTTTGAAGTGTGTTTGGAGTCATTGTACTGCTGAAAGACACATGACCTTCAACGGAGACCCAGTTTTCTGACACTGGGTTGAACGTTGCACTCCAAAATGCCTTGGTAATCTCCTGATTTCATGATGCCGTGCACACATTCAAGGCACCCAGTGCCAGAGGCAACACAGCAACCCAAAAACATCACTGAACCTTCTCCATGTTTGACTGGAGGGAAGGTGTTCTTTTCTTTGAAGGCTTCATTTTGTTTTCTGTAAACAACGAGATGATGCGCGTCATCAAAAAGCTCTAATTCGGTTTCATCTGTCCTCAGGACATTCTCCCAGAACGATTTTGGCTTGTTCAGGTTTGTTTTAGCAAACTCCATTCAGGCATTCTTATGTCTCTCTCTCAGCAGCGGGGTCTTCCTGGGTCTCCTTCCATAGAACCCCCTTTCATTGAGATGATGACGGATGGTGCGAGTTAAAACTGTCGTACCTTGCGTCTGAAGGTCAGCTTGAATCTGTTTGGTACTGATCAAGGTGTTCTCCACCATTGGAACAATCCTTCGCTGCAATCTCCGATCAAGTTTTCTCTTGCGGCCACGTCCACAGAGGTTGGCTATAGTGCCATCGGCCTTAAACTTCCTGATAACATTGTGTACGGTGGTCACAGGAACATCAAGGTCTCTGGAGATGGACCGGTAGCCTTGAGATTGTCCATGCTTGGCTACAATCTTGTCTCTGACCTTCTCAGCCAATTCTCTGGTTTTCTCTCTTTTCTCCATGCTCATTGTGGAACACACAGTGACACAAAACAGCAGAATGACTCCTTGTCTCTATACAAACTCGTTGACTTGGTGATTATTTTATTGCAGGCACCTGCAATTCACCACAGGTGAGTTCATTTCCAAAGTAAAGGAGAATCATCTGCTTGAAATCTAATTTTTCCTCACAACTTCAAAAAGGTGCCAATAATATTGGCCAGGACATTTTATGATTTCTGTGTAGAATAAGCTCAGATGTTGCAATTTTTTCAGCTGTTTTTTGTTTTGTTTCACTGTGAACCAAAGAAATACAGATGTGGATGCCAAAAGATTTATTTTTTATTTTAACAATTTTCTGGAAGAAATGGTGCATTGTTTGATAAAAGTGCAAGGGTGCCAATATTTTTGGCCATGACAGTGGATATATATATATACATATATACATATATATATATATATATATATATATATATATACATATATATATACAGTATATATATATATATATACATATATACATATATATATATATATATATATATATATATATACATATATATATACAGTATATATACATACATACGTGTGTGTGTGTGTATGTATGTGTGTGTGAATACTATGAGCTCCCTCTGGCTGTAATAGTAAGCATCAGCCACAGATTACATCTCACACGGTAAAACCGCATAATTTGCAAAGAAAAAAAGCCTGTCTGCCACCCAGATGATTGTTCCCGCCAATGCAAACCAAAAAAAACCAGAAGGCAAGTGCCATCGGGTGGAGATGTACGCCAAAATGTGTGGAGCGTGACGAAGCGCTCCCACGCGATCTCAAACAGACGTGAGTCCCGTATATGTGCAGACCAAAGCGTCACCTCCAAGCCGGAGGCTGCAGCCTGGCCATTCACGTCAAAAGACAGAAATTTAAGGTCATCATTGGTTAAACATCAAAAGGAGTCGCCTATCTGGATCTCGGATCTATTTGTCCTCATTCAGAATGGCACACCGTATAATGAGGCCAAAGAAGCCCCAAATCCGGTAGGCTTCTCCGTGCAGGAAGTGTGGGGGTTGAACATGTTGACACGCCATGTTCATGCGGGATGAGGTGAGAAATGACAATGGGGAACAATTCATTGTTAATTAACATGGGAAAAAAAGAAAGACACGGGGGGGGGGGCAAAAAGGAGCTTCCCATACATCCGATTGTGGTCATTCCAAACTGGGGTTGAAAAACATTTACACCAACATTCATGATGAGATAACTAACCATGACGCAATAACCACAGCTGATATAATCATGGTAAAATAATGCATTTGATTGTGACAAGGATGGGAACACACTAAAGCATTATATCAATGAGAAAGGGATAGAGACAAACGAGACAGACCAACTTACTCGAGATACAAAACTCCTTTACAGAAAGTCCATTACACCCGTAACACGAGAGGAGACGTCAAGTAAGACACTGAGTCGAAGAAGAAGTAGCACAAACATAAGGGAAAGAGAGAGAGGGGGAAGGGAGATGTAGTTGGGGGGGAGGGGGGAGGGGGGGAGGCAGAGAAGAAAGGGGAAAAGGAATGAGGAAGGAAACAAGAAGGAAGCTCCTCTTCCTTTTCATAACTCAACAACCATATCCCCTTCTTTATAGTACTGCAACACAGCAAACCAATGGTTCGACTTTTCATAAAAGCACCAAAATCGGTACATTTGTTGACTAATGTATTCTGAACAATTCTGGATATGGAGCCACTCGAGATTTTGTCTTGGTCAGCTTTGGCGGGCATTTTCCAAAATGGCCGTCATTCGACTTTAACACCATGGGATATCTGTCATTGTTATTCTCTTTGTAGGTTTCTCAGAGGTGATAAATAATAATCCATGTGATGTGCATTTACAAAGGAAAACAATACAAATGTCATTTGTGTTGATTTATTATATTTCCAACCATTGTATTGGGGAAAATGGTCATTTTGGGACCTCGTTTGGGATAGCTACAAAGATGGCTCCTTGAAGACGGCGACAAGGGAGAAACGAGGAAAAGGGGTGCGACGGCGCGTGGTGAGCACCGCAGCCATACCAGGACACTGGCAGTTTCCTATGTGTCGACGCAAACAAGGTGGAGCTCTTCACCTTCCTGTTCGATGTGCTGGTGCAGTCCTTCCATGACAAGGCAAGGGAGCTGGTAGTCACTGATGGTGAAGCAGTCATCTGCCTTCCAAGGCAGGAAGATGAAAGCTCTCTGGCTCCATGCGGTCAAGAAGAGGCGGACACTCGCATCATGCTACATGTGGCCCATGATGCAGAACATGACCACCGTCGGATTCAAGTTCGAACCGTAGACAGCGACGTCGTCGTCTTGGCGGTGATGGTAGCCCAGGCACTACCATGCATGGATGAACTCTGGATTGCCTTTGGGATGGGCAAGAACTACCGCTACATCCCTGCCCATGAAATAGCTGCCTCCCTCGGTCCACAGAAGGCACGTGGCCTCCCTGTCTTCCACACCATGACCGGATGTGACACGGTATCAGCATTCATGGGGCATGGGAAGAAATCTGCCTGGGCCACATGGAACTCGTTTCCAGTACTGACAGATTCTCTTGTGACCCTGACCACCACGCCAGTCAACATCCAAGATGACACAATGCACTGCATTGAGGGGTTTGTGGTGCTCCTCTATAACCGCAACAGTCCATATACGGACGTCAACAAGGCCAGAAAGAAACTATTCACCAAGAGGAACTCCGTCCAGCGCATCCCACCTACCGACGATGCTTTGGAACAGCATGTGAAGAGATCAGTCTTCCAGGGTGGCTATGTCTGGGGGCAGGTCTTGGTCCCTCAACCCGTGTTTCCATCACCAACAAGCTGGGGCTGGCGGCAAACAGAGGATGGGTCCTACGAACCACTCTGGACCACACTCCTTCAAGGCTTCAAAAAGCTGCTTCGAGCTGGTGTCGTGCGGCTGCAAAAAAGGCTGTAGAAACCGCTGCAAATGCAAGAAGGCTAATCTGCAATGCACTGGACTGTGTGCTTGTGAAGGAGAATGCCAGTTGACAGACACAGTAGACACAGACTGATATCGGCCTAGCTTAGAATGTGCAAATGCAAAGTCGCATTGCTTGTAAAAGTGTTGACTTCTTGATCCAGAGCCAGTACACCTGAGCTCAGAAACTCATATTGTACGAGACTGATGTATGCGCATACCATGTGTCCTGGTAGAATGGTAGTCGACAGTAAGCCTACAAAGATGGTAGCCACTTCAAAGTGAAGTGTGCAATAATTTGACTACATTTTCTGAGTTTGTCATTATCACGATTATCAGTTCCCTTTTCAAAATAGAGTAAAGTATGTAATCTATAATGCAATTTTTGTTGATTCCAAACCCATTGAATGTGATGAATATCATTTGACTCTTGTTCTCCAGGCAATAATAGGTACTTTTCAGCGAAAAGTTTCAGGAGTTTTTCGTTTTTTTCACCTTTTCATGGTCAATTTACTGAATTTTACACTTTCCTTATATCTACCACCGATACAATAAGAAAATAAGAGCATGAAGCCAACTTCGCTAAAGTAGAATGGTGGCCATTTTGGAAAATGGTCGCCGAAGCTGACCAAGGCACAATCTCGGGTGGCTCCATATCTAGAATTGTTCGGAATACATTATTCTACATGTGTTCCAATTTTGGTGCTTTTATGCAAATTTGAACAATTGATCTGAAATATCAGACTATGCTGCAGGACTATTAATGCTTGATTCCTTATTTCCTCGTTTCATTTATTTATTTCACTGCAACCTTTAGCTCCTGAAGAAACTTAGACATACATAATTTAATAAGCATGAATAAATACCTGCCTGGGGCTATTGTGAAAAAATCCTGACTCAACCCTTAACTCAAACCCATGGACCTCATCACGAACACGGTGACAGCCCACTGAGCTATTGAGTCTTCAGGATAACCTCAGGAGTTTCTTTCACTCACACTGTGAGCTTTATAATAGCCGACACCGTACATGCCTGCAGGGCAGACCATGTGGTTATATTACATGTTGGACAAAAACATTTGGAGACAGAAAAAAGGAACAGAGGCATCCTGAGCCAAATACTCATTGGAGAAGTTCAAACAGTTCCACACCTGTGATTGCTTTAAACTAAACTGCTCATCATCAGTTATTCTTGGAACCTTCATGACCATACACCCCCACCTCGGCCCCCCAGTCTATTCAGCTTTGTCTGTGCTTCTCGTGGACATTTTATGTATAATTCGTGATAAACATGATATAGAAATTCCTGCATAATTGCCCGATTGCATCTGCACACCACTGTAAGCTATTTCATGGATGACATCCAAAAAGACTAAAGGCTCTTTCACTAAGCCACCAGAAAAGATCATAGACTGCAAATAAAACATAGACTAACAAAACAAGTTTGCAGAACGTGCTGTATATATAAGTGGAGACAAAAGAAAACTTTGTGGCTAATTATCAGAGCAGTGCCATCAGCACACAGAGTTCCTCAGCCAAAGCATCCCCTCCCTCATACTCCCACCCTTCCCCCCTTTGTTCTACCCAAGGCAATCTCATGTATGCCTGTATTGTTGTCATTCCAGCTACCGAATTGCCTCCATTTTTACCAATTATTTCACCACCAACAGCCATAAAAATGGCAGTGGTGTCATTTCAAAGGCACTTTGAACAAAGCTTCGCAAGGGTTTGAGCCTCACTCAAAAGTCAGCAAAGACTGCGAGTCGGCACAACTTTGTGTCATTGGTGTTGCCACTAACATTTGTGTAATTTTTGGAATCATTGCGAATTTAGTGTTCCGTAAGCTTGGCTCACGAGAAACTGCATATTTTTACTCAATCGACTCAATGTCGCTCTCCCTTCTTCGCTCTTTTACAAGACTTCTAAATTTAACGATTTATTCATCATGCAATACAGCACTTTTGAAATGAGGTATGAATGTTAAATGAGGCCTTTTGCGCAAGCCAAAGGAATGTGTATTTACACCGACTCAGTTTGGCTCGACAGACACTTTTAACCTGCCATTGTTGGTTACGAAATCTGTGATTCAAATAGTTTTTTAAAGATCGTTTTCAGCATTTAGACGAGAGAGTGGCAATTTCAAAAATGGTTAACCATAATTGTTCTGTTCTTCAATGCAAATCTGACTCAAGAGAACAGCAATAGAGGATATATGAGAAATATGAATGGATGAGAAGAGTTGGGTTTGTACCATTTCCTGTTGAAGCAAAAAGCTCACGATGGCCATGGTTGTAACAACGCGGATGCACGCACGCACGCACACGCTTCTCCTTTCACCAATAAATGCAAAACACCAAGATAATTTATCATGTGGTCCCGGAATCAAACAAAAATATATATTTATCACGGCCCTAAACTCACACTTCCCCCAACACTCCCCCACCCCTCTCATCCCAAACATGATGAATCGTAAATATCATCATTTTAAACTTACGCTGTGCATTGACAAACCCCAGATTAGTGGGGCGGCGTAGTCCAAATATTCAAAAGAATTGTGCATTTTGTGATACAAGCACCCAATTTGGCACAAATGTACATTAATATGTTGCGAACATTTTCAGATATTGGGCCACTTGAAATTCTCTCTTTATGTCCGCGATATTGGATTTCAAAATGGCCGCCACTTGAAATCTACATTTGCTTTTATCTCTGGACGTAATGCAGCTATTGACTTGATTCTGGTATCTAAATGTATGTTTTTGGGGGCAAGGAATCCAATGGTACCATTTTCAACTTAATATTATCTATCACAGTCTGTTATACAATTTTATTTGGAAATTCTCTCGGCAAATATTGGATTCAACACAATACTTTGAAAAAAATGTCTTAGTTCTGTAAATATAAATTAAAAAAAAAACTATACTAAATCACAAGTAACAACTCAGACAAGCTCATATATACTGGCAGTCTAAAATATAAATTCATATCCCATTAGGAAACAAAGTGACCCATTCATTTGTGTTTTTCATCTGCATATTTTCTGTAACATTACATTCATATTGTCAATAAATACCAAACATGCATAATCCCCTTTTCCTAGACCGTTTAAGCCATCTTTTGTGTTTCTAGAGTACAGAAATTTCTTGTATAGGCTTCCATCTGTCTGTTTCCTTAACAATGCACTGTAGCATGTCTTTAACAATGTTTACAAGCATGACTCCACTACATGTCTTTAATCACAGCTCTGACCCAAATAAAAGAGTAGAGAGGCTGCATGTGTGTTGACCCACATCAACTGTGTTCTTTGTGTGTGGCTGTGTTTAAATCACCTTGTGACTCCACATAAATGAGTTAATTACATACAATCTGGGCTCAGCTCGACAACATTGTGTGGTCAGCAATGAAGACAAGAGTCTGAATTATATGTATGCAAAAGACCTTGTGAACCAGTGAAGCAAATACACGGGTAAGCATGAATTAAATCTAGGGCATGATATAATTTCCATGATGTTTACCTCTACATTCAATTTGGAAACCTCCGCACTGGTACCAAGAGTGATCTCCTCACATGCTTGGAAGAAGTCTCTGACGCAAAGACAGAGACTCCTGTCACGACGTGTATTGTGCTTGATGGAGCAGCCATCGTCCAGATGCTGAAGCCGGCTGCATCAAAGACCTTTGAAGAGTATGCACAACAGATCTTCATCCCATATATGTCCACGAAGCTGCAAACAGTGTCACGCCTGGATCTGGTCTGGGATACTTACCTTGCCGATTCACTGAAAGGTAGTACACGTGCAAAGCGGGGACAAGGTGTGCGGAGACGTGTGGTGGCTGCCGCAGCGATACCGGGAAACTGGCAGAACTTCCTACGAGTGGACAGCAACAAGACCGAGCTGTTCAGGTTCCTCTCAGCAGCTCTCATGGAATGGTTTGACCAGGAGGACAAGCAACTCGTCATTACTGATGGAGAGGCAGTGCTCAGCAAGCCAATACTGCCAGATCTGACCTCACTCGACCCATGTAACTATGAAGAAGCTGACAGTCAGATGTTGCTGCATGCATCTGACGCAGTCCAGCATGGACACCATGCAATACTCATCCGGACTATAGACACCGATGTTGTGGTGCTGGCAGTGTCCCTGGCACAGGAGTTGCAACCAGAAGACAAATCGTGGCTGGCATTCGGAACAGGCCAGAGTTTCGATACCTAGCAGCACACGAAATAGCAGCTGGATTGGGACGAGAGAAGGCTCGTGCACTACCAATGTTCCACGCTCTAACTGGATGTGACACTGTGTCTAGTTTTCATAGACATGGCAAGAAGACTGCGTGGGCAGTGTGGATGGTACTGCCAGAACTCACTGAGGCGCTGCTGCTGCTGCTGTCCTCTGCACCTCATGACATACCAGACGATGCAATGCGCATCATCGAGAGGTTCGTGATCCTGTTGTATGATCGAACCAGCAAATGCGCAGACATTGACAAGGCCAGGAGGAAACTCTTCGCAAGGAAAACAATGTGCAGCTCATCCCTCCAACGAAGGCAGCTCTGGAGGAACATGTCAAGAGGGCAGTGTATCAAGGTGGACATATGTGGGGTCAGATACTGCTGCCAGCACCAGAGCTCCCTCCACCAAACAACTGGGGTTGGTCAAGGACTGGAGAAGGACAGTACACACCTGACTGGACCAGGCTAACTGAGGCAGCTCACAGCTGCATTGAGCTGGTTTCTTGCAAGTGCAAGAAAGGGTGTGTGAGGCGCTGCAAGTGCAAAAAGGCTGCCCTTCAGTGCACAGCCCTCTGTGTGTGTGAAGGGGACTGCACATGACGAGTCAACAACATACATGTACTTGTTAACATGACACTGTTTATGTACACGTATCTTCAGTACCGGTATATACCTAGCCTCAGATACCAGTCCACCTTGCCTCAAATACTAGACCATGTGGCATGTCAGTATTATACCGAAGACATTTACAGAAATAAGACATTCTTTTCAAAGTATTGTGTTGAATCCAATATTTGCCGAGATAATTTCCAAATAAAATTATATAACAGACTGTGATAGATAATATTAAGTTGAAAATGGTACCATTGGATTCCTTGCCCCCAAAAACATACATTTAGATACCAGAATCAAGTCAATAGCTGCATTACGTCCAGAGATAATAGCAAATGTAGATTTCAAGTGGCGGCCATTTTGAAATCCAATATGGCGGACATAAAGAGAGAATTTCAAGTGGCCCAAAATCTGAAAATGTTCGCAACATATTAATGTACATTTGTGCCAAATTTGGTGCTTATATCACAAAATGCACAACAGGTTTGGGTAGAACGCACCCATCTGCGAATCTTCGGCCGTTCACGGGCCCACATCATTGGGAGTTTTTGCAATATGGGCAGCAACATTGCAACTTTTTCGACGAGTTGATCAGGAAATTCCCCAAATCTTTCGTTGTGCAGAGGCACACCCCTTTCTCGCAGGTACGTTTGCAAGTATTTTCGGCTTCTTTAAAAGTTGTTTTTAGTCGTTTCATGCTACAATCTTATCTGGCAGGCATGAAATACATCCAGGGCTGCCCAATGAATTTCATTATGAAGGGTTTCTGCGCAGGTGTGCCAAGCAGTCTGGGGAGGATTACATTATTTCGGAAGTGACATATTTCACAATTTTACTGGAGATCTATTGGAACACAATGCACATGAAAAGGACTGCTCAACGAAGGTGCAATGCAATCGTTCATTGGAAATTTTAAAAAGCCGTGCAACTCAAGTTACGACAAAATATTATATGCACAACCAAAAATTTTGAAACCAGAAGAGCACTCGGGAGAGGGCATACCTCCGCCAGGCTGAACAGTTTACGTTTTGTATCCCACTGATAGGCTGGATCTGCATTCAGACCTCAACCAAAATCTAACCAGCTTCTTCTTGTCACCTACCAAACGAATCCACCCATTTTTGTCATAATCTGTCCACAACTTTTTAAATGTCACGATATGTATAATTTTTGGCCCCATCAATGGTGAAGAATCACTCAAAAAATACAAGTATCCGGATGCGGATCCGAATCTTCATCAAAATCTAATCAATTCGTCCTTGTCACACACCTAACCTGTCCAACAAGTTTCATCTAGATCTGTCCATAACTGTTTGAGATATCGTGATATATTGTTACGAATCTGGTGGCCATGAACATTCAACATTCAGGTCCCCATAGCTCAGTTATTTTGAAAAGTAAATGTGGATAGATAGCTCTTTCCCCTATGTCTAATGGGAATTAAGTGTAAATGCGCTGCAAAGTTATTTTATAGATAGGATTTTTACACTTATGACAACGCCAACAACAACACTGCTCGAGGCATTATCTGCGTTCGCACGCTCACGAAGCGTTTCGTTCTGGCCTGGCGCCAAATGAGGGTATGCGTCATTTTTCAGCCAATGGGCGCAGAGCGGGCTTCAAGAGAAGCTAAGCCTCTTCGGGGGCGGGGAATCTAGACGCCCCGACACACCCCCCGACCAATCATGGAGAGACGACGGATTTCCCCAGTGAATGAGGTGTGCGGAGGGGTGAGACACGTCCCCCTTGCCCCTGGACGCCGGTTAGCTGGTTCGTCTGGTCTCGTCCTGTAGCTAGTTCTTCTGGTCTCGTACTGTCGCTGGCTCTGGTCCTGTCGCTGACTTCTGGTCTCGCCTTGTCGCTGGCTCTGACCTCCTCGCATGCCGGAGGAGTGTGCAAGAGCCCGACACTGCCCTCCGTACTCGGTGCCTGCAGCGGCATTGAGCTGCGGGTTCGAGTCCCGCCGATCTAGGACGTCGAAGACCGCATGAGGCAGGAAGGTCCGAGATAGCTCTGGTTCCTTGCTCACCTGTCCTCGAGCTGGAGGCCTTCAATAAAGACCATTGGGGTCCGTGTGTGTGTGTGTGTGTGTGTGTGTGCGTGCGTGCATCTGTGTGTGAGCCCGTCTTTAAGTAGCAACTGGATAAGTGTTTTTGCCTTGCACATACTTGCATTTTTTTTAGTCGGTTTAACTCTGCTCCTTGTGTGTTCCCTTTCCCCCCATTATAAATAAATCCCCTGTTGAATGTTTCAGCTCGTTCCTGTGTTTTCTTTATTTGTTTAGCACGGTGCATGTTGGGAAATTTGGAAGCGGAAAATTGTGCATTTGGACCGACGGACCTCGGGAACCATCCGCTTGGGTTACGCACGGTTTGAGCACGCTTACGGCTCGTTCCGCTCGAGCTCCGCCGAGGGTGAATTTCCCCGGTAGTTTGGACGACGTGGGTATTTCATTAGGTAAATTGAAATTGGCAATCGACCCTATCCCACGCGGTCAACCTATTGGCGATCTTCGGTCCGATAAGGGACCCGTGGGCTCCGGAGTTATCTGGGGTGACGACCTATAAATTCCGGGTGTTCGGTGGAGCCGACTCTACTGCTACATCTAGTGGTCGTGCTCGTCGCCGAAACCCGGCCCACAACAAATTGGTGTCAGGAGCGGGTTTCGAACCCCTCCGCCTCCGTAGAGAAATTCACGGGAAACGGATCAGGGGTAGGGAGCAAAAACTCGAGAAACATTTTCCATAAAAAAGTAATTACCGTAAAATTCGGACTATTAGCCGCAACCGTTTCCCTCAACTTCGATCTCTGCGGCTAAAATAACGATGCGGCTTGTTTATGGATTTTTCCGATGTTGAGGATTTTCCTGATGACGCGTTCAGGCCAAATCAAGTTGTCGTCATCAGTTTCCAGTCTATGTTTAGATTCACATTTGGTTTCAAAACTGGTTTTGACTCTTCATGAATTCAAAACTCACTGTAAAAGTGTGCTAGTGATAACTGTTTACGGTTTTTTTCCTCCAAATTTACACACGGCCTTTACACACACGAAACATTCAGTTTATCGCCCTTGCGCAGACAACTTCCATCATTCCGAAAACACGACGCAATGCTTACGATGCAGCTTTCAAATTGAAGGCGATCAAACTGGCTATTGAAAAGGCAAACCGAGCTGCTGCCTATGAACTTGGAGTGAATGAATCTATGATCAGACGTTGGAGAAAGCAGAGGGGCGAACTTTCTCGCTGCAAAAAGTCAACAAAAGTTTTCAGAGGTAGGAAACGCCGATGGCCCGAACTGGAAGACGAACTTGAAGACTGGGTTGACACACAGAGAGTGGATGGTCGGGGTGTTTCTACTGTTCAGGTTAGACTCAAAGCAAGATCGATCGCTGCAGAAAAGAAAATAGAAGAATTTCAGGGCGGGCAGTCATGGTGTTTCAGATTTATGAAACGCAAAGGTCTTTCTGTCGGAGCACGAACGACTCTCTGTCATCAACTCCCTCCTGACTTCGAAGAAAAAATCGCAAACTTTCGGAACTACATGCAGGAGAAAATAGCAGAGAACTTCATTGCTCCCCAGGACATAATTAATATGGATGAGGTCCCTCTGACGTTTGACCTACCTCTCAATCAGATTGCAAACAAAAAAGGCGAATCGTCCATCTGTTTAAAAACTGGTCACGAGAAAACCAATTTTACTTGCGTCCTGAGCTGCACGGCATCCAGAGAAAAACTTCCACCAATGGTCATATTTAAACGCGTTACGTTGCCAAAAGGAGAAGTTTCCAAAAGGAAAGGAGAAGTTTCCAAAAGTTATTAAAGTGAACAAGAAAGGGCGGATGAATGAAACGCTAATGAAGACGTGGCTCACCGAGTGCTACGGCAAGCGACCGGGAGGGTTCTTCCACCGAAACAAGGCCATGTTGGTTTTGGACAGCATGAAGGCCCACATTACTGATGGCGCCCACATTAATGCCAAGGACTCGGACTTGAAAGTGGGGTGAGGGTGGGGGGGGGGGTTCGATACAGAACCATTCTGTAAAAGCAGACTGGTACCTAAAAGAAGCAATCAGATCGACGAACTCCATCCCAGCAGTGATCCCAGGCGGCACGACCAAACATCTTCAACCTCTTGATATCAGTGTTAATCGTGCTTTCAAAGTAGCACTGCGTGTCGAATGGGAAACATGGATGACCAGTGGCGAAAAATCTTTCACCAAAACTGGACGTATGCGACGAGCAAGCTTCGCGGAGGTCTGTCAATGGATTTTTACAGCGTGGGGAAAAGTAAAACAATCTACGATCGTCACCAGCTTTCGCAAAGCTGAACTCTTGTGTGTAGCAGACGACAGAGAAGCCACAAGCTCCAGCCAGCAAGACTCGGATTCATCCGACAGTGAAAAATAGGCTGGGGTCAGCGATGCAGCCAGAGCAGAAGAAGCTGTGCTTCTGTTGTTCAACTCTGACACTGAAGACGAAGCTTTCAGTGGCTTCAGTGGAAATGATGACGACGACGAATAAATGTGACTACCGGTATTTTTTGATTGTGTGTATTATTGTGTATCTTTGGTGTCGCTGTATTTTTATTTTTGTGTTGTTTTGTCACTGAATTTGTGATTGAATTTGTGCTTTGCGCGTGTCTGACAAGCTTCTGTGTCTGTCGAGTTTCTCACTTTTTGTGGCTATTTTTCGGACGTTTTTGCACTTGGTTTTGTGTGCAACATTTGCGGATTATAAACCAGTGCGGCTTGTGTGTGTTTAAATTCCAGATTTTTTTTTAAATTTAGGGGATGCGGCTTATATAACGATGCGCTCAATGGTCCGAATTTTGCGGTACATCTCATCGATTGGAATTGTAGACGGTGACTTACAAACCGAGCCACAAGGGTGGTATCCATCCATCCATCCATCCATTGGGACCGTACTCTGTGCAGATTGTTGGTGCTTCTGAAGCAGTCTCCTTGGCTATTGGGTACAATACTGGACGGGTCGCCACTCCGACACAGGATACCAGCAAGCTGGCACTAATTTTGCCGACCTCGGAAGGACGACAGGCAGTCAACCCCACCTGGTATTAATTCGACAGTGAGGAGGATTTGAACTCAGGATCGTAGAATCCCAAGCCCACCACCCTAGCCATTAAGCCAACACCAGGCATAAGGGTGGTATACAGAAGAGTTTTTCAAAAAATAATAATAAATACAAGGTGCAGGGAGGTGAAATTTGGTGCATGTGATGTGCAACGCACGCAGAGTAAACACGGGTGCTCATTTACGTCCATTGGATGTCTAAATAAATAAAGAAGATAGAAGCACACCTGACGCTAGGCCAAGGCTTCAGATTTTGGCATGCTCACGATGCTGTACCGTCAAAATGAAACGTCCCAGAAGATAAAGAAAATGGGATCACATTTGTACATGTAGTGTTATAAAACAACGCTTCTTGCTGCGAAACATCATATCTTCCAGTCTCGCATATTTTGTTTCCATTTCACACAAGTACCTGTAAATGTTCCATGTAGGCATGATGCAGATACACATGGTATAAAAGATTAGGGAAAGCATATGTACAATGGAAACAACAGCATGTTTATAGTATGTTTTTTCAAGCACAAATATGTTGTTCACCATATAAACATGATCTTTCTTTAACTTTCAAGAATTATGACAAATTCCTGGATGAAATAGGCCGAACTCAATAAATATTGTCATGTCCACGCCGGATAAGACCGACCTGGACGGAGAGTCGAACGATTTCCCCTGGAGGCGAACGGCCGAGCTTCCCGGAGATTATGGCGCGCACGCGACGGGAGGCGGCGAAGCACGTACCAGACACGTTCACCAGGATGGAGGACAAAGGTTTATACTCAAATCCACAATGAATAGTCAGACACAAGCAATATTCGTAAATAGGAGTTTAATGAACATAAATCAAGAATTCATAATAGGAATAAATCAAAGTGTAATCATGAAAATAAGTCAAAGCATGATGTAATAAAACGTGAGGTAATTCCTTGCTTGCTCCAGCCCGAAGTCAAGGCGCCTCGACACACAGTTACAAAAACGGACAAGGGGAAAGATAAAACAAAAGAAAAATCCCTTTCTTTATTCTGGCACTTACCTTTGTCCAGAGATGGTCTTTTAGAGCTTGACGATTGAAGCACGTCGTTCTGCGTGAGAAATTGCATCCAAAAATGGTGCCGAGCTGCTCACTGAGTCGGAAACATATGTGAGGTATTCATCGCCAGGGCCCAGAAACCGCCGTGCAGCTTCTCCTCACGATGAATATGCCGACCGTTCCTCTCTTGAACCATGTCTGTTCACCACGATAGCCCATCTTCCTCCTCGACCATACGAGACAATTTCTGAGGCCCCGTAATAAGGCCACGAGGCACGCTCTTCTTCCCTCCTTAGAAATGTACAGTACACGCTTCACGACTCAGCCGAACAGTCAATGGCAGGCGTTTTTCTCCAGCACGTGAATAAATTCGCCTCAGCACGAATGCGAGAATCATGCAGCTCCTTCTTCACCGTGTCGAGGGGAAGCCAGCGAGCAAGATCCTTTTGCCTCCAATCACGCACCTCACACACTCTCCTCGAACTCTCATAAACGTACAACTTCACAACTCAACCAAACAATAATGGCTCGCGTCTTGCTCCAGCACGTGGGCAAATTCACACAGCACGAACACTAAAATCGTGCAGCCTTCTTCGGCGTGTTAAGGAGAAGCAACCGCAATGCCCTTCTCTTCCAACCACCGTCTCCTCACTCGCTTCTCTCCCTCCAACCTACTCACGTCCCGCCCATTCATCATCCCCCCCGAGGGGCGTGGATTGTTTGCTTGTCATTCCTGGAGGCGGGGTTTTTGCCTGCTTGAAACATTCGGCTTGGTTGTTGTTGTTTTCAGGACATGATTCCTTTTTATCGCCGGTCTTGTAAATGCAAAAACAGAGGACAAGGTCACAGGGGACAATCCCATACTGGGAGAAATTGGCCTGAATCCCTACCTAATTAACACAGCAACCCCCCCCCCCCACCTCCGTGTGGTGACACATGACTTAAGCTGACAGTTTCCCTACTTAAATTACATCGAGATGTCTCCTGCTCATCCACGGACCATGCTACTCTATTCAATCCTAACTTTGCTCTGAAATTCCTCCATCTACCCCACAAACATAACAGTACAGTCATGCGCCGCTTAATGACGTTCCGGGCAACGACGGATCGCATATACGACGGGTCTGCCAGCTCTGAAAAAAAAAAAAAAAATGAAAAATATATGTAGCTGAAAAATTCCGATTGGCGAGTGATGTAGCCTCGTATAAAAATAGCACAGACAATTATGTACACTACAGAACATAATCCCTCAAAATGATAATAAACAATGACAGTGTGGCCCTGCTATAATGCGATCGTTGAGGTCCATAAAATGTCATCGCGAAAAAAACAGGGTCGTGCTAAATCGGGATTCAAGGAAATCGGCTTTCAAACTGAACCAATGTTTGCATGTTTACCTTCGAGCAAGTAAATTACCTTTGAATTGAAGAATTCCACGAATAAATCGTTGTTGTTCGTCAATTAAAACAAATTTAGTGAAGCTTTTAATGTTGTTAAAACAATCGCACTGTTCCGAAAATAAATATATCACAATTGACAGGAGCTCGTTTCTTCATTTGTAAATTATAACATCGATGCAATGATTACGTATTTATAAAATCCAAACGCTATTTATTCATCTTTCTATTATCGATGCGAGAGGAGGCTGTAAGCTGCTGCTAACAACATCGATGGCCGTCATGAACAGCACAAAGGTAAATCTAACGTGTCTTCTGTCTCTTGGATGTGTGTTACAATTGCCGACAGTATTCAGTACAGTAATATGCTGTACAGGTTTGTATCCGAGGAGCAATAGGCTACACCATATAGCCTAGATGTCAAGGTTTGTGTCAGTACGATGTTCGAAAATGAAAATGAAAAAAAAATGATGTTCGCACAACGACGACGTCGCTTAACGACGCGTTTCTCAGAACGTAATCCCGTCGTTAAGTGGCGCATGACTGTATATTGAAAAAAATCCATCAATTCGCCGATGAGTAATCATTGGCCCACCAAGATGTTTCAACACAAACATGTTGATATAAACAGTATTTTTGTTATAACAGAATGTTTTTGGAATGTTTTTTTTGTTTGTTTTTTTTTATTATAAACGTCAACAGGTTAATGCTTGAACAAACATTATCAGGCTTTTGGCTTCACACTATTTTCTCCCTGTATACAACAGTGTTTATCTTTGTGTCTGTTGGTGACACTATATTTTTTAAACAATAGCAGACACACTCTTCAAAAAAAAAAGTCAAAACATTATTTATTTCAGGCAATGGGTGTGAGCGCTGGTGAGAGAAGAAAGCGATTAGCATGACAGAAGAAGCAAAGACAAAGAGCCAGTCAGGATCAAAACCAGCAGCTGTGAGATGAGCCTCACAGGTAATAAACATAAGAAAGCACCACAAGAATCAAAGTCAAGAAGACACCGACAGGCGGCGAAGAGATGTTCGACAAAGGAGAGCGGAAATAGTTAAATGGCTTTACTTGCACTTCCCCAGTGAACAATACACTTGAGGACATGGACTCGGAATGCCAAGGACTCGGACTTGAAAGTGGGGTGGGGGCGGTTCGATACAGAACCATTCTGTAAAAGCAGGCTGGTACCTTTACACCACCCAACTTGCTTTTCAATTATTTATTAATCGATAATACTGTATCTGCAAAAGCCACTTGGCTTAATAAAATAACTCCAACCAGTCATTTTAGATGGGCTTTCATACTGATATCGGGAAAAGTACTTTGTCGTGTTGTGTCTCAAGTCTTTTCTTGTGGGTTCAATGAAGCTCTCGCTCTAGCTTCAGCAAGAAAGGAATAATAAATCACAGGCCCAGTGAAGTGTGCGCACGCACAAACAGTGAAGGCCCTTACCTAATGTAAAAACCTTAACCTGGAAGCAATTGAATGATTTCCTGACCGCAAAGATCAGCAGCTGGGCAGCGTTCTTCCTCGAGGTTTTGATCCTTTCAGCCCAGAATCTCTCCAAACGGCAGATCCACAACCTCGGCCATGGATCCACATCAGTAGATCCACAACCTCAGTTGTGCCCAGACAGCGAGTCAACACATCAGTGCAACATCACTAATGAAGCTCCACTCACTCGAGGATTTAATAATGCCTTATCACATATTTATAACTTTCATTACACATTCCATGATTATGATAATATATTAAATCATGCAACACACACACACACACACACACACACACACACACACACACACACACACACACACACACACACACACACACACACACACACACACACACACACACACACACACACACACACACACACACACACACACACTTCAGTCCACTGAAGAACGAAGGACTTGATTCACATCCCAACACAATACAATCCGCAAATAAATGTGTCAAGAATGGGATGGTGCAAAAGCGGACAAGACAAGAAAGGTAAGCAGACAACACCAACATAGCACAAGACCAATTCTACAAAACTTGACCATACCACACCAGCATGCTGTGACATGCTCAAAACCAGATTATCGGCACACTATAACTCTAAACCACCGACAGTACATGGAAAGGAGGATACAGGAAATGTATGGACAGGACAAATACTCACATTGCTCGATTTTGTAGTTGGCCGTGCCTTTTCTCCTTAAAAAAAATAAAAAATCTAAATCGATTAATCCTAACGGCATTAATGTCAAAAATATTGTTCGGAAATTGTATTGTGGAACGGCAGGGAACTCGGAAGGGTCGAATATCCCAGCCACAAGAGACAGGCCAAGAACACCGTCAGCATCCAAAAACTATACAACAGAGAGCCAGCAGAGAAGAGAAGAGAGCACGGAGATCAAGTGCTCCCACCTTTATCCACTCCCGACCGGTGTGTGTGGGGGTGTGTGGTTTTTGCAGGAGCCGTGGGCTAGCAGCATGGATGTGGGAGATGCTCAAGGTGCCTCCTTGTCCAGCTCAACACGAGAGACACATGGCACATGACAAGACACCATACCCTCTCGACATGTAACACAGACCAGGCCCGTCTTTCACTCAGGCCGTACACAACACACTTATCCTGATCACATGTCATTAATACATGTGGTTCGAAGTCCTATAAACCACAAGAAAACATGTATGGAAAACGAGCAACTGCCCGTTTCCCCATTAAATTATCAATGCATTTGACATGATGGGTCAAACTTTCATATTGTACATGAGCAAGCATTGTCACCCAGTTGAATTGTATACAGACAGATATATCACGGTCATATTGCATACGGACAAGTATTTGTGCACGATCCAACGAAAAAACAAAAAAAAAGGAAAACAGATTTGGCCAGATGAGAAAACATGTGAGCAGGAAATGCAAATGTGTGAAGCCGGGCAGACAACATGAAGGGAAGACGAGAGGTAAGGCTGAGAAAGTGTGAATCAGAGGCAGGGAGGGGTGAAAAATAGTCCAGAGCATTGTTTGTTTGTTTTTCGTTTTTAAATCTCGCTTAAACCTGCCATGGAAGATGGGACAAGAATGAAGGAGAAATAGTTCAGTGATGGAATTGAAGGTTTCAGTGTAAGACAGATAAAATGTAGCAAAGCCTTTTTGTCAGAGAAGCATGCAGATTTATTGCAAACTTAAAATGAAACAATTCATGTCGATGGCTTAAAATAAATAAATAAACAAACAAATAAATAAATAAATAACCGTTTGGCATCCAAGGATATAAATTTACTGTGCAACCTGCAGAAATTTGGAAGACTATTCTTGGAATGCACTGACCTGTACAACAGCCCCCAAGCGAAGACCCTTGCCCAGACCAAGACACGGCTGATAGGCAAGGCAAAGTCCCACTTTATTGTCGAGTTCGTACAGTCCCGCCATGGCATACAACACGGCGGTGATTTGACCCTGCAAAAGAAGAACCGTCAGCAAAGTTGAATCCATGCCATTTTGAATAACAGGACATGAAGTGTGCATTCTCAACTGATGAAAAGAATACTGATAGATTTCGTTAATTGTGACATAAATTTCAAAGAAAACAGCAGCCAAGATTATACCTGGTAGGAGCAAACTCGTGATTGCGCATCATTCTCCACCATTTCATCCTCTCCCTCAAATGTTCCAGCTCTTCTCATCTCAACTCCCCGGCCGTTCGTAACCTGAGCCATCACTTGGAAGTCCCTGCCAGTCAGTCCACAGATTTTTAGAGCATCCTTCAAGGCGAGCGGTCTTATGCAGGCCTCGTGTGCAAGCTTCAATTGAGAATCAGATGAAGCAACAAAAAGTTGCTTTTGGACGGGCTTTAATGAAGATGTGTATACGTTTGTTATGATGACATCTTCAAAATGGCGAAGGCAGTTGTGCCACACCAGCTTATCTGGATCCTGCACACAAGAAAATAAATGTCCTTGAGGAAATTTTCATCATTCTGGTAATGTTCAAGTGTTCCCGTGGGGATTAAGGGGAAAAAGGCAAATAAATAAATAAATAAACAAATAAATAAATAAATCATTCTGCACTTTCATAACACAAGGCATAATATTTGAACATCTCAATGAAATGGCCCCAAAAAAGGAAGCAAGCAGCACACAACCATACTATAGTATATGAGAGTATACTGCAGTTGGTAACAGGTACGACTACAGTAGCCTGCAGAGAATTAGCACAGGAAAGGAATGCTATTTTTGCCTGGGCCATCTACTCACAACATGGTACGTTTCCTTTATTCATCTCCTGTGTGTCGATTCCCTTGTGGCATCCACGTGTATCACACCCTACAGTCAAATACGTGTGCATTTTCCCTCTGTTATCTCGCTTAAACATGAACCTCGACTTTGTCTCAAAAGTTAAGGAACGAATGAAAGGAGAGGGGTGAACTTGGAAGAAGGAAATGAAAAAAGGTTTAACATTTTTTTTTACAAATGGCTAAAACCACACTACTGTCGCAGTTGTAAAAGATACACAAAGTACAAGCCAGAAGACCAATTCACAAAGGCCATTATCATTGTGTTTATGACTTGAAAACAAAAAAGAAAAGAACTGTTCAACTCAGCATAGCTTATTTCAAAGCAATGAATAATAATGAGAGAAATTCACTAATTATCAGAAGCCTGGCCTCTGTCACAGGAGGTTGTTGTTGCCTCTGTCACAGGAGGTTGTTTTCACCCCTGTGTGTCTGTCTTTGGTCAGGTATGGCAGCATGCGCTGGAGTAGTGCGTCGCTGCTCTATTTTCCACCGGTACTCCAACGGCCTCCATCTGGCCATCCCCCAGGCAGATTGCCTGGCCCATCCCCATCTCCTTGAGATGCCGATCAACCCGCTGCAACGATGAGGCACATGGTCAATACATTGGGATCATCCACTCACGAGGCTCCCTCGCGAAGAGAATGTGGTGAGGAGGATCAGCTTCAGGAAAACGAGCCACATGTCCATACAGCCGCAGCTGACGCTCACGGACTATGCAGGTAACAAATCTCATTTGAGACTCTTTCAGCAACCGCTCGTTGGACACAAAGTCCGACCAGCGATAGCCAAGGATTCTCCAAAGAGACCTGGTACCAAAGGAATTAAGTCTTCATCTCAGATCCCTGGTCAGAGTCCAAGTCGCACATCCATAGAGCAAGACTGGAAGCACCAAGGACCTGAAAACTCGGACTTTCATCCTCCTGCACAGGTATCGACAGCGCCTCATCCCATGATCCAATGAATCCATGACTCCCCAAGCCCAAAACAGACATCTACTGACCTCTGGCTCACAGCCAGAAGAGACATGAAATCACTGGCAAGGTAAATGAATCTCTCCGTGACCTGAACATGCTTACCACAAACAGGAACAGATGAGATAGCAGCATCGAAGATGTCATTGAAAGCCTGGATCTTAATTTTGACCCAGAAAACCCGTAATCCTAGCGGCTCTGAATTCTCATTGAGCACCTCGAGGGCCCCTGAAAGGATATCCAGAGTCTCTGCAAAGATGACTGCATCATCTGAAAAATCAAGGTCAGAGATCTTGACATTCCCAAATGATGCACCGCAGCTTGATCTCTCCAACATCCTCCCCAGAATCCAGTCCATACAAGCGCTGAAAAGTGTGGGGGTCAGTCCACACCCCTGACGAATCCCAGTAATAACTGGAAATAAGTCAGAGATGGTACCACCACATCTCACAGCACTCTCAGTTGCAGAGTATAGTTCAGACATCAGATTGATCAGTTTTGGTGGCACCCCACAAAGACCAAGAATCCTCCAGAGGAAATCCCGATTCACTGAATCGAACGCTTTGCAGAGGTCAATGGGCTGCAAGCAGCCCCTGCCGAAACTCTCGTCTGTGTTCGGTGAGGACCCGAAGGGCAAGGATACTCAAGCAGATGGTGGTGAACCCAATCAAAAATTATCTGAGCAAAGACTTGCCCAGCACTACCCCTTGGTAGTTGTTGCAGCTGGCGATCACCCTTCCCTTTCCAGAGAGGGACAACAAGGCTCCTCTTTCACTCAGTTGGGATGATGCCTGTGTTCCAGGCAGAGCACAGAACTGCATACAATGACACAAGTGCAGCATTTCCACCAGCCTTGAGAAGTTTGGCATGGATGCCACATATCCCAGGAGCTTTAAATCATTTCAACCGGTTCACAGCAGCATGTATTTCTACAAACAAAGGGGGACCACAGTTGATTGGAGCGTCAGCAAAAGGAATAGTAACACCCCTGACATCCAACTCACCAGCTGGTGGATTAGCCTTGTACAGCCGCTTAAAGTAACTGGCCCAGCGGTCCTTCACTTCAGACTCCTCTGTCAAGAGCCCACCACTCTCCGCTCTTACTGCAATACACCGAGGGACGGATTTGGAGGAACGCAATACGAGAATTCCCCTGTAAGCAGGACAAGAATCACATGACAACAGGTGATGATCTGCCCCCTCACAGATTCCTCGCACACAGGCCTCCTTGTCCCCCTCAGTGCACGTCCAGTTTTACGCCTCAACTCCCAAAACAGCTCAGCTCTGCCATTCGGCCTGGCCCTGCGACTGGTCAATGCTATCCAGTGTCCCTTGAGAGACAAAATTCTTCTATGCCCGATGGTGAGTTCCAAGACATCCACCGGCAATATCAAGGATGGTGGTCTGGAAGGCACTGCACAACTTTTAAGGAGTCCCCAAAGTACCCAGACCCCCCAAATCCCGACTCAGCCTGTTCTCAAATTCCTCAGGTACCCTCTCATCCTTGAGCTTGCCAACATGCAGCCTCGGCTGGGATGGTATCATTCTCCCGGATTTAAGCTGCAACTTCAGAGTTGCTACCACAAGGCTGTGGTCGGTATTGAGAAACTGAGCACTCCGATAGACCCTGCAGTTTTGGATCATCCTCCAGCGACCATCAACGAGCACATGGTCAATCTCCTTTTGCCACACCGCCAGCATTGGAATACCAAGTCCATCGATGAGCCTGTGGGCAGTGAAACCATGAACCAGCCACCCTAAGTCCATGACGTCTTGCAAAGTCAAGGTACTTCGTGCTCTTCTGGTTCACATTTCCAGACCAATGGGGACCAACACAAGTCTCATAACCATCCCTATCAGTTCCAGTCGATGCATTGAAATCACCCAAGACTAGAAGAGTATCTCGTCTGGGGGCACTGATCAACCACAGACTCGAGCGTGGCGTAGAATGCATCCTTCATGGTGAGATCACTTGCCTCAGTCGGAGCATTTTTAGAGACCAGGGAAACGACACCCAAGGAGTGACGAATCCTTACTCTAGTAATATGCTCGTTGACCGGTCTTATCTCCATTGTCATTGGAGGCAGCTTTTTGGAAACCGCTACAGCAACTCCTTTTGAATGGTCACTGTCAGAGCGACCAGACCAATAGTAGGTGTAACCACAGACCATGATCTCGACACTATCCGGTCTCCGAACCTCAGAGAGTGCTGCAATACCAATGTTCAAATGCTGAAGCTCAGATGATAACAGTGGTTGGTCCCTTCGAGGTGAGTGGTTGGTCCATTCAATAACAGGTTGTGGGGGGACAACATCTTTTTTTTTTAAACAAACTACATGAATATCAGGAGACATTGTACCTTTCTTTAAATTACAAGGCTATTAGTACACAATGTACAAATCAATATTTCATTCTGGATTTGACCCTGGGATCCAAGTCCGGTTTGCTCTTTCTGCCACTGCACATAACACTTATTAACATTCCCAATTTTCTTATAAAAAATGTCCTCAAAGCCTTTTGTACGATCAAAAAAATAAAGCAAAGGAAAGATTTAGTTATAAAACCCAAAACCCTCAGATCACGGTTGACATTACGTGCGATAGGGTAACAAGGAAGATGCTGAGCTTTTTGATCTGCAACCTCATAAAAGCTCTGCTATGGAGTAAAACCGAGGTAATGCCGTGTGACATGACAGTGATGAGAAATTCATTTTCCCTTCCCCAGTGCCCAAACTTCAAAAGCGTGATATCTGCGACACGGACTCATCAACGTGAAACATGGGAGAACCTTTCTGCAAGCAAGAGTATTGTTCAAAAAGCAAAAATAAACCTATTTCATCAGGTCTCCAACCTTTGCCTCTAATTATCCATCCACCTTTATAAATAAGGTTTGGAAAAAAGAAGCTTTATTATTGAACAGCACACCAGCAGCACAGATGGGATGTCAGCACAGATCAATGATTGTATGTTCACCACCCCCAACTTGTCACGCCATGAAGTAACGAAAAAAAAAATTGTTGTCGTGTTGTTCAAGAAAGGAGTTATGTTATACAGCACACCATTTTTTAGAACGGATGTTGAACTGGTTGTCAAACAGCGCACTCGATAAGGAAGTGTCGTGTTTCAGATTATTTTTCATTTTACAGCTGTTATGACAATGGCGCCATTTATTGATTTAAAAAAAAAAAAAGACAGACAGTCTCAGTGGGTGCAGAATCAAAACAACATTTTCTATACAAAGTTGAGGCTTGTGGAGGAGCCAAATTGATGAGCAAATGTGTTTCTAAAAGCTGTTGGGATATCAAAATTGTAAAACAAAGCACATCATCATCCTTATAAATCCAGGTAAGTTTTGAGCTCGACATGTAAGGTCGTGTTCAAGGCCATAGTAACGAGGATGAATGCTGGCAGACATCAGAACGAAATAAGTGAGCAAAAGAAGCCATTGCTCTAAAAGCAAGCTCGCTTGTGAGCCAAGGTGCATGGTATTCTCCTTGCCAAAACCAAGTGGCACGGTAGGTGGCCAGGAATTGCTTCAGAGACAGTGAAAGGAAATGGCAGGAAAAGTGGCGGAGGAAAAATTGGCCGAAATAAAGGGGTGAAGGGAGGATGGAATGCAAAAAAGGACAATGAGTAAAATGAGCTCCTCAGTTGGAAATAGATCATCATTCTTCGCACATTTGGTTAAAGATGCAATCAAAACTATCACAAGAGAACCAAAATCAATTCACGGCAGTGTGAAAAGGACAGCACCTGATAGCAGATCGAAGAAATCAAATATAAAAGGTTTATAGTAGGCTTGGGCAAAATAATCGATCAGCCGGTTACAATAGATTCTCTCCATCGAAACCGGGAATCGAACCCTAAATTCTACAAAACCCATCACCCACCTGTAATGGCTCCAAATCTCTGGAGTGATCCACGCAAAAATACTACAGTTAGAGCTATAGTATTTGAGAGTAGTACTCTTATATACTATAGTTAGTAGCAGGTCCTACTACAGTGGTCTGCAGAGAATTACTCCAGGAATGGAATGCTAATTTTGCCTGGGGGATTCCTACAATGCCTTATATCTCACTTCGTCCACCAACAATCTGTTCCCTGGTTCAGCAAATTATCTCAAAAGCTTCTCCTGCCATTCTTTGAAAAACAGGAAAAGACAAGTCCATTTTTCTGCGTCTAGTTTGTTCAAGTTGTGAAGAAAATGAGCAGACACGTACTCATGAACTGTGTGCATGTGTGTCAGACTTCTCTTTCTGGGATCCGACAAACAGCATTAGACTATTATATCTGCATAGAGTGTTGTGAAATCCCCAAAAACATCATATTTCTTAACAGCAAAGATATCGCGGCATATCTATTAACAGCAAATAAAAAAATATGGGAGCGATCAAGGATGTGTCGTCTGTTGCCTGATGCACTGCCTGGGTGAACCGGTTTCATTGTT
>NC_140963.1:125840042-125842542 GCF_056783735.1 Eptatretus burgeri | reverse complement strand
TGAGATGTGGTCAGTGTTCATCAATCAAACTCTATCCCGTTCCCTTCACAAAGTTGGCCTCGATGGGGAGGTGGCAAGAAAGAAGCCATTACTGAAAAAGACACGTCTAAAGTTCATCTGGAGTTTGCGAAAAAGAATCTTAATGATGGTGGAGGCATGTGGAGAAAGGTTTTGTGGTCAGACGAGACAAAAATTGTACTTTTTGGTTTAAATTCAAAATGTTACATCTGGCGCAAGCCGAACAATGCACATCACCCAGTCAACACCATCCCTCCTGTCAAGCATGGTGGCGGCAGCATCATGTTATGGGCTGCTTTTCATCAAAGTACAGGAGAATCCTTGATGAAAACCTGCTTGAATCAGCCATTAATTAAACTGGGTAGGATATTCACATTTCAACAGGACAATGATCTGAAGCACAAAGCGAAAGCCACACTGGAGTGGCTGAATCAGAAGAAAATAAATGTTCCTTAGTGGCCCAGTCAAAGTCTGACTTGAACCCAATTGAACATTCATGGTGACACTTGAAGACTGCAGGCCATCGATGATCCTCTTCAAACTTGGCAGGATTAGAGCAATTTTCAAGTGAAGAATGGCCAAATATTTCACCATCTCACTGTGCAAAGCTGGAATAGATCGACCCACAAAGACTCATAGCCGTCGTTGCTGGAAAAGGTGCTTCCACTAAGTACTGACCTCTGGGGCTGAATACTTTTGCAACCAGTGAATTTTGATTTGTACATGTTTTTTGCAGGTATTCCAGACATGCAACCTCCTTCAACTGTAAGTAATACTGCAGCATAGCAAACCAATTGTTCGACTTTTCATAAAAGCACCAAAATTGGTACATATGTTGACTAATGTATTCTGAACAATTCTGGATATGGAGCCACTCGAGATTTTGCCTTGGTCAGCTTTGGCGGCCATTTTCAAAAAATGGCTGTCATTCGACTTTAACAACATGGGATATCTGTCATTGTTATTCTCTTTGTAGGTTTCTCAGAAGTGATAAATACTCCATGTGATGTGCATTTACAAAGGAAAACAATACAAATGTCGTTTATGTTGATTTATTATATTTCCAACCATTGTATTGGGGAAAAATGGTCATTTTTATGGGAAAATCCATTTTCGATGAAAGATGAAAGCTGTCTGGCTCCATGTGGTCAAGAAAAGGTGGACACTGGCATCATGCTACATGTAGCTCATACTGCAGCACATGACCACCGTCGGATTCAAGTTCGAACCGTAGACACCGACGTCGTCGTCTTGGCGGTGATGGTAGCCCAGGCAATACCATGCGTGGATGAACTCTGGATTACCTTTGGGACGGGCAAGAACTTCCGCTACATCCCTGCCCATGAAATAGCTGCCTCCCTCGGTCCACAGAAGGCACATGCCCTCCCTGTCTTCCACGCCATGACCGGATGTGACACGGTATCAGCATTCGTGGGGCATGGGAAGAAATCTGCCTGGGCCACATGGAACTCGTTTCCAGAACTGACAGATTCTCTTGTGACCCTGACCACCACGCCAGTCAACTTCCAGGATGACACAATGCACTGCATTGAAAGGTTTGTGGTGCTCCTCTATGACCGCACCAGTCCATATACGGACGTTAACGAGGCCAGAAAGAAACTCTTCACCAAGAGGAACTCCGTCCAGCGCATCCCACCTACCTACGATGCTTTGGAACAGCATGTGAAGAGATCAGTCTTCCAGCGTGGCTATGTCTGGGGGCAGGTCTTGGTCCCTCAACCCGTGCTTCCATCACCAACAAGCTGTGGCTGGCAGCAAACAGAGGATGGGTCCTACGAACCGCTCTGGACCACACTCCCTGAGGCTTCAAAAAGCTGCTTCGAGCTGGTGTCGTGCGGCTGCAAAAAAGACTGAAGAAACTGCTGCAAATGCAAGAAGGCTAATCTGCAATGCACTGGACTGTGTGCTTGTGAAGGAGAATGCCAGTAGACAGACGCAGTAGACACAGACTGATATCGGCCTAGCTTAAAATGTGCAAATGCAAAGTCGCATTGCTTGTAAAAGTGTTGACTTCTTGATCCAGAGCCAGTTCACTTGAGCTCAGAAACTCATATTGTACAAGACTGATGTATGTGTGTACCATGTGTCCTGGTAGAATGGTAGTCGACAGTAAGCCTACAAAGATGGTAGCCGCTTCAAAGTGAAGTGTGCAATAATTTGAATACATTTCCTGAGTTTGTCATTATCACGATTATCAGTTCCCTTTTCAAAATAGAGTAAAGTATGTAATCTATAATGCAATTTTTGTTGATTCCAAACCCATTGAATGTGATGAATATCATTTGACTTTGGTTCTCCATGCAATAATGGGAACTTTTCAGCGAAAAGTTTCAGGAGAGCAGCAATTTACAAATCAAATAATGGCGTTTTTACCGAAAATACTGGCTCATAATATTTGAATATGCCTTTTCATGATCAATTTACTGAATTTTACACTTTCCTTGTATCTACCACCAATACA
>NC_140963.1:125792542-125832542 GCF_056783735.1 Eptatretus burgeri | reverse complement strand
GCTTTCATGGGAATTCATGTATTGCATTCTCCAAGCCCATCCCTCGGTGTACTGCAGTTCGAGCGGAGTGTGGAAGGCTCTTGACAGAGGAGTCCGAAGTGAAGGCCTGCTGGGCTGGTTACTTTCAGTGGCTGTACCAGCCTGATCCACCAGCTCTTGAGTCGGATGTCCGGGGTGTTACTATCCATATTGCTGACCCTCCAATCAACTGTGATCCACCTTCGTTTGTGGAAACACAGGCTGTGGTGATCTGGTTGACATGGGTAAAGCTCTTGGGATCTGTGGCATCCATGCTGAACTTCTCAAGGCTGGTGCAAATGCAATACTCGTGTCGTTGCATGTAATTCTCTGCTCTGCCTAGTATACAGGCATCATCCCAACTGACTGGAAGATGGGCCTTGTTGTCCCTCTCTGGAAAGGGAAGGGTGATTGCCACGACTGCAACAACCACCGAGGGATGATGCTTCTCTCAGTGGCGGGCAAGGTCTTTGCTCTGAAAATTCTTGATTGGGTTCGCCTGACTTTGGTGCGAGCTGTCCAGGTACCCACCTTGCAGAAACTTTCCGGAACCCCTGCGCATTGTGAATATGCTGTGCTGAACCATGACTAATGTTTACTGCAGAGACCACTTCATCCAGCAAAATGCGACTGTTTTCCCTAACCATGTGCTCAACTCCTAAAACCATCTCTGGTGTGTCAGCTGTGTGAGGCCGGCTCGAGTGAGCAATGTCTGCCACTGGACACTCCACTTTTAAACTTCCTGTCTCTTACTTCGTGATTGAACAGCTTATATATTATGGTTTGCTTTATACTATTAAAAAAATTATATATTTGCTCCAATAAGCATCTGCTTTCTGTCACAGTGACTGGCATGGGAAAGCATTGGAGTGGTTGTTCTCTGACCTTTATCCACTCACAAGCAGCTGCATTTCATCATTGGTTAAATTTCTTCTCTCGGACCTTGAGAAAGATGTTTTTTGTTTTTTTTCCTACTAGATTAATTTTGCTGAGTCCATCCCTCCCCCAACGTCAAGACAAACCACAAGCAGTTCCTTATATTGTTTTGCTCAACCATCTCATTGCACAATTGTTTGCATGAATGTATAAAAGGGAATTTGCTGGCATACTTGGAGAGGATTCCACCATTGCTGGAGTGCCTCCCTGCATACGTACTGTATGTTCGAGTGATTCAACTCTGATAAATTTTTCAAAGAACCTGTGAATGAGTTTTTTTTTTTTCCACACGATGAATCGTTGGACAAATTGCAATGCTTTTAAATGCCCAGAGATGCCAGCATTCGTCGCATTATTTCATTTCCGCACGTGCCATAACCTCTTGAATCTCTCAATCTCAGCTGAACTTCAAAAGGTAAACTTCTTTAATGACTTCAGCAGCAGTTCTGAATGCTAAAGAAATGCTCAAATGTCCAATTCGGATATTGCTTGACATTCCGGGAATCAACGGGTGCATGTTGTTTCTATAACTGATTGGAGATCGCTAATCGCTTGCCAAGCCAGCTGTTCCTAATCAACCGTTTTGATGGAGTGCTTGCTGAAGTGCTTAAGCCACTTGGTGAACGCTCTACAATATTCACACTGTCACTGAATATATCGATCAACTTGAAGTTCAGGGCCCATTCGACTGCGTTTCACCATGGTTCCCTCGCTGAAAATGCGCAATTTTATTTTTACACCACATTTCTCCTTTTTGTTCGATCTTTCATTATTTGACCGTCACTTCTCGGCACAGATAGACACATATAAAAATGTTAACGATTTTTTTTTTTCAAAGTATTCAACCGTTTCGTTGGAGAGCTTGCTTGAGTGGTTAAGGCACTTGGTGAGCACTCTTCAAGCTTCGACGGCAAAATGGCAGCTCAGTTCTCCGTGGGGATCATGGCAGGATAACTGAGAGATATGCGCGCTCACTCGAAGCTGTCTCGCCTGGGTTTGAATTTCGACCCAGATATAAACTGTCATCCCGGTGTTTCGCAGGCAGGGTGATTCATCAGTGTGTGTGCCATCCCACAGGTGGACGTTAAACGAGATATCCCATTTGCTAGCATCAGCTGGTGAGCATTAAAGATCCCACGGTGTATTTCACGAAGAGAAGGCAAGGTGTCGCTGGTACCGGCACCCTGAACAAGTTACAAATTCCCGCACTTCCAGTCAAGTATCCTGCGTCGGAGCGGCAACCTGTGCAGGTTTTAACCTCCAGCAGCCTAGCCAATGAAACAACCTTTCATTGGCTAATGGAAGAGGAAGAGAAGAAGAAGAATATTGAAGGAATAATAAAGGTATTAAAAAAAAATTATTTCCAAAGAAATGGGATAACATTCAATTCTCAGAAGTTGTACTGTACAAAACCATATTAAACTCTACAAGCGACAGCATCAGTCTTGGCAGGAACTGAACAGGAAGACAAGAAGAACGAGAACTGCACTCGGTGGAGCGCATACCTTCACCGAGCTGAACAATTTACATTTTGTATGACACTAATAGACTGGATTCAGACCTGGGTTTTTTTGGTCCTCGTCACATACTCAACCTGCCCACCAAGTTTCGTCTGAATCCATCCATAACTGTTTGAGATATCATGCTATATATTGTTTTTAGCAATGTCAATCAATGGTGAAGATTCAATGGTGAAATAATGGTGAAATAATGGTGAAAAATTCTCGTATCCAGATCCAAAGCTTCACCAAAATCCAATCAATTTGTCCACGTCAAACACCCAACATGTCCACCACATTTCGTCTGAATTCGTCAGTAACTTTTTGAGATATCTTGCTCACAGACAGCCAAAGACAGATCGGGGCAAAAACATAACCTCCGTCTACCTTCGGTGGTGGAGGTAACTTGCTTCGCAACTGCACAAGTGCTCTGTATCTTCATACATACAAGCAAAAGTACCTGTCCCCAGTGACAAGAAAAGTTCAAGTTAACTTTTCAATTTCAATTATTTCATGGAATTTAAAAAGGTCAACTGTGTTGCTACTCTTGGTTTCACTCAGAGCCAAAGTTCTGAGTTACATAGTCCGCCCACCATGAAATGGTGGTGTAACATTTGGCGGTGGAGAATGGATTTGTCCAAAAATGTCTCCATGAAGATCTGTGTTAAAATATACTTTAATCCAGATGTTCATGTTGATTTTAAAGATGACTGGAAGGGACAATAAAGTGACTGATGAAATAAAGTGACAAAAAGGATGAAATAAAAATGTCGAATAACAAATCTTTTCAAACTTCGCGTGGGAAGTGGCTGCCGCAGACGGGAGACAGACAAATGCACGGATAGACACCACACTTCACATTTTATAATAGATTGTTGCCAGTGAATAACCTTATAGTTTGAGATTACAGCAAGTAATAACACAAATTATTCTGCACTTTCAGGGGAACTCAGCATTGCCTGGTGCTGATCAAATCCTGTTGATATTTTGAAGAAATTAATTTTTGATATTCTTCTATTTTATTTTGAGGGGGCCTGAATCACTCCCTGGTACTCACTAAAGAATGGAATCAGGGATAATTTAATATTATCTTTCACATAGCTACAAAAACTTAGGCACTATAAAGTGATAAAAAAATCCAACTTTTTTTTTTGTCGACTGATGAACCTCTGAAAGTTTGACGAAGATCCGTTTGGCCATCCCTGGCAAAAATGGCAACACAGACAGACATCTCTCTTGCAGTATTGATTACCATTGCCTTAAGCAAAGCAAAATCTGAACAGTTTGAGGAAAAAGCGGTGAAATAAGTAAATATTGTTGTGGGCCGGGTATCGGCGACGAGCACGACCGCGAAGTGGAGCAGTAGAGTCGGCTCCAGCGAACACCCGGAATTCAGATCATTACCCTCAGATAACTCCGAGAGTACGGGTACTTACAGGACAGTGAATAGTCAATAAATCAAACGCGTGGGCACAGAGTTATTTGCCAAACTTCAAAATACCTAGAGGCCCACGTGGCGAGCTACCGAGGGATTCACACCCTCGACCGGGCTCGAACAGGACGAGTCGTTATCGTGCTCGACCCGTGCGTAACCCGAGCGGATGGTTACCGAGGTCCCGTCGGTCCAAATGCACATATACAGCAGCAACGGCCTTTTTAATCACCCAACACGCACCGTGCTAAACCAATGAAGGAAAGAACAAAGACGAGCTGAAACATTTAACAATAGGGATATTTATTTACAATAATCGGGGAAGGAACACATAGAGGGCAGAGTTAAACCGACTTTAAAGAATGCGAATAATGTAAAGCAAAAGCACTTAACCAGTTCTACTGAGACAAGACAGGCCCGCACACAGACACACACACACACACACACACACACACACACACACACACACACACACACACACACACACACACACACACACACACACACACACACACACACACACACACACACACACACACACACACACACACACACACAAATACCCAAAAGGAAATGGACCTTTCCGCCTCGTGCGGTTTGGCCGAGACGAGCGAACCAGGATGAGACCAGCCGCGTCGAGATGAGACCAGACCAGTGTCGAGATGCGACCAGACCAGCCACGAGATGAGACGAGATCAGCGCCAGCGAGATGAGACGAGATCAGTGTCAGCGAGATGAGACGAGATCAGCGCCAGTGAGATGAGACGAGATCAGCGCCAGCGAGAGGAGACGAGATCAGCGCCAGCGAGATGAGATGAGATCAGCACCAGCGAGATGAGAGCAGACGGGGCACAATCCTCCTCCTCGCTACAAGCTGCTTCCCCGTCCTCTTGGATCGCCTGTCTCCTCCGCGCTCGTCCCAACAACCACCACACTTCTTTTTCAGGAGGGAGGGGCTTCTTCTCACGACCACTCACCTCCCGAATGGTCGGACCCATCGCGCAATTCCCTGGCCATCCTCCATTGGATAGGCCCACGGTAGGCGGGACAACTCCCACCCGTCTGGGGGAGTCCCGAGCGGAGGCACTTGTGGCTCCGCCCACCTCCTCACCTCTGGCCACGTGCCTAATGGCGATGGTGCCGAGTCGGAAACGGGGCGGGTGAGACACCCGCTCCTTGTCGATTGGCTTCGAGGGACGCCATGCCTATGTTACGCTCTGCCCACGCATGCTGGCGAGCTCGCGAAGAATGCCTAGGGCATTATGGCGTCAGGATGGAGCGAAGGTATTGTTGTTGTTGTTGTTGTTGTTGTGATACGGGGTGTAAAAATGTAAAAGAAAACCCTATCAAAATAACTTCGCAGCGCATGTATGTAATTCCCATTAGACACAGGTAGGGGGCCCTAACGAGAAACACTCCCTTACCGATATAACTGTTCTATAAGGACCCTGACTGTTGTGAGCAATAAGCTTCCAAATTCGTAACAATATATTGTTTGTATCGTTGACCGTCGCTGATATAATGCCAGCCCGTAAAAAAGTTCAACAGCTGCAAAGACCGCCCCCACCTCTGCTCTAAATTGTCACTTAAATAGTGAACATATCAAAGCAGTCCAAAACACAGACATACAGATTAGACTTGCATCACCATGGGCCTCATTATACTATCTTTTGTGACAGTCTTCTTCTTATTTTTATTTTGCCTTTTACCATTTTACATGGGGTCGCCACAATCATGGTTGATCGCCCTTCTTCATCTCCTGTCAATTGCGGGAAGTCGCTGGCCTCCAAAGCCAGTCGCCGATTGGGCATCCTCTATTGTGCAAAGTCCTTCCTTGGCACACCTGAGCTCCTGATCACGTGCAAAGCTTTCATCCACAGCCTGATGGAGTACTGCTCTCCCCTTTGGGATGGTGCTCCTACCTCTCACCTTTCTCGGCTTCACGCTGTGGAAACCAAGGCATTTAAGATCATTGGTATCTCCCGCGACGAGGCTGAGTCTTTGGGTCTCTCACTCTCTTTCCGCAGTCAGGTCTGTGCTCTTTCTTGTCTTCTCTGGCCTCGTCTCCACTGCCTTGTCTGATCTGTCTCACGAATATTTCTGCAGGGCGCCAGCAACCTCCTTCTGGTTAAACTACCAAAATCAATAATCACTGCTCACCTTCATTCTTTAATTCCTAATTTTTCCTGGCTCTGGAAAAAACTCCCACACACTCTTCAATCACACTCTTCCCGACAGGTCTTCAAAATAGCTGTTCACCACCATCTCTTATCTTCCCCCATCCAAAACCATGGTCTTTTCTACCCCCCGTTCATCCACTCCAAACCCACTTCCTTCATGTTCCCTGCTTTCTGTCTTGAAAGTCCCTGGAGTGTCCATCTTGTTTACTCCGTGTACCCCGCCACACCCCTCTCCCTTCCACAGATCTCGTGTGTCTATTCCCCACTGTTTTGTGCTTCCCTATTGGCTCCTGCTCCCCTTGTTATATGTTGTGTGTTCGCTCCTATACGCACCTTGACATTGCATTCATAAAATAAAATAAAATAATAAAATAAAATAAAAATAATTGTAATAAAAAAAGCACCACTGTGCTGCAAATTCCTCAAAATATGATGCATCAGAGCCATGACCAATGGCACAAGATCAATAGCACTCTCTGAATGGTGGATATGGGCTTACATATGCTGGCCTGTGCCAGAGGTACACGAGATACACCTCTGTAGCAAAACAAAAAGCAGAAGGAAAAGCATATGCACCTTTGTGTTATTCTGTTATTCTTCCTTTCTCTCAATTCCTTTTTCTGCCCATTTTCATTTCCTCCAGGCAGCAGGTGTGGCATCAAAGGAAGACACGAGGTTGGTGCGTGTATCACTGCACTGCTGCACAAATGCACCACAAGAAAAGGATGATATAAACGTCTGATGTGCGGTGGCACTGGCATCAATATTCTCAGCTGCTATTTGGCATGAGAAATGTTCGCGTCTCGTCTTGCAAGGTCTTTGTGAGACGTCCTGAATATCTCTTTGTGATCTCGGAAGCTGATCAGTCCACTTAGTGTTAATTTGGAAGAGAAACTGTTTAATCTCCTTGTTGTTTTCATATCAGCTCCCTGTTGATTAAATCAGTCTCTCTTTTTATTTAATTTTCCCCCCAAAAATAACCCTCCAATCATTTATTACTTATTCTTTTTTCACCATTTGTAGATTGAGGATATTGCACAATATATTTGTGCATTGAGGAAGATGCAAGTATCTTCTTTCTATACTAATAAAAGGGTGTGTGTGTGTGTGTGTGTGTCAGTGTGTGTGTCTCCTCCATAACTCCAAAACCATAAAACCTTGCAGCCTGAAACTTTGCATGCATATGAACAAAACTCCAAGGAAGTGCAAGAGTGAAAATTGGGTGTATGGGTTAATTAAAACACCCCTTTTGAAGATAATCAACGGCATTATTTAATTATATCCTTCATCAAACGATCCTTGGCCACCTCGCTCTCTGGGCCTTCCGGCAACTCCTGGATAACCTCACTGGGGTCTGAAGCTGCCATGTTTTTTGGCCTGCTCAACCTTACCTTGACTTGGAACAGGCCGCAGCGATTTCTTAACGATAAAGTTTTATTTTTCCACTTTCCTCACTCATATCGAAAGCCTGTTCATCTTTGCTACGAATCATTATATACATCACTTTTGTGAGTACTATAGTTTACAAATCAGGAGCTTGGAGCGATTTCATGCATTATATGGTACAATTTTCCACAATTTATTCTCACGGAAGACTTAAATTATATCATCGAAATATTATTTCCGTTTTGACGATCGGATATCATCCGGACTAAATAAGTGTCGAAATCTGTTGTGAAATCTGATATTTTAAAGAAATAATGAGTCTTATAACTAAGCCAAATATACATATTTACTTTAAGCAAGCAAGGCAATGTTTCCCTCCTCCATGCATACACAAGAAAGTGAAATTTCCAAACCATTAAACTTATCTTTTTCTCCTGTTTGGAGAATTATACTGAGTGAACAAAGAAATTCAGGAACATAACAAAATTAACCAGCTTCATTGAGCTGCATGATGTAACACATTCACTGCAAAACCTGAAGCCCTGTCTCCCAGAGGGACTGCCTATCCATAGCGTCTGCCAGATCAACGTAGATATTTTTAGAGGTTTCACGAGGTGCCCAACAGGGAATCAAAGCAAATCTGGTGAGAAACGGACGGATTAAAAAAAAAAGTTATAACGTTTGCGCGGAGCCCGAATCGATGGACCACGTGACATGCACAGACGAGCAGGCAAAATGGCACAGTTTTTGCAATGTTTATTTCACGGAACCAGCTTCATTGAGCTATATGATTTAATGTATTCACTGCGAGATCTCGTGACCTGTCCCCCAGAGGGCCTGCCTACCCAGAGCGTCTGCCAGATCTATGTCCATATTTCCAGATGTTTCGTGATGTGCACTACAGGGAATCAAAGGAAATCTGGGAAAAAAAGCCATTTTAAAAGAAAGATATTACGATTGTGCGGACTCCGAACCGATGTACCACATGACATGCACAGATGAGCGGGCAAAATGGTGGATTTTCTGCAATGTTTATTTCAGGGAAAGAGCTTCATTGAGCCATATTATTTAATGCATTCACTGCTAGACCTCATGCCCTGTCTCCCGAGGGACTGCCCATCCATAGTGTCTACCAGATGTGTGTATATCTTCGGAGGTTTCACGATGTGCTCTACAGGAAATCAAAGCAAAACTGGTAAAAAAAAATGTACGTTTTAAAATAAAGGTTTAACGATTGTGCGGACTCCGAACCAATGTACAACATGATGCGTGCACAGACGAGCAGGCAAAATGGCGCAGTTTCTGCAATCATATTTCACGAGCGATTGAACAATGAAATGTCTCCAACGTTGTTTTGCATGAAGCTACAACTCTTTTGTGGATGAAGTCAATTTATTTCATTAACTGCAACGTGTGCGGTGAAGACGGGCTTCAGAGTTAAAGGGATCCTTTTATGGTATGCAGCGACAGCCTGGCCAACCGTTCATAATCAACAATGTAATTGGAGTGCTTGCACGAGTGGTTAAGCCACTTGCTGAGCGCCCAATGTCGGCATGGGGACCGTAGTACTTCGTTCTGAGCGATCGTTCACTCTCTGAGGACGCTTTTACCATGCCACATCATTCAGAACGTGGTTCGTGCTCAGTCACCGCGGGCGAGCGGTTCGTGCTCCGTCACCGCGAGCGAGCGGTTCGTGCTCAGTCACCTCGAGCGAGCGGTTCGTGCTCAGTCACCGCGAGCGAGCGGTTCGTGCTCCGTCACCGCGAGCGAGCGGTTCGTGCTCCGTCACCGCGAGCGAGCGGTTCGTGCTCCGTCACCGCGAGCGAGCGGTTCGTGCTCCGTCACCGCGAGCGAGCGGTTCGTGCTCCGTCACCCCGAGCGAGCGGTTCGTGCTCCGTCACCGCGAGCGAGCGGTTCGTGCTCCGTCACCGCGAGCGAGCGGTTCGTGCTCCGTCACCCCGAGCGAGCGGTTCGTGCTCCGTCACCGCGAGCGAGCGGTTCGTGCTCCGTCACCCCGAGCGAGCGGTTCGTGCTCCGTCACCGCGAGCGAGCGGTTCGTGCTCCGTCACCCCGAGCGAGCGGTTCGTGCTCCGTCACCCCGAGCGAGCGGTTCGTGCTCCGTCACCCCGAGCGAGCGGTTCGTGCTCCGTCACCCCGAGCGACTGGTTCGTGCTCCGTCACCACGAGCGAGCGGTTCGTGCTCCTTCACCCTGAGCGAGTGGTTCGTGCTCCTTCACCCTGAGCGAGTGGTTGTCTCCGGGCTGTGTTTATCGTATGTGCGGTAGAAAATGGATTTCAGACATTATTTTGTTTCAATATTTACTGTCATTCTTCGCAGAATCATTTTGATGAGACTGTATGAATCGTAATTAATGCTCTACCACACGTCTGCCTTCCTTTTCTCTCATCTCACACCTTCTTCCCTTCCCTCACCCCTCCTCGCTCACACTCCCTCCTCTCTCCTTTCCCCTCCACTCTCTCCCCTCTCTCTCTCTCCCACCCACCCCTCACTCCATCTTCCCACCTCTTTTTCTCCCTCCTTCCTTTAGTTTTACCATCAGTGAAGTGACGGGTGGTATTTGCTGGTATTTAAATTAAAGGACAAGGGCATTGGGAGACAAAAAAGTGCTACACGTGGTATTTAAGCATGTGGTTGCAGCATTAATTAAAAAAAAAAAGTTCAGATGGGAATGTCAAAAGTGTTGGAAAACATTGAAATGATTTCCTTCTGTACAAATATAGAAACAGTTTCATTCATGCTTGCTTAAAGAATTTGCATTCTTTTTACCTCCACCATCGGAGGTGAAGGAGGTTATGTTTTCACCCTTTCTGTCTGATTGTCTGTGTCCAGGATATCTCGAAAAGTTATGGACGGATTCAGATGAAACTTTGTGGACAGTTGGGTGTGTGCCAAGGAAGAATTGATTGAATTTTGGTGAAGATCTGGATCCGGACCTGGATGTGATAATTGTTTAAGTGATTCTTCACCATTGAGAGATAGGGCCAAAAACGATATAGTACTGTGAAGCATGATATTTCAAAAATGTATTGGGACCGATCTGTTCTCATGGATCAAGCATTATGTGGCAGAGGTATGCGCTCCACCGAGTGCCCTTATTGTTTTTGTTTGTGATGCAATATGCCACTTCATTCTTCTTCTTCTTCTTCTTTTGCCTCAACCACCTCTTTCAAACCTGAAGATTCTTGCAGAAAAATTTTATTTTTATTTTTTTTAATCCAAGGTGCTATTCTGTCATTACAATCTCTCCTGGATTCTCTCCCTCTATAAGCTGTCACCACTCAAATTCATGTTTTGGTATCAATCCTATTCTATGACGACATCAATGACCTCTCTTTGTCAATGTAAAAATCAGTATTACTTTGCACACAACTCTACTACATGTGGAGTTAACATCTGCCAGGCAGACTATGGCAGCATATCTCTCTGCTGATGTTGAGAAAATAAAGACGTTGTCTACGCAGGGTTTCACGGTTACCGAGAATGCAATACTGCTTGGTGGAGTTACGGTCAAATAGACAGGGAAGATAATATAGCGGAGAGCAAGTCGCAAAGTATTCTCAGGAAGAAAAGGAAGAATTATGGGGATTTCTGTTGTGTCAAAGGATGTGCAAACTAAAGTGGAAACTAGAACGGGCACTCGGAAGAGCGCATGCCTTCGCCGCTGCTACTTTTTTCCGGGCACATTTGAAAAACGTCATTTAAAAACATCCATGACGTCACAACCATCAGTCCGATGGACATCAAATTTGGTGTTAGACGTCATTGAGGGCAGTCCAACAAAATGGAATGAGAAACACTGAAAAAAATCGAAAGTTTAAAAATGACGTCATCTTGTGACGTCATTCTGACGCACTTCCAATGACGTCACTACCAATCGCGGACTACCATCCTGAAAGCTCTTATTTCACTGAACATTTTAACGTTGGTTTCATGTCAATTGCTCTATTAGATCTGAAGTTATGCCTACAAGTATATTTTGACCTTGAGTGTGACCTTGACCTTGACCATAGAGTTAATTTGCAAAACCTGTTCATAAATAAGCAGATATTTTGGAACTGATCATAATGCCTGGATTTGGGACAATTTCCTTTTCAAATTATATAGATATTTGAATATAAAATATCAGGACATTTTACCACAATTGAAAAACGTTATGTTCAAACGTCAATGACGTCATAACGGTCAGTCCGAACGACGCCAAATTTGGTGTGTGACGTCCTTACTGTAAGTCCTACAAAACGGTATGATCAAAACTGATGAGGTCGAAAATTGAAAATTTACGTCATCTTGTGACGTCATTTTGACGCACTTCTGATGACGTCACGTCAAATCTGACACCACATACCCGAAAGGTATTTCGTCATGAACAACATGGCGTTGGTTGCATGTCGATAGCTGTCTTATGAAGGAAGTTATGCTCAAAAGTTTGTTTTTGACCTTTTCATGACCTTGACCTTGACCTTTGACCCGATCGCTCCCAAAATCTAATCAAATCTTCCTTAGATAATCACGAATCATCCCACCAATTTTCATGCAATTCGGTTTAATACTTTCTGAGTTATGCGAATAACAAACAAACACACATATTCACAAATAAAATACACAGCGACCAAAACATAACCTTTGGCAGAATGCGAAGGTAATGAGAAACTTCCAAGTGTGAAGAGACTGTAAAAAAAGGATACCTCAGGACAAAAAAAATTAACAAGCCATGGGTTGATGAAACTCAATGTCGCAAAAGAGGGAGTCCAATAAAAGCTATAACAGAGTTTGCTCCGATCATTTTGATGAAAATGGCGCATGTCTGTTGACTTGTTCGTCACCTTGGCTGAGATTTTTAATCCGATTGTTCAGTTAATGTCTGTGAAACAAGTTTACTTATGACAGCTCGGAATTAAAGCGTCTCGAAACATGACTACCCAAGGTAGACTGGAGTTTCTGCCTCAAAATCAATCCTTCAACCATCCTCCCCCGATTTGAAGTCATGGAGTCTGAGGCCCTCTGTGTCATTGGCGTGTCAGTGTAAAGGCTGAATCTCAGGGACTGCTTTTTGCTCACCCCAGCCAAGCTAGTAGTTTTGCAGGTTTTCTACTCGCTGAACTCTGATCTTGCTCCCCCTGTTGTCTCACCCTCCACAAAACCCATGCCCATCCAGGTCACATGCATTCTATCTTTACCTTGTTTATAGATACCTTTACCTTGTTACCCTCTCTAAGTGCAGTGCAAACCTAATGCTCACCACCATCCATTCATACCAATCTTCTCTTGGATTTAGAAACGCTTTCTTCAGCTTGTTGGCTCGTGATTTCCCTCAAAGACTTTGAAATCTGTTTTTCACTGCCACCACCCAGCATTGTCTTATCTCCTCTTCCGAGTTTGACGAGACCTGCTAAGACCCTCCGTTCACCAACAACTCCTCTCCTCATGGTAGTGCTTGTTTTTGTCTTTCTGCTTGCCCTTTGCATTGGTTGCTCCTTTGCCTACTCTTGATGTGTTCTTCCATGCTACCTGTATTTAAAAAAATTCATTCAATCTACGACTACAGTCACTGCTTCTTTAATGGACATCATATAGTCCAGCATCTTGTGGGCTCAGCCATGGGGGAAGTTTGGCCCAAATATTTCCATGAACCAGCTGACCAGCCATGACATTCAATTGGAATAGGAATTTGAAATTTGTTCAAGGTGGCAGAAATAATTCACCTCTCATTTCCGAAAAAAACTATAAGATATTTGAAGTCCACCAGGTAATGCAAACCGAGGGAACACCCAGCTTAAAGTCCATCCGAAGGACCACGCACTTTGTGATGCATCGCCATGCCTGTGACGCAAACCCAGACGAGACAGCTCAAAGCGGTATCTCTGCAACATCCTGTCCGAAAAAAAAATGAATCGTCTCTCAGCATGCTCATCAATTGTTTAAAGGCTATCTTTGCATGAGATTAGGCCTTATTCGCTGGTATTTTGCCATTTTTGTTGCATTGAATGCCAGGGTTGACTTTAAAACATCTGTTTTTGCAATTGTTCGAAGTGCACCTTCGATCAAGCATCGTAAGAATGCTATTTGGTCTTGAAAGATCAGGAATGAGGAGACTGGTTGAACACAGCTTTGTCATCATGTAAAGATCCCACAATCAATCAAATATGCGCAAGTATGTGTTGGACGTTGTTTCATATGTGCCTTTTTGCACATTGTCAAAGCTAAGTTTTCCATACCAGATCCGTCATGTCCTTCTGTTATCGTTTTATCACCGTGTTATTAATTGTGTTTTCCTCAAATTTTCATGTCTTAATCACACCTTTATTTTTGGTGTGTATTACAGAATTTCATGTCAATATGAGTGTCGGGCTAACACCACACAAGGCCTCAGCGAGCGAACATGCCCATTGTAATTCTGATCTGACCACGTGCCTCGTTCGGCTTTTCTTTACCCGCAGTGCCTTCCTGTCATGCTCCTAATTGTCTCTTATATTTTCCACTCTTCGCTTTAAAAAAAAATTACCCCCAGTTGGGGGTGACGGTCATCTCTGTAGCTCTGTAGACGTGGATCTCTGATCGGCTTAGAATTGCTTCGATGTCGTCTTGTCTTTTGGTTCAATGTACAGACGAAAGCCCGGGAGTAAAAAGGATAGAAAACCTCAGAAATCGAACTACATTTCTGAGTTATCCAGAGATAGATTTTGAAAATGGTCGATTTGGAACATTTATAATCAATGTGTCTTCAAAAGGATAGAAACCGGACCTCAGAAATCAAACCGCATTTCCAAGTCATAAATGACGGATGATATTTTGACAATGGATGATTTCACAAGTTTACAGCATCGGTGACCTTGACATTGACCTTCAATCAGGTCTAAAGTCATACCGTTGTGCATCACTCATCGACCCCGACCTACATACCAAGTTTCATCAAGATCGGTCGAATTTTTTTTGACCGTATCACATCGACGATTTTTCCAACTTTGAAGACACGTGACTCGATAACCAGGACGAATTTCAAAAAACCGGCCTGACCAAATTTAGATATTGTTTCATATTATCAGAATCCGAAGAAATTTCGAAGATCGGATCATCAACGGCGGAGGAGATAGATTTTGAAAATGGACGATTTCGCAACTTCGGAGTGACCTTGACGTTGATCTTGACCTTCAATCGGGTCAAAGGTCATACCGTCGTGCATCACTCATCGACATCTTCCTACATACCAAATATCAAGAAAATCGGAAGAAAAAAATGGGGACGTACGTACGTACGGACATCGAGACTGGTTTCATTTGGTCATCTCTAATGAGATGACCTAAAAACGGCAAAATAAATAAACAAACAAACAAACAAATGAATAAATAAATAAATGGGGGAAAACCCCATTTGCCTCCAAAAATAAATAAATCTCATTCTGCCTGTTATTTCTTTCATTAATTCATTATTTTTCCATTGCATTCTCAATGCATACATATTGAACTAACTTGCTTCTTCCTGTAAAAGCTTCTAGAAACATTATAAAATGCTTAATTTGCCGTATCAATCCCCCAGGAACACCGAACATGATTTTCTTCGTCATCATGAGCTCTTCCTCTTCTTCACACAGTTTCTTTCTCAAAACTGCCGAACTCGCAAACGCTCGGTCCATCAACGATCCCTCTGTACTTGGAGCACGACCTTCCTCCATGCATTCAACAACACCTCATTTCACTCCTCTCAAGATGACTGTCTTCGTGGATCTGAATTGGGGATCATGAAAGGCCCAGTCAACTCGGGTTGCTGACTCGTGACCACAAAACTCCCCTCAATGTCATTACTGGCCCCGTTGTTGTCACTTTCACGCCCAAATCCTCCCACCCCTAACCCTGCGTCTCGCAACTCAAAACCCCTCCACCTCATTCCCTCCTCTTTGCAGCACCCTCCCAGCTTTGCCATATTCCTGACCAACCCACCTTCCACCCTCAACCCCGTCCCCTTCTGGCTTCCACCAATCGCCCATCCCCCATGCTCACCACCTCATCTTACCGAGCCCACCCCATCTCAGCTTACCCCCCTCATATTACCCCTCCTGGTCTCCCCCGCCGCCCCATCTTCCTCCCTCGTCCCACCCCTCTCGGTTCTCCCCCACCACGCCCCCTCGCAACTTCGCCACCCCTTCTCTAAAGTTCTCTCATCCCTTTTACAAGTTCCCCCAACCCCTCCTGCCTCCACATTTCTCAACCCAACCAACAGCACCTCCTCCCCTGCCACAAACTGTCGATCTCTAACATCTGAGGCCTCCGCTACAATCTGACAAATCTATCAATCCAGGCCACTGCTGACAAACTGGACATTATCTGCCTAACAGAATCCTTCCTGGCACAGAATGTCCCCGACTCATTTGTGTCTCTCCCTGGCTATTGTCTCTTCCAGTTTGACAGGCCTGAACCACACATCCGGGTGGCTTATTTTTTTTTTTTGATTGTATACAGTCAAAGCTCATGGTGGAGCAAGAATAAGAAAAAAAAAAACAAGAGCAACAGCAGTAAAACGGCAGAAAGAGAGGGCAGAACACAAACAGCACGGATGGGGGCAGAATAGACAGACGGACAGACAAGGGATGCGGGTAAGAATGAGGGATAGGAAGGACACAGGGGGTCGACAAGATGGACACAAAAGGAAACTCTCAGGAAGGAAAAAAATGGAAATTTGGAAAGAGGTGGACTTGGAAATGGAGGTATGGGGTTTATGGGGTAGAAAAGATCATGGCTTTGGATGGGGGGGGGGGTGATCTGAAATGGTGGTGAACAGCACTCTTCAAGACTTGGAGGAAATAATTATGTTGAAGAGAATGTGGAAGTTGGTTCCATGGGAGGGGGGGGGAAGGAACAAATGAGTGAAGGTGAATAATGATTCTGGATTTTGGGAATTTCACCAGAAGAGGGTTGCTGGTGCCTCACATTTGGTCCCGGTAAAATAATTTTTTAAAAAAGGATATAAAATCGAGGCTCATTGAAAAGTGAGGAAACGGGGGGGGGGGGGGAGCAAACTTCTGAACATATGGCAGTCGGTGGATAACGAGCAAGGGATTGAGAGAGCAGGGAAGAAATCTGCATGTAAGAGGGTTTAGGGATTTAGGGGAAATGGAGGGTAGACAAGATCATATATGTGGATGAAGCATGACATGAGATTGGGGTGTATGGTTGAGATAAAGCCTTGAGAGATTGATGGTACAGAAGAGAGGGATGAACAGTCTCAGGAAGGTGGTTCAACAAACAAGAGAAAAGATGAACAAAAGAGTTGAGGTGTAGAAATAAGCCTGGGAGTTTAACCAGGATGGGGTTACTGGAATGATGTGCGCATCCTTGAGTTCCTGAGAAGTATTGAAGTGCTGAGAAAACAGGTAACCAGACCATAGGAGAGGTAGTAACATAATTACAGAAATATACAAAAAGAGGTTACTTTGTGATGCAAGAGCAAAAGGAATGGTACTTCAGCCTCATTGTGGGAAATACCAGGAATGTTGAGAGGTTTAGATTCCACACATTCCAAGAAAGACAGATGTAATGCTGCGGCACCAGACCACAGGGGAGATAAGTACTCTTGGACCCCACTATTCGCTGATTCACCATTCATAAACCCAATGTATTTGCGGGCCATAAAGTGTGACCTGCTTCGACATTCACGCTTCGCGTATTGACAGTTTGCATTTTTTTCACACTTCAGGAGTGATCTCCGGTATCCACCTGGGAAATTGGAAATCAGCCAACATCACAGCATTATATTGAAAAGGTGCAACAACAGCCCAATTAGCTTACTGCACTTCCAATCATCAGCAAGGTAGTGGAATCCATCATTGCAGTTGACATAAAATCATTCCTTTTCTCCCACATTCTCATCTCAGATCATCAATTCGGATTCAGACCTGGTAACTCAACCTTGAACATGCTGCTTTGACTCTCCCAACAATGGTGGAGGCCCTCAATATCAGACATGAGATCAGGGCCATCTCTCTGGATGTATCTCAAGCTTTTTATGCAGTCTGGCATCCTATCCTGTCTTGCTCTCAAAACTCTCTGCCTCTGACATCCAAGGCCAACTCCACACACGTGGCTTACTGACTTCCTCCACTCTCGTAATCAACGTGTGGCTCTCAAAGGAACCCTTTCATCTCCTCTCCCTGTCAAGGCTGGAGTACCCAAAGGCAGTGTTCCAGCCCCCATATTATTCCTAATATTCATCAATTATTTCAGTGACTCTGGAAAATCCTCTATCTCTTTGCTGATGACTCCACTCTCTGCCATGACATCTCTCATCCTTCTGATAGTCAGGTAACAACCTCCTCTCACTCCTCAGACCTTGCCAAAATCACAAACTGCCCAAACCCAATTTTGCTTTTGTATCCATGTTGTCCACCCTTCGTGTTTTCCCTTACCCCTCATCATTACCTGCATTTCTTGTTTGTCCGTCTCAGACTACTTTCTCCCTCCACCTTGCTGTTGTTGTTTCCCATTTCTCCTGCTGTTCCTTTTTTGTACACCTTGTCGAGTTCGTATGAGAGCTAACACACAACACACAGCAAGGGGGCATGAGACAAGAGGGGCGGGAGTGGGAAGGACAAAACAGTGGGGAACAGAGACATCAGGAGATCTGTGGAAGGGAGAGGGATGGGGCAGGAAACATGGGGAATACAACACATGGGGAAACATGGGGACACTATAGGGACTTTCAGGAAGTAAAGCAGGGAATTTGAAGGAGGTGGGTTTGGGGTGGATTAACGGGGGTAGAAAAGATCGAGGATTTGGATGGGGGATGATAAGAGGTGGTGGTGAGCAGCTGTTTTGAAGGCCTGGAGGGAAGAATGGGATTGAACAGAGTGAGGAAGTTTATTCCAAAGGCAGGAAAAAAGAGGAATGAAAGAGTGAAGGTGAGCAGTAATTCGTGATTTTGGTAGTTTTTCCAGAAGGGGGTTGTTGGCGGACCTTGAGCACCCTGCAGAAATATTGTGGGGACAAATCGCAGAGAGAGCAGGGGGGGTGAGACCAGAGAGGAGACGGTAGACGAGAGAAAGACCACCGACCAGCCTGCGGTGAGAGAGTGAGAGACCCAAAGGCTCAGCCTCATCGCGGGAGATGCCAATGATCCGAAATGCCTTGGTTTCCACAGCGTGAAGCCGAGAAAGGTGGGAGGCAGGAGCACCAGCTCAGAGGGGAGAGCAGTACTCCATCAGGCTGCGGACGAAAGCTTTGTAAGTGGTCAGGAGCTCAGGTGGGCCGAGGAAGGACTTTACACGACGGAGAATTCCCAGTCGGCGACTGGCTCTGGAGGCCAGGTTGGAAATGTGGCTTTCCCAGGAAGGATCATGGCAGAAAGTGAGACCCAGAAGCTTGAAAGAAAGGACTTCTTCCAGAGGATTGTTGAGAAAGTCGATTGGGGGGGGGGAGGTGGTTCAAAACGGTCCTTTTGGAGAGACAAAGTGAGATTTGTCTGGATTGAAAGACATGTTCCACGTGTTGGAACAGACCAGGACTCTTTGGTATGTTGGGTCCTGATTTATTCTGTGAAATCACTCTTCCATGAGCCGAGACCATGTATTTTAGTTCAGGTCCAGATTGAGATCTGGCCGCTTCAGTGGGAAACAAAACGTAAACTTCACCTGTCTGTTTATCTTTATGTTTGTCTGTGGGCAAGATATCGCAAAAAAGTTGTGGACGGATTCTGGCAAAATTTGATGGCTAGGTTAGGTACGTGATAAGGACAAATGCATTAGATTTTGGTGAAGATCCCAACAATAGGATTTTTAAAGTGATTCTTCACAATTCAGAGATGCGGCCAAAAATGATACACAGCACAGTATTTCAAAACGTTGTGGACGAGTGATGACAAAACTAGGTGGATGAGCTGGTTAGTTGGCAAGAACAAGCCGATTCGATTTTCTTTCAGGTCCAGATCCATATCCGGCCTATCAGTGGGATACAAAACATCAAATGTTCAGCCTGGCGGAGGTTTATGCTCCACCCAGTGCTGTTCTAGTTTTTCAAGGATTGATTTGGAAAGACAGAGGATGCTCAGTCTTTGGCTGGCTTTGTAGGCAAGGTTGAAACATGGTCTGCACAGGCTAGGTCACAGCTGAAGGTGAAGACCCACAAGTTCAAGGGACTGAGCCTCTTCTAATGGCAGACCATCAAAACAGTAAATGGGTTCATTTCACAATCCTTCCGGAGTGACAGGGTCAGAGCGATAGATTTGACAAGATTTAAAGATGATCCATTTGTGAGAGAGGCATGAAATAATTTCGTGATCGACAGTCAGCGAAACACTGCAGCTACTGTCTGCCAGTTGGTGGTTTGGAGGGACTGGATAGCACAATGTGGAGACATCTGCAAAAAGGAATAGAGAGTTTTCCCAAGCATCAGTGAGGTTGTTTCTGCAGATGAGGTCCAAGGTTGAGTTGAAGAATGCCTTGGGGCACTGTGTTCTCCACTGGGAGAGGGGAGGAGAGAATTCCATTGATAACAATGCATTGACTGCACAAGTTGAGGAAGTCAGAAAGGCAGGTATGAAGATGACCTTGTCTGCCACAGGCAGGAAGCTTGGAAAGCAGTCTTTGATGCCACACTTTCAAATACGATTTATGTGAAAGGAAATAAAACAGTTCCAGTGATTTTGTCCCAAGCTATTGTGGATGTGTCGGAGTGTCTGGGCTGTCTTCATCACTGCTTTGTTTCAAATCACTCAGACATGCTGTGATGCGAGTAACTTTCACTGCAATGTCGCATAATTGCTCCCCAGGAATTTTAAACAAAACAATGAGAAAAGCAACAGCAAGAGAAATGCAACATCACAGGTGGCATTTGTCATCACTCCATTTAAAATATTTTATTGCAGAGCATTACAAAAAAGTTTGAAAAGAGAGTTGCTGTTTGAACTGAAGACAAAATAAAAATAAAGTGCAAAAGATACTTTTCAAATATTCTGCTCTTCACTTCTCAATGCTCAATGGAAGATAGACCAATTGCCAAGGATTTGTCTTTGTTTGCAAAAGACTTTGCTGAGCTTTTTCATCACATCACTGAAATTTTCATTCAAACATTTTGACAGTATTGTTGGACCCCACTATTTGCGGGGGATACGTTCCTGAAAAATGCCGCGAATGTCAGGGCATTGTTTGTTCGTTTTTGTTGTTGTCGTTTTTAAACATGGTCTTGGCTCGTGGAAAAGAGATTACACAGAGGAAAAAAAAAAATCAGGACACAACATAACAAAGGGAACAGCAGGAGAAAGGGGAAACAACAACAGCAGGGCGGAGGGAGAAAGTAGATGGAGACGGCCAAACAAGGGATTCAGGTAACGATTATGGGTAAGGGAGTATGCAAAGGGTGGACAATATGGATAAATAAGCAAAATTGTGTTTGACCAGTTTGTGATTTCGTCAAGGTCTGAGAAGACGGAAGAGGCTGCCGTCCGTCTGTCCGTCAGAAGGATGAGAGATGTCACGGCAGTGAGTGGAGTCATCAGCAAAGAGATAAGAAGGATTTTCCATAGTCAGTGAGATCATTGATAAAGATTAGGAATAATAAGGGGCCGAGAACACTGCATTGAGGTACTGCAGCTCTGACAGGGAGAGGATATGAAAGGGTTCTGTTGAGAACCACACGTAGTCTACAAGAGTGGAGGAAGACAGCAATCCAAGAGTGGAGTTCCATTTTTCCACCTTTTTAACGTCATGCTGTGATGTTGGCTGATTTCCAATTTCCCAGGTGGATATAGGAGACCAGCCCTGAAGTGCAATCAATGAAATAAACAAGTAACTGCTGAAAAAAAAATCAAATGCTTAATGTTTCATATATTTTGTGATTTTGGTAATGGATTAAATCCATGTAACATGTATTATTAAATTGTTTTCATACTTGTTTCAGTTGGTTTGGGGGATGGTGTGGATATGTATCGCTTTTCGAATGGTTCTGTCCACCGTCCATTATACCACAAAATAAATATATAGCATACCACTATATAAATATTGATGCTGTCATCCCGCAGCATGTTTATCTCAAGGGCAAAAAGATACACGAAAGGAACGCTGTTGACTCACCTTCCCTTCTTAAACTGCAAAACATGTCCCCTCCTGCATCCAAAATAATCCCAGTTCCGATTTGCCTCTCCTCACACAACCTTTCATCATCCACATTAATAGTAGGAATAAAAGCACAACATTTCTGATTTGATTTGAAACATGCAACTTACTTTTGCTTTCTCGGTGAATGTGAAAACAAGTGAGAGATTGAATATCAGCAAAAGGCGCAGAGATAAATGAGTTCCAAGCTAATCAGTCTCAGAGGGTGAAACAGCCATCCTTGGAAGTTTGCGTGTCGTTGCGATTGGTGGAAGAAGACACGAGGAGGGCTTGCTCATGATATTATTTTGTCAATGTTGCTTAATCAACGGAACATTGATCAAATTATGTTAAACGCCGTGGGAGGCAATGACAAACTGCCATTTGAGGCATGAACCCTTCATGATAACAAAAACAGCTTTTTTCTCAGTCGCATCATCATTTTCTTCGGGAGGGACAGGATGGGAGGAACAGGGCTGGTGAGCTGTGCCAGAGAACACATCTTCACTAGAATGGTGACCGTGAAACCAGGTGCCACACCATGAACGTCGAGTCTAATCAGGCGAATTTCTGCAAGGATACTCACCCACAGGGGATACCCTTGACATACTTGCAGATTCCTTAGTCACCCATGACACCGTTTAGGAGTGGTGCATTTTTAATTGTAACCAAATCGTGTGATGATAAAGTGAAAATGGAGCTTCCAGCTTTAGTTAAAGTCTATGAAAGACACAAACACCGACTGCCACACTGTTGCATGCAGTATCATAACAAGAGTTCCATTACAAGGAATCTCACCAGGAGAAGGCCATAAGGCCCATCAAAGCCTGTGCTGAAGTTGCCCACCCATGGTTGTTTGTACGTGCTCTACCCTTTTAAAAATGCCAAGCATCGAACAAGGAGGAGCACTTACCATTTTAAAAGTCCAATTTCCCAGAAAATGTCTGTTCTTCTACTTCTGCCCCAATCAGTAATTTGACCACATGCTGGTTAAAGCAGTCATCTCTGGCTGTTATTAAAGAACCACCTTAGTGCCGAAGAGTCTGGCATTTCACTCAGGCCAACTGTCAGGGTCTTCAAGCAGCCATCAAACTTCTAGACTGGTCTCTCCTTTCCACTTTCACAGACATCAACTCATTCTAGGAATATTTTTCAAAAAAAAAATCTCTTTCTCTCTCTTTCTCTCTCTCTCTCTCGTCTTCAGTTGAACCACAGACAACGTGTGCTACCCATTAAACTCTCACTATGTCTCTATGAAAGGACAGTCTGGACCCTCCTCCCCAACCCCTGTCTACTTTCTCAGCAATCGTCTTGAGGAAGTCCTTTCATTCAAACTTTTGGGCCTCACTATCTGCCATGACCTTTCCTGGGAAAGCCACATCTCCAAGCTGGCCTCCAAAGCCAGTTGCCGACTGGGCATCCCACATCGTGCAAAGTCCTTCCTTGGCACACTTGAGCTTCCACCCACTTTAAAGCTTTTATCCACAGTCTGCTGGAGTACTGCTCTCCCCTCTGGGGTGGTGCTCCTGCCTCACACCTTGGTCGACTTAATACTGTGGAAATAAAGGCTTTTAGGATCATTGTTATCCTCCACGATGAAGATGAAGCTGAGTCTCTCTGTCTCTGCCGTCTTACTCTCCCTCTCCCTCTTTGACAGGTCAATGGTCTTTCTGTCTTCTGCAGTCTCATCCCAGGCCTTGCCCCCCCCACCCCGTTCTTTCCATGATCAGTCCCCCGTATATTTCCTGAGGGTGCTCGAGGTCCACCAAAAACTCCCTTCTGGTGAAACTGCCAAAGTCAAGAATCTCTGTTCACCTTCACTCTTTCATTCCCCTTTTTTCTCCACCTCTGGAACAAACTCCCACACTATCTCCAATACCACTCCTCCCTCTCGTCTTCAAAACAGTGGTGCACCACCATCTCATGTCTTCCCCCATCCAAAATTTTGATCTTTTCTACTTCAATTAATCCATCCGAAACCCACCTCCTGAAAATTGCATTTTCACCTCCTGAAAGTCCCTGTGGTACCATCTTGTTCACCCCGTGTACCCCACAGCATCCCTCTCCCTTCCACTGATCTCCGATTGTCTCTATTCCCCACAATTTTGTGTTTCCCTCTCACACCCCTCTTGTCTCCTGCCTTGTTATATGTTTATGTGTGTTAGTTCTTACAAGAGCCTCCACATCAGGTCAGGTCAGGTATGGAAGCATGAGCCGGAGCAGCATGTCGCTGCATCCACTTTCCGCCGGAACTTCAGGGGCCTCCGTCTGGCCATCCCCCAGGCTGACGCCTGGCCCATACCCATCTCCTTGAGATGCCGATCAACCTGCTGCAAGTACGAGGCACGTATTCGGCTCGTTGGCCTCCTCCACTCATGAGGTTCTTCGATGAGAGAATATGGTGAGCAGGATCTCAGGAAAATAAGCCCCATGTCCATACAGCTACAGCTAATGCTCATGGACAATCCATTCCATCCATTGGAACCATACACTGTACAGAGCATCAGTGCTGCCGACGCAGTTTCCTTGGCTATTGGGCACAATCCTGGACAGGTCGCCACTCCAACGCAGGATACTCATGGACTATACAGGTAACAAATTTCATCTGGGTCTTAGCAACCACATGTTGGGCAGAAAGTCTGAACAGCGATAACCAAGGATTCTCCAAAGAAAACATGGCACCAAAAAGAATTCAGTCTCCGTCTCAGATCCCTGGTCACAGTTCAAGTCTCACATACGTTGAGCAAGACTGGAAGCACCAAGGACCTCCTGAAGACTCGGACTTTCGTCCTCCTGCACAGGTACCGACAGCGCCGAACCCCATGATCCAGTGAATCCATGACTCCCCTCAGGCCCGATCCAGACGTCTATTGACCTCTGGCTCACAGCCAGCAGAGACGTGAATTTCACTGCCAAGGTAAGTGAATCTCTCCGTGACCTCAACATCTTCACAACAAACAAGTGCAGACAAGATAGCAGCATCCAAGATGTCACTTAATGTCTGGATCTTAGTTTTGACCCTGGAAACCCGTAATCCCAGCGGCTCAGTCTCTCATTCAGCACCTCGAGGGCCCCCAAAAGGATGTCCAGAGTCTCTGCAAAGATGACTGCATCATCTGCGAAATCAACGTCAGAGATCTTGACATTGCCAAACGATGCACGGCAGCTTGATCTCTCTGACATCCTCCCCAGAATCCAGACCAGACAAGCGCTGAAAAGTGTGGGGGCCAGTACACACCCATCAAACTCCAGTACCAACTGCAAATAAGTCAGAGATGGCATCACCACATCTTACAGCAATCTCAGTACCAGAGTATAGTTCAGACATCAGATTGATCAGTTTTGGTGGCACCCCACGAAGACCAAGAATCCTCCCAAGGGCATCCCGATTCACTGAATCGAACGCTTTGCAGAGATCAACACAGACTTCAAGCAGCCCCTGCCGAAACGCTCGTCTATATTCAGTGAGGACTCGAAAGCCAAATGTCCGGTCAATCGTCGACCTCTTTGATGTAAAGACCGACTGCTCTGGGCGTTGGTGCTCAAGCAGATGGTGGCGAACCCCATCAATAATTATCTGAGCAAAGACGTTCCCCGGCACTGAGAGCAGCGTCACCCCTCGGTAGTTGTTGCAGTCTTGGCGATCATTCTTTCCTTTCCAGAGAGGGACAACAAGGCCCCTCTTCGAGTCGGTTGGGATGATGCTTGTATTCCAAGGAGGGCACAGATCTGCGTGCAACGACACGAGTCCAACATTTCCACCAGCCTTTAGACTTCAGCATGGATGCCATAAATCCCAGGAGCTTTACGCCATTTCAACCGGTTCACCTCAGCCTGAGTTTCCACAAACGAACGTGGATCACAGTTGAATGGAGGGTCAGCAATAAGGATAGTAACACCCCTGACATCCATCTCAACAGCTGGTGGATCAGCCTGGTACATCGGCTCAAAGTAACCGGCCCAGCAGGTTTTCACTTCGGAGTCCTCTGTCAAGAGCCCACCACCCTCTGCTCAAACTGCAGTATCCCATGGGACAGGGTTGGAGGAATGCAATGCGCGAATATCCCTGCAAGCAGGACGGGAATCACTTGACCACAGGTGATGCTCTCCCCCTCCCAGATTCCTCGCATATTGGTCTCCTTGTCCAACCACAGCGCACGTACAGTTTGAGAGACAAAATTCTTCTTCGCCCGACGGTGAGTTCCACAACATCCACCGGCAACATCAAGGATGGTGGTCTTGAAGGCACTCCACACTCTTCAGGATTCCTCAAAGCATTCAGACCCCCCAAATCCCCACTCAGCCTGTTCACAAACTCCTCAGCTACCCTCTCATCCTCGAGGTTGCCAACATCCAGCCGAGGCTGGGATGGTATCATTCTCCTGGATTTAAGCTGAAACTTCAGAGTTGCTCCCATAAGCCTGTGGTCAGTATTGAGGAAATGAGCACTCCGGTAGACCCTGCATTTCTGGATAATCCTCCAGCGACCGTCAATGAGCACGTGGTCAATCTCTTTTGCCACACCGCCAGCGTTGGAATACCAAATCCAGTGATGAGCCTCTGGGCGCTGAAACCATGAAGCAGCCACCCCAAGTCCATGACTTCATGCAAAGTCAAGAAACTGAGTGTTATTCTGGTTCACAGTTCCAGAACCATGGGGACCAACACATGTCTCATAACCATCCCTATCAGTTCCAGTCGATGCATTGAAATCCCCCAAGACTAGAAGGGTATCTCGCCTGGGGCACTGATCAACCACAGACTCGAGCATGGCATAGAATGCATCCTTCACAGTGAGATCACTCCCCTCAGTCGGAGCATATACAGAGACCAGGGAAATGACACCCAAGGAGTGACGAATCCTTCGTCTCAATACGCTCGTTGACCGGTGTTACCTCAATTATCAGTGGAATCAGCTTATTGGACACAGCTACAGCAACTCCTTGGGCATGGTAATCATCAGAGCGACCAGACCAACAGGAGGTGTAAACACCCGCCATGATCTTGCCACTATCCGGTCTCCGAACCTCAGAGAGTGCTGCAAGCCTGGTGTTGGCTGAGTGGTTAGGGTGGCGGCTTGGGATCCTTGGGTTCTGAGTTCAAGCCCCGTTGGCCGCTGAATTAAAATACACCAGGAGGTTGACTCAGCCTGTCATCCTTCCAAGGTCGGCAAAATGAGCACCAGTGTACTGGTAAGGGGGACACTGCATCAGCGGCATAGCCGCGTCCCAACCAATGATACAACCAGCAGCCACAGGCTGCACTCGATAGAGAGGGAGAGAGCTGCATGGTAAAAACGAAAATCGAACAAACAAGCAGTCATAGACTGGTACTTACGAAATCGTCAACTTGACCTCTGACCTTGTCTAAAAAAGCAGTCTCGAGAGAAGGTAGCGACGCAAACCAGAAGTTTCTACGATGATTCTGTACCAAACAATCAAAAATCGAATGTTTGACCTCACTGTGACCTTGACCTTTGACCGATTTTGACCAAAATCTAATCAGCACCAGCCATCACCCTCCTGAATCACGTGGTGTAATTTGACATTGGTAGCTTCTTCCGTTCTCGAGTTATCGTGCCTACAAACACACAAACACACAAACAAACACAAACAAACACAAACAAACACAAACAGAGGACGGAAGTCATCAATATACTTACGAAATCTTTAGATTTCGTAAAGTAACAAACAAAAAAAAGTCGTTGGTACCACTCGGCCGGGTTCAAATTGTTGACCATCCAGACTCAGAGCAGATGCTCTTCCCAGTACATCACCAGATCTATTGCATTGGACAGCCTGCGTTGGCTTTCAAACATTTGGCAATTTCAGCTCACCAAAAGAAAGTGGAATCGATCCACGTCTGCATTTCCCTCCCCATGCAGTCTAAGATTGGGGCTGTCAGACACTCGGTGAACACCGTTTATTAGAATGGCTTCACAAAGTTTAAATTCAGCTTTTTCTGACTGTAATTCTGTGAAAAAGCTTTCTTTCATCTTTCAGATTTAACCTCACATCAGATTGTGCATCAAATAATGACAGGCTTTTATTATTTGTTGACACATTCTGTGACTGCTGCATGTTGGTCTGTCTGCTGACACATGTTGCCAATTGTGTTAACTCGATTCCATGCTGCCAATGACCAAGGAAACAACCATTAGTTTTGGCCATGGAAGTGTGGGAGAGGCTATTGACACAGTCTGTGTTAGTGAATGCGTGAGTCTGCACACAGATCTACTTCAATATTGACGGTTCATTCTGGGATGCATTTTAACCTACAGGCAGTGGACAAAAAAAACATGGAAACACCTGAGTAAATGAGAGACACGAAGCAACATCTTCCTCATAGGTGTGGCCCATGTGTTAATGAGGCAAATCACATCCCAGCATGCTTCGGGTCATGTATAAAAATGCTGCACAGGCATGGTTGCCAAAATTATGGCGAGCATGACTGCAAGAGGAACCCCCCCCCCCAAAATGCCCCCATCCAAAGAGCTCCTGTGGTCGCACAATGCTTTGATGAGCATGACATTGATGTCATCCATGTGTCATGGCCTTCTCAGTCACGAGATCTAAACCCAATCGAGCATTTATGGTATATTCTGGAATGACACCTGAGACAGTGTTTTCCAACTCCATCAAACAGGTGCGAGTTGATTGACTTTCTCGTGGAAGAATGGTGCCGCATCCCTCTCGCAGAATTCCACATGCTGGACTCTATGCCACAGCACATACAGGCCGTATGTGGTGGCGCAACGTCCGATAGGTGACTTTACATTGGTGTTTCCATTTTTTGTCCACAACCTGTATATACCTAAGAGAGGCTCTGCATTTTCACATGCACAGACAGCCCTGCTTGCTTTAGAATGGATCCTATGGGTTTTGATTCCAGCAAAGTAGCTCACAGCATGACAGTCAAATCCCATTCAGACAAATGAATAGATTGTGTCAACCATTTGGCCCAATGAATAGTCATCTTAAATGAATGGTGAAGAAGTGTGGTTTTGTTTTTTCTTCAATATAATGTATATTAAAATGCAACTTGGTATGGTAAATACTGTACTATGCATCAAAATAGAGAAAACACCAACTTACTTGTTTATAATGATGAATATTTGTTGAAAAATGCATGAGAAAGTGAATGTAAAATTTCTGGTAAGGAGGTACATTATCTTCAAAACAGCAGAAACCATGGCCCAACCTCAAAGTTACGGTGAAAAGAAAGTACATAATTCAAACAAAGTAAAGGGTTTCATGTGACAATTGTGAAATGCGAAAATGACATATTACGATCAACGATAATATAGATTACGTACTGACCTTGACGACACAAATGACAGAGGTTGGTGACGTGGTTGATGACAAGCGAATGAAGAAGAAACATCGTCGATGCACACAAAAAACTGGACTCAAAGCCGAGATCTCACCACGCAGTGCAATGCGAGCTTTGCGAAACGGGGAGCTGCAAGGAGCAAACAAATCTGCAATAAAGCTGCGGACCTTTAAATCAGACAATGGAATTTCATTTTAAAACTACAAATCGATTTCAAAACAAACTTTAAAAGGAAATGTTCACTCTTTAATATAATAACCATTCCTTTCATGCCGCGAGGCACATTGGGATGCCGAAGCAGTTTAATTTGGCAAAGGAGTACAGTCCTGGATGGGTCACCACTCCGACGCAGGATTCTAAAATGGCTGATTACACCAGGAAGCCGGTACTCATTTTGCCGACCTCCGAAGGATGACAGGCTGAATCAACCCATCTGGTGTTATTTCAATGGAACGACAGGAGCTCAAACTCAAGACCCGGATATCTGAAGCCAGCTCCCTTAACCGTGAAGCCAATACCAGGATTACTCTTCAATATAGTCGGACATTAAATACCATCCATGGTGTTATTTCGTCGCTTTTTACATTTCATCCTTTTCCTGGTCTCTTTTTAACTTAGCTGGTGACAACATTCACAGGAGTACAATGGCGATGAAAATGCATTTTCAGGCTTCGTAGTTTTTTTCTCAAGTTTTAAATAAAGAAACATAGGAATATACAGGGTGCATCAATAAAAGGTTAACCGCTTCAAATGACCTTTGTACTTTTAGTCATTACCTAAATTATTGTTTGTTTTGCAGGAGTGAAGAAGTGATCTTTGGAGAAGTCATTCAAGCTTAACCAAATTATTCTACGGGGAAAAGATGACGTTTTCTACGGAGCAAAGAGTAAACATTGACAAGTGGTATTTTGACACCAAATCAAGTGCTTCCATTCAGACTAGGTTCTGTACTGATTATGGAGTGCATCCCAGAAACAAGCCAAAGCAAGCCAGCCATTTGGAAACTTGTGAAAAAGTTCAAAAGTGAAAGGACGATTCGCAACATTAACAAGGGAAGGTCCGGTCGCCCAAGAAGTGTACGGTGTGAAGGAAACATGGAACGAGTTCGTGAGTCAGTCATGCAAAGTCCGAAGGAATCACATCGACAAAGATCGGCTGAACTGGGTCTCACTCCCAGCAGTATCAGAAGAATAATGAAACACAAGATTTACACGTCTTTCCTTATGTAGACAGTTACACAACGTCAGTACAATTTAAAACATTTCGTGAACAAACAGATCTAAATGTGCGCACACAGGAGATTCTGGACAGACACACTCACTCCAGATCTCTCAATATAATTGGAGAATCTCAGTCGTTATATAGTTTTCAGTAAGACACAGTTTTTATCATTTTCTGACGCTGACGCCAGTTCACCCGGTCTTGACAATTTCCAGGTGAACCTTATCTTCAGTCTTCTTTGACAGCTCCTGCTTAAATGGCTGGAACACATATTCAAACGCAGACATATGAATCGGACAGAATGCTAGAATGACGTCAAACGTCAACCCTAATGGCCATTAAAACAAGTTTCCATCTTATGTAGGTTAAAAGTCAGTGTGCTTCTCCAAAAACTGGGAAGATATATTATCTTGAAGTGACCAGAGCTTAGTGGACAAATCTGGACATTTTCTTAAATCCACATTCCAACTTGTTTGTGTCGTTTATAAAAAAAAATTCTCAAGATAGTTTTACGTGACAAGGAAATTCTTCTTTATATTCAACGTACTGGCAAAGTTCAACCTGTTTACACATTTAATATACTGGTGATCTTTCCGTACAGAGGAGAAATATAATTATGTTAATTCCAAATGGATACATACTTAAAACCTCGTATCATATTTGAGTGCATTTATTTCAGGATTAAAATGTTTTATTTTAATATCAAGTTTTAATCATCATCAATTTATTTATTTTATCACCCCCAAACCCATCATGGATAAAATGTATCTACACTTATCACAACACAACAGCCCATAAATTTACCGATGCCGATAAAGCAGCATGAGTCGCTGTGTGTGAGATGCTGCAGCAGAGGATGGAGGCAAACTCAAACTGGATTCACAATGTATGGTTTAGTGATGACGCACACTTTCACATCAATGGTGCTGTCAATTCACACAACAACATTTTCTGGGAAAGTCAACATCCAGATGAGGTTGAAGAGAAGTCGCTTAAGGGTCTAAAAGTCACTACTTTTGTGGCTGTCAGCTACAGAGGTGTGTTTCGGCCATATTGGTTTGAAGACAAAAATGGAACAACGGTTTGCATCAATCAACAACGATACCGGTTGATTGTCAATGCATTTTATGAAGACTTGAAGCAATCGATGAGCACTGCAGCCCTCCAGCGACCGTGCTTCATGCAAGATGGTGCTACCTTGCATACAGCCAACGAAACAATTGCCTTTCTGTGTCAAAAATTCGGACGAGTTCACAGTTTGCATATGGAAAATGAATCGTCTCCACACAGTCCCGACCTCAATCCGCTGGATTTTTTTCCTCTGGGGAGCTTGGAAGGCCAAAATCTACAAGGAACACCCCATTTCTGAACCTGATCTGAAGGCAGCAGTTGAGGCTTATGTGCAGATAGTAACCATTAAAACTTGCAGAAACGTCACCGAAAACATCGCAATTCGTATGAATGCATGTTGTGTGCGTGGGGGTGCTCACATCGATCACCTCAACTATAAGGACATAAACGCATAAAGAGTTTCATTTCTCCATGATTTCGTTCTCATTTCCCGAATTAATTTTTTGTTTTATTTCTCAATGTTTTGGTTGATAAAGTTTTGAAGTGGTTCACCATTTATTGACACACCCTGTATATATTTATATAACTCTTTTTCCAACTATATAATGAAACAATACTTCTGAAAACTTTGTACGTAATAAATTGAATCTGTGGATTAATGGTGGATTCTAATACTGATTCAAAACGTTTGGTTTTTGAGGAATTATTACATTGGGAAGTGAAGTGTTTCGATGCTTTCCCCTGGGCACGATCCTCTCCCCCTCCACCCATTCAAGTCAAGGCAGAAGTAAGTCACTCCACACCCTCTACCACACCTCACCCCAACCTCCCTCCTCTCCCCTGTACCCTCTCAAGTCAATCCTCTCAAGTTAATCCAGTCAAGGCAGAAGTAAGTCACTCCACACCCTCTACCACACTTCACCACACCACCATCCCGTCGAATCGCCCCGGATCCCTCCTCTTGCCAAGTCTTATTATTATTTCTGGTTAGAGAAATAAACATTATTAACTCAGTGAAAAACGACTCGTGCCACCTTCCTCGTCCCGTTTGCTGTAGAGCGATTAAAACCGCCATCTTTGGGTTATAAAAAATAAACCGCCTCCATCGTTTCGGATCATTCTACGTTGGCGGGACTGTTCAAGTCCCGTGGACGTCACTATATATATATATATATATATATATATATATATATATATATATATATATATATATATATATATATATATATATATATATATATATATATATATACATATATATATATATATATATTACAAAGAGGAAATGTGAATGGAGGAAATAACCAATAAGCTCTCACCTAATCAATTATACCCAGGTGGCTGGGATTTTAGAAATAAATCGACTCCTCCCATGCTCTTCGAACCGAAGTAGCTGCATAAAGCAATCATGAAAGTCTCCCAAGGTAAGCCCTTTGTTGTTTCAAACCCTTAAAAGAGTTCCTAAACAGCTGTAAAAACATTCACAAATCGTACATACATGAGAATCCCAATGCTGCACACACCCTCAGCTGCCGGACTGGTTTCATCGCTTGTTGGTGAATCATCAGCGATAGTGCAGACAGACACAGGCACACCACTGAGGCTCCCAAGCATGTACCACTTGTAAATATCAAGAACAATCAACATGTAAATGAAAAAACAAGTGTGTGTGTGTGTGTGTGTGTGTGTGTGTGTGTGTGTGTGTGTATATTGTTGTAGATTATCGCCCGCCGGCGTGCGGACAACCGCTTCTAGCCAATGGCGGCCGCTCTCGCCCACCAAACGGACAATCTAGTCACAGCTTTCCGGATCAAACGCTGAAATCCTGCTACGGGTGTGTTTTTAAGCACACCACAGCCGAGTCAACACTCCACACGCGCTGCAGGGTCAATCGCCGAATTGTCGATATACCTAATTCATCGCGCGGGCAGACTACCGCGAGACTGTACCACAACGGGGCCGCTTGGAAATGAGCCGCTTAAGCAGCTCGCTTCGTTTTGGGATAACGGAGGGGGTATTATCGCGAAAGCCCCGTTGGATCCGATTATATTATCCACTATTAAAAAGCCAGCTATATTCCGAACTCAATGATGGCAGTTCAATGAAGGAAAAGGACGCGACGAACGGGTTAACATTCACACAAGACAATTTATTTGCACACACAACACATATGCAGTCATGCAGTCATGTATGCAATCAGGCGAGGCAAACAAAAGCAATGCAATGTACAAGCACGCAATGAATGGGGTTAGGGACAAGACGCGAGCAAGAAAAACAACTACCACCGTTTTATTAATTACGTACACTTATACAGTTCTACCTAAGGACATGGCGCCACAACGTTCATTCAAAAGAAACAAGGAAAAACCCCAGGAAAGACGAGGGGTAAACTGGACCTCTTGGTTCTTTATTTCACGGAGCTGTGACGACCGCAGAAGCTCCGAGAGGCCGGGCTGGTTACCTTCACCTTTGTGGTGCCTCGCTGGGGCGACCCGCGACGTCCTGTCCTCACGACAGCTGGCGTGATCGCGGTTCGGCCCAGGCCTCGTCTGACGGCCTGGTGATTCGGGCGCAGCCGGCAACGCCTCAGAGGAATGAACAGGTTTTTTGCTCTCTTAGAGTTGATGCTCTCTTTAAGAGCCCGTCCGTCCCTCAGCGCCGCTCGGACTGTCCCGAAGCCCGATCACCTCGGACCATTCGGTGCTGGCTGGCGACCTCTCTCCGGCTCTCCCCACGTCCCGCACATGAACGCGCAATTCTGCGCGGCACGGCAGGCTTGGCCGCGCTCTCAGCTCCCGTCTCCTCGGCGAATCCAGACCTCCACTGCCCTCGAACCTTGCTCTTCACACCACTCCAAACCCCGACCGACTGAACTCCGAGCTTGGCGCTCTGCGCGCTTTTTTATAGGGGTCCGTGAGGCGAAGTTTGATCTCTGATCCTTCACCTCTGACCCCCCGCTGGCTCCGCCCCCTCGATCTCCTGATCCGAATTTGAGGTGAAGCTCGAAGCGAGCGGACGTGGTGGAGATCATCGATGCTGGCGCCAACACAGGAGAGCGGACGTGGTTGAAATCACTGTCGCTGGCAACGAGGAAACCCCCGCGTCTGTTTGCAGCGATCTTGCCGTGGCCGGCGCAAAGATGGCGGCATTTGCGGAGTTGAAGGGGAGGCGATGGTGTTCGTTGTTGGTTATCGGGGGAGATGTGGTTTAGGAGATCGTGGCTGTGGTTGGCGTTGTGGAGAAGGGTGGTTGTGGTTGACGTTGTGGAGAAGGTGGTTGTGTGAAGGCGGTTGTGGAGAAGGTGGTTGTTCGTTGTCTGTGGGGACGTTGGCGATTGTGGAGAAGGTGGTTGTGGTCGGTGTTGTGGAGAAAGTGGTTGTGGTGGTTGAAATGCGTTTGGTCCAAAATAACGATAGGAAAAGAAAAACGGCTACCTCAAAGATCACAGCCCTGCACACGAATAATTGCCCGTTAAACATCGGTGGGGAAATCTATCTGAACACAGACTTATCGACATAACTGATCTAAGGACCTATATGGTGCTCTGTGAATTTCCACAACCGTAACAATATATACGTGTGTGTGTGTGTGTGTGTGTGTGTGTGTGTGTGTGTGTGTGTGTGTGTGTGTATGTGTGTGTGTGTGTGTGTACTACATGCAAACATCAAAAGCAGTCAATACAAAGACCCACCCAAAAAACAAAGACCCACCCAAATCTCTCACCAATGAATTGAGTGAATAACCAATTTGCTCTCACCGAATCAATTAAACCCAGGTGGCTTGGATTATATAAATCAATTAAAGTTGCCTTCCCTTCCCTTCATGCTGCCTTCCCTTCCTCTCAGCTCCACTCAGGCTAACCCCCTCCCAAACACCTTCCACCACGATACAACTCTTTGGAGGTCAAGGAGAGGAAGGGGTGTCAAAGAATGCGCAAATTGGACAAATGAACACTTTTTAGCAATCGGAACTGGTGCTCGGATCAATTCCGCAGTTTAAAATTTGAAATTCAGCTCAGTTTAAGAGATTTTAGAGCTTATCATATTTTTGTTGTAAAACATGTGTGGAAATTAATTAAACAAGCAGTCATAGACTGGTACTTACGAAATCGTCAACTTGACCTCTGACCTTGTCTCATAAAAGCTGTCTCTCGAGAAGGTAGCGACACAAACCAGAAGTCTCTACGATGATTCTGTACCAAACCATCAAAAATTGAATGTTTTGGATGTTTGACCTCACTGTGACCTTGACCTTTGACCGATTTTGACCAAAACCTAATCAGCGCTAGCCAGCACCCTCCTGAATCACGTGGTCTAATTTGACATTGGTAGCTTCTTCCATTCTCGAGTTATCGTGCCTACAAACAAACACACACAAACAAACAAACAAAGGACGGAAGTCATCAATATACTTAAGAAATCTTTAGATTTCGTAAGTAAAAATACCCCCGAGAGGGAGTGTCGGTCATCTTTGCCAGAGGTCGAAAGTAACTCTGTGTCAGACTGGAATAGGGGCAGTTCATAAAGTACGTACGCTCTACTTCCGGGTTTCAAAACCACCCACCCCCCTCTGTGTGCAGGCGAGTGACCACCCACCCACCCCCCTCATAAATCGCTAATCGCTTGCAAAGCGGGCAGTTCCTTATGAACCGGTGTTGACAATGCAGTACCTAGCGATGTAATTTACCTTTTTATTTTAATATCACAGCACGTCATTTATGAAAATAAAAGTACAAATTGACATTCAAGACAATGTTAATGTCATAAATGAAAGTAAGTGTGCATTTTAACTTGTATTCCATTGTTTTAGTTAAGCCTGACAAAAGCTTCAAATGTAATATTTGTCTCGGAGAGTTCCGGTTCTTAATTTTTTAATACTTTTTTTTTTGTATGTACGTACTTTATGAACGGCCCATACGGGGAATCAGAACGAAGTCTGAAGGGCTATAAAATCGGAACGAGAGCAAATTTCAAAAAAATGGCTCGTGTTGTTCTCGATAATAGTCCATAGTATCTGAATCACAAATAACATTTGATCTCTCTTGATAAATGAGGGAGGAGATATGATTTGAAATCGACGATTTTCGCAACTTTGACCTCGACATTGGACGACCTTGAAAGTTATATCATTGTGCATGTCTCATCGACCTCTATCCATTCCACTATTGGTTATTTGTCTCCACTCGGTTTGATTGTGGACGGACGGACGGACGTATGTATGGACGGACGGACGGACGGACGGACAGACTTCGAGACTGGGGTTATTAGGTCATCTCTACCGAGATGATAGAGATGACCTAATAAAGGCATGGAAACTGGTGTGGCTTTTTCAATGATTGAAGGAAAACACCCTTCCCTTCTTTCCCCTCCCCTCAAGCTTACCTCCTCCCAAAGCATCCCCCCCCACCTCCCAACAGCCACCATGGATTTCTCCAGGTGGTGTTTCATATGACCCATTTGAACATGTTTTAAAGTACCCCAATTTGTTCAATCCTGTACTGATGCTGGTAGATGGGACCATCCCCACCGCCTGCTTCCCCTCAAATCCCACTACCAAATGCAAATTGAACCCCCCTCAAGTCCCACTACCAAACACGAGTTGAAAACCCCTCCACCCCTTAAGTCCCCCTCCAAACACAAATCCAAAACACACGATTCCCCCACCTCTCTCCCACTCCCCTTCAGGAGTGTATAGCAACGTGTGGTGACACATCACTCTCCCCTCTCCTTCATTATTCCACCATTCCTCATCCCCTCCTCGCTCTCCACCCCCACCCCCTTCCTAGTTCCTCCCTCCTCACCCCTAATATGTGTCTGTGTCTCTCTCTATGTGAGTGAGAGACAGAGAGAGAGAGAGAGAGAGAGAGAGAGAGAGAGAGAGAGACAGAGAGAGAAAGAGAGACCCTCCCTCTTTTCTTTCTCCCCTCTTCATATTCCCATCAGCGAAGCGATGGATTGTATTCGCTTGTGTATAATAAAACAGAGTCCACTTTCATGCCATTATTGTTTAAAAAAGAACAGTTACTAAAATCCATGTTTCCCATGGCCACTCATGACCCATTCTATTCCGACATATTTATTTTTCCCCTTCTCTCCTTTATTTTTGTCATCAATCTAATGAAATGAAGAAGAAAAAAATCATACACCTCACCTCTGAAAGCTTTTGAAAAATTAATTCTTCCTTGTCTGCTTGTCCTGCATACCTTTGTCATCAATCTACAATTGTGACCCTTGTCTATTTCTTTCTTGTGCGCACACTTTCCTCTGACTAACTTTTGGGACATCCTAAATCGTCAGCTCTTCGAGCATTAAAATTCGTCTTAAATTAATTATATTCATTTAATTTATCCTTCTTCCTCCATTTTACAGAATAATATTTGATAGGTCACATTATCCTAAATTGCAATGAGAAATGTACGTACAGTACATTTAAACGTGAGATTGATCTCCCCATTTAACATATCAACAGGGTCAGTATGATAGGAAAAGGGGTCTGAAGGACAACCACTACAAAAAAAAGCACTTTGGAATATCATGTGTACTTGGCCTGCCGGGATAGCCTTAAAGCCGTCTCGCCGAGGTTGGAATCTCGACCCATCGACGAACCGTGACTCAGGTGATTTGCATGCACGGCAATGCATCAGTGTACGTCATCCTTGAAACTAAACGAACAATCCGCCACGAGTCATTGGTGGACATGAAAGATCCCACGGTGTCTTTCATGAAAAAGAAGCGAGTCGTCACCGGCAGCCTGGAGGAAAGTACAAAGTCCTGTTTGAAATTCAGGTCGCAAGCGGTTTGGTCTTCTTAGACACTTGACACCAGAATCATTACTTCTAAACAAACAAACTCACCAGGTAGTTGGCATACCCAACACGAACAGCCATGTTCGACCACGAAAAGCAATCAATTATAGATGTCGACATGATTTCAAGCAGTACAGCTATCTTCTTGTCCTCTTTAACAAGCAGAGTACTTATTGGCACAGTCTGATTACAGACCGATTAAATTTCAATGGTAATCAGACACACTCAAGACAGTTTAAAGGTTAGTGTGCTACCAACTTTTGTATAATGTCATCTTAAATTATGTCATATGAAGCAGATGACGTTTTTATGACATCAGCGCATAACTTGTAAAAGCGAAATTAAATCAAAAAATTAAAGTGGGGCATTAATTACCTCCACCACTGAAGGTGAAGGAGGTGATGTTTTCACCACTCTCTGTCTGTTTGTTTGTCTGTGTACAGGATATCTGAAAAAGTTGTGGACGGATCCAGATGAAATCTTGTGGACAGGTTGGGTGTGTGACAAGGACGAACTGATTAGATTTTGGTGAAGATCCGGATCCGGATCCGACGACGAGAATATTTAAAGTGATTCTTCACCATCGAGAGATTGGGCGAAAAATGATATATAGCACTATATCTCAAAAGGTTGTGGACAGATTGGGACAAAACTTGGTATCGACATTGGGTGTGTGACAAGGAAGAAGCAGTTCAATTTTGGTGAAGATCCAAATCTGAATCTGGAAACGAGAATTAATTAATTTTTAATGTGATTCTTCACCATTGAGAGACAGGGCCAAAAACGATATAGTACTGTATAGCATGATTATATACCTCCGCCACCGAAGGTGAAGGAGGTTATGTTTTCACCCCTTTCTGTCTGTTTATTTGTGCACAGTTTTTCTCAAAAAGTTGCAGACGGATCCGGATGAATTTTTGTGGACAGGTTCGTGTTACAAGGACGAACTGATTCGATTTTGGTGAAGATCTGGATCCAGATCCGACTACTCGAATTTTTAAGTCATTCTTCACCATTGAGAGATACGGCCAAAAACGACATAATGTTGCGGGGCTGGGTATCGGTGGCGAGCATGACTGCTAGAGGGAGCAGAAGAGTCGACTCTACCGAACACACCGGAATTGAGGTCGTGACCCTCGGATAAGTCCGAAAGGCACGGGTCCCTTACTGGACCATGAATCGCCAACAATTCAACCGCGTGGGGTAGGGTCACTTGCCAAACTTCAATATACCTAATTACCCACGCGGCAGAGCTACCGGGAAATTCACACCCTCGACGGACCTCGAGCGGGACGAGCAGTTACCGTGCCCGAACCGTGTGTAACCCGAGCGGAGGTTACCAAGGCCTGTCGGTCCAAATGAACAATTTACTGCCTCGCTATTTCTCAATACACACCGTGCCAAGCCAATGAAAGAAACACAGAAACGAGCTGGAACATTTAACAAAAGGGATATTTATTCATAATGGGGCAGGGGAGCACGCAAGAAGGCAGAGTTAACCGAACAAAAGGAATGCAATTTACACACACGGCACTTAAACGTTTCTACTTCAAAGACGGGCCCACACACAAAAACACACCCCCCAAAAAGAAATGGTGGCCGTGGCCTTCATTGATACCCCCAGCTCAGAGGGAAGGTGAGCTGGAGGGAAGAGATTGGCTTGGACCTTCCCACTTCGTGCGGTTCTCGACGATCTGACCCGGCGGGACTCGAACCCGCAACACGATGCCGCTCCAAGCACCAGGTACGGAGGGTAGCGTCGGGCGCTGGCACGCTCCACCGGAAAAACAGGCGACGAGGCAGGCCAGCGATTCTCCTCCGGCTCGCAGGCAGGTGATTGACGGCGGGAAGACTGTCTCAGCGGGTCGCCCCCACACAATTATCCCTTTTTCTTGACAGGTGGGAGGGATCCGTCTCGTGTCATCCCCCTCCTCATTGGACAGGCGTGTCGGGCGATCCCCCGGCCGTCCGAGATTGGTCGAGGGGATGCTCATGTCTCCGCCCCTCGACCAGGAAGTCGAGCA
>NC_140963.1:125745042-125787542 GCF_056783735.1 Eptatretus burgeri | reverse complement strand
CTGAGCCACTCCAGTGCAGCTTTGGCTGTGTGCTTCGGGATGCTGCCATGCTGAAAAGTGAACTTCCGTCCCAATTTCAGCTTTCTTGCAGAGGGCAGCGGGTTTTCCTCAAGGATTTTTCTGTATTTTGCTCCAATCAATATCCCTTCTCTCCTGACAAGTGCCCCAGTCCCTGCTTATGAGGAACATCCCCATACCATGATGCTGCCACCACCATGCACAGTGGGGACGGTGTTCTTTTGGTGATTGCTGTGTTGGGTTTGTGCCAAAACATAACGTTTTGAATTTAGGCCAAAAAGTTCCATCTTGGTTTCATCAGATCACAAAACTTTTTGCCACATGGGTTCAGAATCTCCGGAATGGTTTTTTGCATCACCTCAAATGGGACTCAAGGCGGGCTTTTTGATGAATGGCTTCCTTCTTGCCACCCGACTGCACAGGGCAGACTTGTGGAGTGCTTGGGATATTGTTCGCAAAGTGCTTGGACACAGTGACCAGTCTTTGCTGAAAAGGCATGTCGTTCTTTCAAAGTTGCCATTGGCCTCTTAGTGGCCTCTCTGATCAGTCTCCTCCTTGCATGGTCATCCAATTTTGAGGGAAGGTCTGATCTTGGCAGGGTGTTGGTGATACCATATGCCTTCCACCTGTTAATGATTGCCTTGACTGTGCTCCAAGGGATATTCAAGGCCTGTGAAATATCTTTATTGCCATCCCCTGATCTGTGCCTTTCCACAACTTTAGCCCAGAGGTCTTTTGAAAGCTCCTTGGTTCTCATGGTTGAGTCTTTGCTGTAAAATGCACTCTCCAGCAGAGGAACAGCTGATTTTATTCTGAAATAATCATAATCACTTCAATTTAACACAAGTGGAGGCCAATTTACTTGTGTGATTTTGAAGGTGATTGGTTACACCTGAGGTCATTAACAATTCATATTATAAGAGGGGTGGACACTTCTCCAACCACGATATTCTGGTTTTGTATTTTTAATTCATTTTCTGAAATTTGTTTTTCACTTGGAAATTGGAGGTTATGATGTGTAAATGAAGGTGGGAAAAGTTTGATTTAATACAATTTAATTCCAGGCTATAAGGCAAAAAAAAGTGAAAATTTTGAAAGCGGGTGTCGACTTTCTAGAGGCAATGTACTGTATATTGAAAGCATATTGAAGAGACTTTTCTTTGCAGTCAATGGCAATGCTTGCTGTCCAATTTGTGTTTCCATACAGTGATCACAATCAATACAATACAAGTTGTATTGAGGCTTTCGTCTCGCTATAAACCGAAAAAGAGAAAGACAAGAAGGGTCGGGAAGAAGGATAAGGACAAGGAGATGAAAGCCCAGGGAGCTTGTTTTAATGAAAGAACAATTTAATACAAGAGATGTCTTTCATTGTAATTTTGATTTAATAATGGCAATTATACAAGATCATCATCTGGTATTGAAAGAAGAAAATGGGGGGAAAGGAGAATCGTAACAAGCCGAGAAAGCAAAGTAGTATAGGAATCATAAAGTGCGAATAACTTTCTGCTTTCTTCTTCATTGTGTATTCAATTAATTACTCTCCTTCCAGCAAATGCCATTTGTCACTCGAAATAATGCATCTCTGCAAAGCTGTTCAATTAATTAGAACAATTTTATATTTTTTTGTGGCAGAAAGTAAGAATGGCACTTTAATCAAAATAATTGCTTTTAATCAAGGCGAAGCATTGCCGAGAGCTGTGTTTTCAAACACGTTTGCCAGGTCAGGTCAGGTATGGGAGCATGTGCCAGAACAGCGCGTCGCTGCGTCCACTTTCCGCCGGTACTCCAGGGGCCTCCGTCTGGCCATCCCCCAGGCAGATGCCAGGCCCATCCCCATCTCCTTGAGATGATGGTCAACCTGCTGCAACCATGAGGCACGTGGTCGGCCCACTGGCCTCCTCCACTCATGAGACTCCCTCGCTGAGAGAATCTGGTGAGCAGGATCAGCGTCAGGAAAACGAGCCACATGTCCATACAGCCGCAGCTGACGCTCACGGACTATGCAGGTAACAAATCTCATCCGAGTCTCTCTCAGCAACCGCTCGTTGGACACAAAATCCGACCAGCGATAGCCAAGGATTCTCCGAAGAGACCTGGTACCAAAGGAATTAAGTCTCCGTCTCAGATCCTTGGTCAAAGTCCAAGTCTCGCACCCATAGAGCAAGACTGGAAGTACCAAGGACCTGAAGACTCGGACTTTCGTCCTCCCGCACAGGTACCGGCAGCGCCACACCCCATGATCCAGTGAATCCATGACTCCCCAGGCCCGACCCAGACGTCTCTTGACCTCCGGCTCACAACCTGCGGAGACATGAATATCACTGCCAAGGTAAGTGAATCTATCCACGACCTCAACATCCTCACCACAAACAGACACAGACAGGACAGCAGCATCCAAAACGTTTGCCACTCGCCACATGTTCTTGAATCTTCTTCTCAATCCCAGAAAGAGGAGCCTTTAAAACAGGCATCTTTGAATTTGTGATGAAATGTTCATAATTATTTGTTCCAAGTAAATTGATCATTATCTTTCTAACCAAGAAAATCATTATTAGCTTTCCAAAACTACCATTTTCATTATTCTCCGACAGCAGGAGCCGCTATATTAAAGCTCGAGGTTCCGTTTCTTCTTCCTCAATCCCGGAAACACGGGCTTTAAAATCAGGCATCTTTATGGTGAAATGGTCAATATTTTTTGGCAAAGTACAGGGTAAATTGATTGTTAAGGCCCGGTCACACCTTGACGTTTTAGCCAGCGATGGCAACGTGTTAAAATTTATGTAAAACGCTGGCTTACGTTGAACTTTTGATGTTTTTTTTTAAAGATTCGGACGTATTCATAGCGACTTGGTCTTATGTATAACGCATTGGTAACTACACAGAACGTTTCGTTGTGTTATAGATAACTTATACCAACGAATGCTGAACCTGTTGTCGGCCTACACAACCGATGCCCAACGATAGTCTAACTCAGGCATAGCGCGTTGCACGCATCGCCGACGATGTTGTGACGTAGCCTATTAAAAGGCTGACGCACAACGATTCAAATCATAACTGCCGTAGAAATGGAAGGGTCAAAATCGCGGTCACACCTTGGCGATCTTGCCAGCGTCTGCCGACGTAACAAAAAGTGTGTCTAAAACGTTGGGGCACGTCGAATACGGTATGGGTAAGTTTGGTATGCGCGAGTAGAACGCTAAATACGCTATCATAAGTCGTAGTAAGTAGAGTACGTCAAGAAATTTTGAACATGTTCAAAATTTTACGACGTACTCGGCGTATGACACACGTTCGCATGCGATGAGGATAAGTTTTACACACGATATGTGGACGCTTACACACGTCCACAAAGGCTACTTATAAGCTACTCATAAGTCGAAACACGTCGCGGTAATGTCTTTTTTACGCGAAACTTATTTCTAACTTATGTTTGACGTGCTTTGAACCAATTCTTTACGTAGTCCCAACACACATCGACGTACGTAGACGTCTTCCGGTCGACAAAAAAAAAAAAAAAAAATGAATGTGTTTATAGCTTACAACTGCCATATAAAGACGTGTTCCCAGCGGTTTTGGGAATTGGTATATAAAAATGGTGTTCATAAAAGGGGAACCCAACAGTGTTTTCGAGTCCATTTTGAGTCGATGTCCATGTCAGCAGTAACAGTATCAGTATCAGTATTACTATTAGTGTTAGTATTAGTAGTAGTTTGTTCATGTTGGCAGTAGTAGGTGGGTGTGAGGGGGAGGGTGTGGGTTATGATGGATCGTCCTTGCGTCCGCGTGTCCACGGGTAGGTTCATAGGCTGCCACTCAACGATTTAAATGGCTGCATCTCCACTATTGAAAGTAGACGCTTGCGCTCAACAATTGGATTTTTTTTTTACACTCAACGACTTTTAAACGGTACCACTCAGCTAGTTTCATTGTTTACAATGAACGATTTAAATTGCTGTCACTCGCCTTTGTTTTTTTTTTTTGTTTGTTTGTTTTTTGACGCTGGGGTTTGGAAATTTGAAACGTTTCTTCTGAACGTGTTAAAACGCTCAAACTCGACTATTTTAAATAGACGCTGCCGATGGACAATTGGAATCATAGCCAAGCTAGACATCGAAGTGTGAACATCCTCGTCATGCCGAAGAAAAGTTTGAAGAATGCTGCAAATAAGTGTCCTGGCCGTGGCCGTGGACGCTGACGCAAGGACGATCCATTATACCGACGTCTTTCAGCCTATGAGTAACTTAAAAGTAACGTCTGTCGACGTGTGGCAACGATCGCGTAACGTGCCAACAACACGTTAATCATAGGTAGGAAATAAGTTTCGGGTACTCTAAACATTACCTCGGCGTGTCTCAACTTATGATTAACTTACAAGTAGCATGTGTTGACGTCTGTCAACGATCGCAGACCGTGCCTACAACTTGTGGCCAGCGTAGCGGAACGTGTGAGTCATACGCCGGCATACGTCGTGAAATTTCAAGCATGAAAAAATTTGAGGACAACCGAAAAGTACAACGTTTAAAGCCAACGTACAACGACGTATGGCAACGTACTACGACGTATGCCAGCGTGCTCTCAATGTTATCAAAACTTACCCATAACGTATTCAACGTGTGCCAGCGTTTTAGAAAAAAAAATTCAAAAATCGGCATACGTTGGCTAAAACGTCAAGGTGTGACCGGGCCTTAAGCTTCAGATTCTCTGCTCAGGAACCATTTTTGTTATTTTAAGACAGAAGGAAACTTTTAAAATGAAGCGTGTGACTGATGCGCGTGCACACACGCACCTCCTTTTTGAAGTTAAAATATATGCGAGAGGTTTTGTTGCGAAATTTCTCGTCCTGAAAAACCAAGGTAAAATTATTTAAGTCCAAATCCAAGTGTTCAGTTCTTCAAACTGATTTGTTTTTTTTGTCCACAAACGTGTAAAGAAAATAAAGAAACACTCATCAAGACAAAATTATTAACTTCTGTAAACCATTACGCATCACCAGGATTTTAAAATGCGGTATCAAATTGATATCAACACAATTTAAAACCACTTATTGGAGGGTCCTGGAGTGGGTCATCAGATTGAACCTCAAGCCTGGCCAGCAGTTTGCAAAAGGCTTGGATCAAAAATGTTCCTAAAGTGACCCCACAAGAAGGTGGGAGTAACTGGGGCCATTAAAGTAGTAGTCGTAGCAGTAATATATATATATATATATATATATATATATATATATATATATATATATATATATATATATATATATATATATATATATATATATATATATATATATATATATATGTCATGGAGGAGCATGTGCATGTGCTCCATACACTACAAGGGCATATTCACAGGAGACAATGTATTTTTTCCTCTTTGTGTCAAACGCGAGATGTATGTATATGGCATTCCACCCACCCCCCCCCCCCCCGCCCCCAACCGCAATGAAGGATTCATTCTTCAGCTGTTTTCAGTTACAGGGTTTATTATGCAGTACTTACAATAATTAGTAATTGTAAGTACTGCAAAACAAAACCTGTATATTGAAAGTTTAAGAACAAATCATTTACTGGGGAGGTGTACAGCGACTTGAAAGCCACCCTGTACAATATTGAACTGTGATATCAGTGGTTGCTTGACACATTTGTTTGTTTGTTTTCATTCGAGTTATGTTGGAAAAATTTAGAATTTTTTTTCAATCAACAGATGTTCTTCCCAAATAATTATTACAATCTCCTAATCACTACAAACGTCAACGTCTTCTTTGTGAAAAAAGTTTGTGAAAAAAAAAAAACTGACTGTGAAAAAGTCTAATATGACAAACAAAAATTATGATAATTATTCATTTCCCACTGACAGATGTTCATTGATAATTATGGATGGCTCTTTAAAGGTTTTATTTTTTCTTTCTACAGCGTTGTGAACACTTATGAAATTCTTTGTCAACAACAACAAAAAACTACTCCTAATGCACCAACAGCTATACATGAAACCAGAAAGTGGTGGTGGCGGTGAAGGCCTATACTCTTGAGAGAACACATGGAGGTGCTCATTCCAAATTCTGAAAGTTACTGTGCCTTCGGCACAATCCTGGACAGATCATCATTCTGTTGCAGGGTAACGAAATGTCCACTGAGTAGCCATGGGAATCGCATCAACACCATGAGAGCAATGTTGTAAATAAGGCTTTCCCCACTCTCTCACCAAGCCACTCAATGAGTAATAAAAAAAAGGTTCGAGCAAAGTAAAAACTTCCACAAATAAGACAACAAAAACAATCTTCTTCGACAACAAACTCATTAAATCTTTAAGGGTCCTCTATTTCCTTCTCTGTTCACACCTATTATTGATGTACTCCCTTTCTCCATTACCTTCTCTCCCTCATTCGCATATCTTCCCTTATTCATTTACTTTTCTCAATATTAACTTTTTACCATACTTCAACACCACCGAACACCTCCAACCCCCAACTGAAATAAAAGCGAGCCTTCTGCTTGGACTTGAGGGCTTTTCTTTTATATACAAAGTCAAGGCTAATGGAAGAGCTGGACTACTGAATGTGTCAGGATGCAGCAGAACAAAAGGAACAGCAGAAAGAAGGAAGAAACACCAACAGCAAGGATGAAGGACAGAATTGAGGGAGACTTGGACAAATAAGGGATGAGGGAGGAATGAGAGGTACTATTTTGAAGACCTGGAAGGAAAGATGACATTGAACATAATGTGGAAGTTGATTCCACAGGTGAGGAAAAAGAAGGAACGAATGAGTGGAGGTGAGCAGTGATTCGGGATTTTGCGAGTTTAACCAGAAGGGGGGTGATGGTGGACCATTGTGAGCCCTGCAGAAACCTGGGTGAAACAAAGTACATAAGGAGCAGAGGGTGCAAAACCAGAAAGGATGAGGTGGAAAAAAAGAGCAACCACTGACCTGTCTGTGATGGGAAAGCGATAGGCTTATACACTCAGCTACAGAAATGGAGATTCCAATGATCTTTAAGGCCTTGGTTTTCATGTTGTCAAGCTGAGCAAGGTGTGAGGCAGGGGTGCCAACTCACATGGGGGAGGCCAATTTTGAAAATGTGGTTTTCCCACAAAAGATGATGGCTGGTGGTGAGTTTGAGTGACTGAACTTCCTTCAGAGGATTGTTAAGAGGGTAGATGGGAGGGTTTACCAAACAATCCTTCCAGAGAGGGAGATAGTGAGAGTATGAGATTTGTCAAGATTGAAAGATGTATTCCAAGTATTTGACCAGTTTGTGATTTTTTTTTTTTTTTCAAAGTTTGAGGAGAGGGAAGAGGCTGCAGCCTGCCTGTCTGAAGGATGAGGGTTATCATGGCAGAGGGTGGAGTTGTCAGCAAATAGATAAAGAAGATTTTTCATCAAGTGAGAGAGATCGTTGATGAAGATTAGGAATAGGACTGGGCCCAGAACATTGCCTTGGAGCACTCCAGCCTTGACAGGGAGAGGAGACGAACGGATTCTATTGAGAGCAACATGTTGGCGATGAGACGAGAGGAAGTCATTGAGTCATGTGTGTGGAGTTGGCCTTGGATGCCAGAAGCAGTGAGTTGAGAGCACGACAGGATGCCAGACTGTATGAAAAGTTCAAGATATGTCAGGAGAAAAAAAAGAGCAGGTTTCTGTAGAAGATGTCCAAAACTTTCTCATGTGTGGAGCTAGCTCATGTCCAAAAAAAAAAATCAAGACCCTGCTCAGCGATTCCATGTATGAGACGCTCTCTGCAAACATTGACACGCTACTCTCTGCTCACTCCTGTTTGCTCTTCCTTAAGTGTGGAGACATTAAATGTCACCTGCCCAGTTGGTTTGGTGTTGCTTCACATACTTCAGTGGAGCCAGTAAGTCATCCTGAGAAACAACTCGACTTACTCAGTCTGTTTCTTTTGCAACACACATCTCCCCAAATGGAAACCATTCATCAATGGACCTTGTCATGTCAATCCTTTCCTCAACTTGTCCTGCCCCTCCTCAACTCCTCAAAGGTCTGTGGACCATGTGTTGGTAAAAGTGGGCATCTCTTTGGTAGTTATCAGAGAACTATTATGGATGCATCTTGTCCACCCCATGGATCCTTCCCTTCCCCTCATTCCTCGCCACACACATTATTGGCCCAAGTCTCCGTCTATTTGTCCTTCGAACCTGCTGTTGGTGTTTCCCCATCTCTCTGCTGTGCCCTTTCTTCTGTTGCATCCTGACATGTTCAGTGTACTTGCTTTTCCACAAGTGTTGACTCTATCCAAAAAACCCCAAGGCTCAGACATGCATGGCAATTTGGTAAAGCCAATTGGTCTGGCATAAAATCCACCCTCTCCAATGAAGAACGGTCACCATCACATCAGCTCTGAACTTTTTTGACTGCCCCTTGGAATTTATTCTACAATGTTCACGACACTACTTGCAACATGAAGTTCAATGCCGGCAAGTCACACACACTCAGACTGTCTCTCAATAGGATTGTAAATCATACGATCCAATAGACTTCTCTGGACAGCCACTGGAAGACGTGTGGCCCTTCGATCTCCTTGACCTCATCAACAGTGATTGATTATGGCATTCCAAAGCAGTAGCGAGGTGGATGGGGCTTTCATGCGGAGCTCCATGGAGTGTCGCTAAACACTCTCGGCTGGTGCTCCTGCCCCTCACCCTACTCCTCTTGAGGTGGTCAAAAAATAAGGCCTTCCACACCATTTGAATATCAAAACAGGAGGTATAAGGACTGCCACTTCCACTGGCAGCAAGTTGGCAGGCATTATACTTTCTGAAAGCTTACACCTGGCCTTGCTCCTCCTGCCCATCCCACCTCTTCATTCCCATCGCCACCCCAGTCTCAATTGTGGAATTGTCTCAATATGTCCATTGTCTTGAAAGCTCTTCATTTCAATCTTTCAAATATATTGTCCATCACTCACTGATGCACATCACCAATCTCTTCCGCACAAGGTTGATTCTTTCTCATTGTCACTCTCAAAGCCATTGTCACTCGTTTTTGTGCTATTGCTCCTTTTTTTCTTGTGGAAATTTCCCCGCCTTTCCCCGCCCCATCCGTCTTTCTTTCCCCGCCCCATCCCTCTCCCTTCCACAGATCTCCTAATGTCTCTGTTCCCCACTGTTTTGTCCTTCCCACTCCCGCCCCTCTTGTCTCCTGCCCCCTTGCTGTACGTTGTGCGTGAGCTCTCATACGAGCCTCGACAAGGAAGACAATATATATATATATATATATATATATATATATATATATATATATATATATATATATATATATATATATATATATATATATATATATATATATATGTATCAAATCTCCCTTCACCCCTCCATTTGTATGCCCACTACCTCTCTCTCCAACTAACCACACAACATTTCGTAGATTGTAATCTCGCTGCCATTTGTCATTTATCTTCTCCATATAAAACAAGGGTTTGGAAAAAGAAAGCTTTGTATCAGTGTGAAGAGATAATAAAATATTCGAATAAATACAACACAGATTTGTTTGGATGAAGATGATAATGATAAAGAAGCATTGCGAACATTCATCATTAATGTTGTTGTTGCTGCATGTTCATGTGCCATTTATGGAAAGGAATAAATTATTTATAAACTGAAATGATGGAGACAACCGACTTAAATTATAAGGACCGTCTTTTCTCAAGGATTGCAGACACTCTTTTCCCACCGATACCTCCGGTGAATCGCACCCACTGCTTTCTCTCGCATCACTTTCTGGTTTGTGAACACACCAACTGCACATTATAAAATCCTGGTGGTGCAACGGTAGTTTTATTCTCATTATTCACCTTGCTCATCACTTGATGAATAATTTTGTTTCATGCTTATTGTAGCAATGTTATATTTTTGAGACAAATTGCTCTCAGTATTTTGCTTACTAATTACATAGCTCTGAGTCGATGTGCCAAAGGAGTAGTCACTGTGTATGTATCAGGGTTTCCATGAAAAACCTTACAATATTCAGGGGTAACTGTGGGGGTTGATGGTATTTATTGTATCGTATCTAAGGTCTGTTAATCTTTTGAAAAACGTGGCATGGAACAGTATTCCTCCAAACATTCAGCCAAAAAGAGATGGCCTTCTGGTCGTGAGATTTCTTTCCTTCTCTGGTGATGAACCAGAAAGATTAAATAATTCAGCACATTCAAACCAGTGCAGTAAATCATGTATTGTACAGCCAGCAAAATAATTGGATAATTTGTGCCCAGTGCAGCCAGTATTGTGATATAGCAGGCCAAAAAGCCAGAAGCCTTTGGAAGAACTCATAGTACATACATAAATTGTCAGTATAGGCTTAGAATTCACTGCATCAATCCATCTTTTCATGGGGATAAGGTACAGTCAGCAGACTGTGTAGTATGTCAAATGGCAGAGCAAGGTGCAATGCATAAATATGAAAGCAACAAAAAAAAAACATTTGGCTCCGAAGATACAGGGATATAGGACAGCATCTACTCAAGTGCTTTGATCGTGTTTTTGTGTTGCCATGAGTCAAGCATCGAAGCGGTTTCAGAGGTCCAATTGACTGTTCTGAAGGCATTATGTGGCACAGCCACGATGGTCCAAATGGCCTTCTCGCTGTGATTGAATCACAAGTGTTGCTGAGTCGGTGAACTCTTGCAATTGTGACTGAAAATAGACTTTACACGAGTTCAACCAATCTTTCTCCTTCAATCAAGAATCAATCATAAAAGTATCGACCATTTCCATTATTTTCTGCACAGATAAATGACGTATAAAGAAAACATAGAACAGTTCTCAATGTTAACTTGGGTGTTGTCATTTTAAATTTTTTTTTAAAAACATTTCTTCCCTTTGGAACAAGCCTCAATTTCACCTCATGAACCTGACAGATATGAGGATGGGAAGGGAGATAAGCCAGCTTACAGTTTCTCTCACAAAAAGCAGTTTCATCGACGGCTTACGGGCACTTCCTCACTGCATGTCAGCAACAGCTTACGAGCACTTCCTCACTGTATCCATGACAGAAAGACCACTTGTGTGGTTTTCCCCTTGACTGTTCATGCTGAATGTTCTCTTCTTTGCCAGGAAAGCCAGAAAGGTAGGGATTCACTAAAATATTTTATCTTCTCAACTTGCCTCGTTGGGGGATGGGTCTCTGTTACCATAGAAATGTCCGGCATACTATATAACCCACGAGACTACGAATCCACGTACATGAATGTGTTCACACCCCTTGACTGCTTCACATTTTGTTGTGTTACAGCCTGAATTTAAAATGGATCAAACTGGATCTACACAATGGATCAAAATTTAAAATGGATCCACACAAAATGCCCGAAAATGACAAAGTGAAACATGTTTTTAGAAATTTTTACAAATTAATTGAAAATGAAATACAGAAATATCTAATTTACACAAGCATTCAGCCCCCTGAGTCAATACTGTCAGACCCTGCTATTTGCGGATTCGCTATTCGCAGACCCCGTGTCTTCGCAGGTCATAATGTGACCTGCTTAGTCATTCGTGCTCAGTGTATTCTGGGTTTTTTTGTTTTTTTTTATTCTATTATTATTATTATTATTATTATTATTATTATTTCTATTTTTGTACACTTCAGGAAATGTCTCCTTTATCCACCTGGGAAATTGGACATCAGTCAACATCACAGCATTACATAAAAAAAAAATGTGCAAAAACGGCTCCCCTTAACTACAGCCCAGTTAGCTTTCTGTACTTCCAATCATCAGCAAGATCATGGAATCCACCATCGCAGTTGACACAAGATCAAGTCTTTTCTCCAAAATTCTCATCTCGGATCATCAATTCGGATTCAGACCTGGTCACTCCACCTTGGACATGCTGCTTCAATTCTCCCAACAATGGTGGAGGCCCTCAATATCAGACATAAGATCATGGCCGACTCTCTGGACATATCCCGAGCTTTTGATACAGTCTGGCATCCTGCCTTGCTCTCCAAACTCTCTGCCTTTGGAATCGAAGGCCAACTCCACTCTTGGATTACTGACTTCCTCCACTCTCTTTGTCAACGTATGGCTCTCAAAGGAAGCCTTTCATCTCCTCTCCCTGTCAGGGCTGGAGGACCCCAAGGCAGTGTTCTTAGCCTCATATTATTCCTAATCTTCATCAAAGATCTCTGACTCTGGAAAATACTCTCTCTTTGCTGATGACTCCACTCTCTGCCGTGACATCTCTCATCCTTCCGACAGACATGCAGCAGCCTCTTCATTCTCCTCAGAGCTCGAGAAAATCACAAATGGGTCAAACACCTTTTGCTTATGTTGCCATAATTGTCCACCCTTTGCGTTTTCCCTTATCCCTCATCATAACGTGCATCCTTTGTTTGTCTGTCTCAGACGACTTCTCCCTCCACCCTGCTGCTGTTGTTTCCCCTTTCTCCTGCTGTTTACTTTGTTATGTTGCATTCTGATTTGTTTTGCCATTGCTCTTCCACAAGCCAAGACGTTATAAAAAAGAAAAAAATAAAATTTTTTAAACAATGCTCCAACATTCATGGACCATGACATTTGTGGCATTTTTCATGAATGTATCCTCCACGAATAGCGGGGTCTGACAGTACTTTGTAGAAGCGCCTTTGGCAGCGATTACAACTTCGAGCCTTCTTGGGTATGTTCATCAGTTTTGCACATCTGGATTTGGGGATTTTCTCCCATTCTTCCTTGCAGATTTGCTCAAGCTCTGTCAGGTTGGATGGGAAGCATCAGTGAACAGCAATCTTCAAATCTTTCCACAGATTCTCAATGGGATTCAAGTCTGGGCTTGAGCTAGGCCACTCAAGGACTTTCACATTCTTGTTCTGAAGTCATTCCAGTGTTACTTTGGCTGTATACTTGGGGTCATTGTCCTGTTAGAATGTAAATCTTCACTGCAGTTCAAGGTCTTTTACACTCTGAAGCAGGTTCTCCTCAAGGATTTGCTGTATTTGGCTTCATTCATTGTTCCCTCGATTCCTTCAAGTCTCCCAGTCCCTGCGACTGAAAAACATCCCCATAGTATGATGCTGCCACTATCATACTTCGTGGCACAGATGGTGTTGGATGGATGAAGAGCGGTGCTCGCTTTCCGCCAGATGTAGCACTTTGCATGCAGGCCAAAAATTAAATTTTTGTCTCATCAGACCATAGAATATTTTGCCTCATGCTCTCAGAGGCTTTCACGTGCCTTTTTGCAAACTCCAGGTGTGCTGTCATGTGTCTTTTTCTCAGGAGTGGCTTCCATCTGGCAATTTCCTATAAAGCCTTGATTTGTGAAGTGCTGCAGAGATTGTTGTCCTTCCGCAGGTTCTCCCATCACAGCCAAGGAACTCTGTAGTTCTATTCATGATCATTGGGTTCTTGGTCACCTCCCTCACTTAGGTCCTCCTTGCACGGTTGCACAGTTTGGTCGGACGACCAGCTCGAGGAAGAGTCTGAGTAGTTCCATATTACTTCCATTTCCTAATGATGGAGCTCACTATGGTCTTGGGAACTTTCAACACAATATAAATTGTTTTATACCCTTCCCCAGATCTATGTCTCTTCACAATTCTATCTCAGAGTTCTACGGACAGTTCCTTGGACTTCATGGTGGAGTTTCTACTCTGAGATGTACTGTGAACTGTGGGACCTCATGTAGAAAGGTATGTTTCTTTCTAAATAATGTCCAATAAATTGAATTGGCCACAGGTGGACTTCAATCAAGTTGTAGAGATATCTCAAGGATGATCAAAGGAAATTTGATGCACCTGAGCTCAATTTGGTGTGTCATAGCAAAGGGTTGAATACTTATTGACACAAGACATTTCAGCTTTTAATTATTAATTAATTTGAAAATTTAAGAAAAATAAAATAAAATTTCACTTTGACATTATGGGATATTTTGTGTTGATCGGTGACAATAAAAAAAGAAAAAAAACCTCAATTCAATCCATTTTAAATTCATGCCGTAACACAACAAAATGTGACAAAGTCAAGTGGTGTGAATATTTTCTGGAGGCACTATACTTCCAAGAGTTGAAATGCATTCTTAAAATGATTTTTTCATTCACTTTACCTTTGTGCCTTTTGTTTTCATTTTTCTTTTGGCTGAAACGAGCATTCTTTTTTATTTATTTATTTTTTTAAACTGAAACGAGCATTCTTTTCTTCGAATGCATTCCTTTATTTGCTGCCATGAGTGCACCAACTCCATACTGGAGCAGCAGGAAGGGTCATTTTATTATCCTCTCTGGGGTATATAGATTACAGTTGATCTCGACTCGGATCTGTTCGTCTATGGGGGTACACTATGAGCACATAATGCCTCAAGAATTTCTGGTTTCCTCCCTTTCAGTTTGGTGTTAAACAGCAGTAGCGACTGTTTAAAAAGGTAACAATACGTGTTTGTGGTTTGTAATATTTTATATTTCTGGTAAGGGTGCCCCAAGAAACGGCACACTTAGCTATTTATACACGGCAACATGGCGTTTGTCCAAGGAGGTAAAAACCCCCTTGGGAGAGGAGATATTATTCGTGTTAATATCGTTTTGTAATAACATTAACATCACGCTATCATCATTGTTGTAGTTATTACTTTTGTTATGAGAAGCAGTCTTGTAAAAATGGCACCATAAGGTATCTATTCACTTTAACACCGATTTCACACAAGGTAGAAAACACCCTTGGGGAGAGGGGGTGGGGGGCGAATGAAGTTGCAACAACCTCCATTGTGTGATCCTTAGTCCTCCTGTTAAGTTTGGTTAAGATTGGGTGACAACTGAATATATCACGGTCAGACAGACAGATAGAGACGGACAGACACCAAATTGCATCTTTCAGGATAAAAAAAAAAAATAACAATCAGTCTTCTTCTCCAGCATTATCAGCCCACTTCAAGAGGGGTCACTGACACGGATTCTGCTCTACCATTACAATGATCGTATACCCATCCTTTATCCACACCTTTCTCCTTCATGTACGCTTCCACAAAATCACATCCCCTCTTCGGTCTGCCCCACCATCTCTTTCCAGGTGGTTTCATTCTCATCATCCTTCTACCCACATACATCCCATGCCCATACAATCTCAATCTACTTCAACCACTTTCAAAGTTCTTCTGATGTATTCGTTCCTCACATTGTCTTCTCATGTTACACCACACAACCATCTCAGCATCCACATCTCAGTCACATCTAATCTTTGTTCCAGCATTATCATCATCGGTCATGTCTCCACACTGTACAACAGCGCTGACCTCACTACCATTCTGTACACCTTTCCTTTCACTCTCATCAGCATCTTTCGAACACAAAGCACTCCTGAAACCTACTTCGAGTTACTCCATCCTGCTTGTACCCGAAAGCTCATCTCCCCATCGAACTCGCCATCCGGCTGACACTGCTCGGTCCCCAGCACAGCAACATCGCCTGCAGCGCAGCAAGTCCAGGAAGCAATTTCCTCAATGGAAATGAGCGCTGCTACCTGCATGTTTAAATGAGCTATAGCAAGTGTGGCAGTGATGGGAATGAGTCCCCCGGGCACAAGAGCAGTGAGCACGCACGATCCAACCCTCCTTCCGAGTGAGTGAAGCGCTTAAAGTGGGATGCACTGCCGCCCTTGGTGCCGCTCGAGCCGCTCGCAGAACGAGCCGAGTGACGGTGCCACCTGTAGCATAGCTCAAACTACACGGAACCCGCGAAAAGGGTCGGCGCCTCGGTATTGGCCAAACCACAACTATGCACAGTCCAGCGACGCGAACATCTCTCGGGCCGCGCAAAGCCATGGCAAGATTTCTTCATACATTTGTGTTGATGTGAGCTAAGCACCACTTTGCCGAGTGTGGAGACGATACCGCACCCCATCTTAAAGGCGGCAGCTCCCATGAGCATAGTTGTATTTTTAAAATTTAAAATTAACAATAATAATAAAATAAAATAAAAAAATTAAAAAAAATTCAATCTGGCTTTGGCTTTTACAATTGCTGAACACAATATATAATTGGTAAGTTTGTCACGTCCAAAATAAATCTAGCTGCAATGATTCCTAAAGTAAATAGCAGCAAACACCTCCATCACCACCTCCACCACACAGACATGAAAAAAAAACAAAAAAAAAACTTGTATAAATCATGTTTTTAAAAGAGAAATACAAATGGCTTCCAATTGTTTGAAACTGTGAAAATGGTTAACTATTGCTTCATTTGCAGCAACGATGAGTTTGTATACTTTAAAATTGCTTTGGTGTAGTTGTATTTTTATAATTAAATATTGTTTCAACAATCTATATCAAGAAAAACCTGTAATACAAAACAATAACTTCTAACTCAGCTCGATTATAAAAATGAAATCAACCAAGAACAATATACTGAGAGTAGTTGGTAACGTTAAAGGCTGCGACTACACTTGGATCGTAACAAAGTTTTACCAGCGAGGGGATCCGTTTCCGTCGATCTCACCTGACAGAAAGTAGGAGGGCTGCCATATCGGAGTGCAGAACAGAGATAATTGGATCTGTTTGAAGAGAAGTCGTTGGCCTTACAGCAGTGGATAAAACATGTGGTTCAGCATGCACTTCCAGGTAGCCTTTTGGGCAGCCTCGGGGCTCAAGGCCATGCCAGGGCCAGGCATAAGGGATGAAGGAGAAGCTGCACAGCAAAAGTAGATGGCCGAGCAAGCACAACGAGAATGTTTGAAACTGAAAAAGAATATGGGGTGAGAACAGAAGGGAGTGTGGTTAAGCAAGTCAAAGATATAGTGTTACGGCTGTGGAAATTCGCATTACACCATAAAGGACCCTCAGGTGATATATCTTCATAGGTACATGTGTAGTTAGCCCAAACCCATTGTATAGAGGGAATTATGTGATCCATCCGGGCTGCAGCGCTTTGAGTTAGGCGTTTTTCTTTTTCTATCTTTTATTTCAAACACACAACATTTCAACAACCACGCCATACCCATCACAGCGCCAACCACACTGCAACCACACCACCTCCACCATCTACGCTACTACATCTTCGCCACTACGTCCGCTTCCGAACGGCAAACAAAGGCGCAAAGGAGGGACCTGCGAGGACGCGTGGGTTTTCCCGCCTGTTTTTCGCACCATTTTTACGCGCTTGGTGTGAAGGAAGAGGGGAGGGCGGCTCGCTGCCGATTGGTGGATGACCAGCGTGAGGCGGTCGGGGAGAGGGAACGCCCCTCTTCGAGAACCCTCTCGAAGGAGGGTGGAGCCGAAAATGGGGGCGGAGTGAAGGGCGGAGCCCCGGGCTATAAAAGTCGGACACGGGCGGAGCGCTCTCTCTCTGGCTGACTTCGTCTTCTTCTCACTCTTCCGGCTCGCTCTTCCTCTTCGTCTCCTCAGCGTGGTGGCCGCTGGCCTGGTCTTCTGTGGTGCGGTCCCGAGACCCTGCTGGCGGGATGGAGAATCTCCCATTCCCCACACCACGACCTCGAACAACCACGTTTCCCCCCCCCCTTTTCTATCCGCGCTGAGATAGCGCAGGAAACCCCGTCCGTGGCGTCGAGCGGCCAACACGTGCCGGCGCAAGGTACGCCGGAGAGGACTCACCTACCACGCCAGGGATCGGAGTCGCGGCCAGGCGCGACCACGCCGACGGACGTGGGAGAGGGACTCGACGGCCCAAAGGGAAGTCACCATTTTCTTTTCGGGGTTTTTTGTATGGATCTTGTGGCGCCGTGTCTCGTAAAGTAAAACTGTATAAGTGTTGCTGTGTGTATGCGTATTCGGTTGTCGCTCTGCATTGTCACTTTTGTTTTGGCTGCTATATGTGCATTTTGATTATTGTATGGCTGTAAATACGAGCCTTCTGTGCTGGTCTGTGTGTGTGTGAATAAACGTGGTTGTGTGAACTTGGTGCCCGTTTCGCTTTGTCTTTTCTCCATTGACTCTCCATCCTGCTTCACGTAAAGGGTTCGTTGCGGGTGCAAGATCGCGGTAATTAATCTGAACCGTCCAGGTTGACGATAACACTGCTCGGTTATGCCGATAGCACGGAACGGGCCACCCAAGCGGCTCGTGTCCGGAGTCGACCTGTGGCGAGGTACGATCGCCCGGTTTACCATCCGCATGGGTACTTAGGTAGGTCGAGTTTGGCGAACAACCCTATCCTACGCGGGTGGCAGATTGGCACAATTGTGGTGAGGTCGAAAGGCCCACCCGTGACTGTGTCCGGGCGATAGTTCCCGGAGGGTCACGACTGAATTGTCCGTCCGGTGGGCGACGTGCCGTGATCCGAGTTATGTGGCCGTTCGCATGCCGGCGGGCGCGAATTCGCAACAATATTTACAAGAAAGTTTGGAGATTACAATATTAACAAGAGCATGTCCTTCAAATCATAAATGGGGATTTGTTTTAAAATGTGGGAAATTATGCAGAGCAGATGAGTGATCGTGAGATATATATATATATATATATGTATATATATATATATATATATATATATATATATATATATATATATATATATATATATATATATATATGTATATATATATATATATATATATATATATATATATATATATATATATATATATATATATATATATATATATGTATATATATATATATATATGTAGATATATATGTCTCTCAATCAATCAATCAAGCCTGGTGGTGAGTTAGTGGCTAAGGTGACTGGCATAGGATCTTAGAGGGTCCTCAGTTCGAGTCCCATTGGCTGCTGAATTAACACCAGGCGGGGTTGAGTCAGCCTGTCATTCCTTCTGAGGTCGGGGAAATGAGTACCAGTGTACTGGCAATGGGGCACAGCATCAGCCGCACAGCTGCGCTTCCAGGAAACGACAGCTACCCTGGCAGCCAAGCCACCATATGCAAAAACAGAACAGTGCTATATGTCGTTTTTGGCCCCATCTCTCAATGGTAAAGAATTACATCTGAAATTCCAGTTTCCGGATCCAGATCTTCACCAAAATCGAATCAATTTGTCCTTGTGTGACATCATGCTTACACATTAATCAAAAACTGCAATAATGTTCATCACAGGCAACAATGATGTGGTATTGAATCAAAATGAATTGTATATTATTGTGGTTCTGTAAAATCACATTCCTCCAAGGCAATGGCACACAACATGCAGCGATCCCAAGGCAGTAATTTCATTAGTTTGTGTGTGGTTAGTCCCTTCCATATGTCAAGTGGGTAAATGGGAAAGATGTGTTGCATAGGGCTTTTAGTTTGGTCTTCAATCCCTGCTCTTATTTCACTCTTTGCCCCACTTTGTCTCTCTCACGAACCACACAAGCAATGAAAGGAACCAAGCAAAGCAGCACCGCGAGCGCCTCATTTGCGTCTGCGCGCCATTTTCCATTCAAAACTGCGCGCCAATTTCCAACTGCCATCTCACCTCAGACCTCTATTCTGCTCACCACGACGTTACACGCCCACCACAAAACCACTCCACACATCTCCCAAAAATCCCCAACAACAACTTACATTCATGTCTTTACTACAAATGCCGCAGTTATGAACATTCCCTCCCTCTTAACTACAGATGCCGCCATAACGAGCATCCCCTTCCTCTTTTCCGAGACACCACATTTACAATAGCCTCTCGCAACACCACAACATACTCTCACCTCTCTACAACTACCACAACTACCACCTATTCTTCGAACGCTCACCACAGCCTGCCTGGAAGGATGCTGAGGGAATGAGAGTCAGGTTATTTCGGGGATTAACTCGAAACGCGAACGTGCGCTGGAATTCGTTCAAATACGTAGAAGTAGTGCTGCGATTTCCCTAAATGACCATGTTTGAATGGAGGCCAGCGCACTTTCGGGGCTGGAGAGCGCTTCCAAAAACCCTGGCCCCATGTCAATCTTGGAGCTCTGATATGTGGCCAAGTCAGTGAGCGAGTGAGGCATTTTCAGTCTCAGCACCAGACGGGGCACAGCTACGGCACAGGATGACCGCTGTGGGCCAATGGGAAGGCTAGAAATCACCAACAGCCCCATTTTATCTGACTCTTAGCTCCTCCCTCGCCCCAGGCTCATAAAAGGAACAAATTCAGCCAGATATAGAGAGATATTGCCAGATGACAGACTTCGCCAGACGGAGCAGACTACGGCAGACTTCAGACCTCGCCAGGGAAGCAGACATCGGCAGACGGCGCAAAAAGGGCAAGCACCAGTTACACTGACAGACTCTGACACACTCCATTAGGATCTTTCTCGTACACGTCTTTCTCTTGTCTGCTGTGGAAGCACAAGAGCAATCGGCATGGGCACGTCCGAACAACCGTTCTTTTCAAAGCGAAACAACCGTTCTTTTCAGAGTGGCCCAAACGATCTTTTCAGTGAACCTTGCTGACTCGCATCTCACATCTTCCTCTTACACCACACTGCATGACACGTTGCACGGCACTCACACCTTCAGTATTTCTGCCTCTTTCCCCTTTCCAAAGTGTTTGGGTTGCGCAGGTTCACCAACCATACCAGGTATTAAGAGGTCGTTAATCCTGAACTGCTTCTTATCTCTCTGCGCTATCTCTAATTTTCCTGTGTGTGTGTGTGTGTGTGTGTGTGTGTGTGTGTGTGTGTGTGTGTGTGTGTGTGTGTGTGTGTGTGTGTGTGTGTGTGTGTGTGTGTGCGCGCGTGTGTGTGTGAGAGTGATGCCACCTGCATAAGTTGAGACCGTTTAAGCATATTCAGGGTAACTCTGCACTGTCTTCTTTTGTGATTATTGCATTTCTTTTGCCACACCCACAGGTTCCTTGCTTTCCCCTGCTGTACATTTGTGAATAAATCCCTTACTGTGCCACATCACTTTCCTTGCTTTCTTAAATACATGTGCCTGTTAGAAATGTACCCAGCTCGTTTTTGTCTTTTCCTTCATTGGTCTAGCATGGTCCACACCACAGCAGAGCCGGGACTTTATACCCCAAAATCTGCTTATGAGCCGGTGCATACTTGGCAGCTCTGCTCGGCTGCAGTTAAAACAGTAAGTTCAGCAAGTACGCATCGAGGGCGCGATTCTCCGATAAGGTGACCACGTGTTCCAAGTTAAACGGTTGTTAGACGGAGGTCACTGGATCAGTGGAAAAATTATTGGTGTCAGCAGCCGATTGGTAACCTGCCGCGACACAAATTTATTCGTGTGCGACAGCCTGCAATTCCCGGTGAGTCTGGAGAGGAATAAGAGACAGCCCCTCCATCGTAGTTCCCCCGCGACCCTGGGTCCGCGACAATATTAATTGTTCACAAAAAATGGAAAATTGCAGTCAAACAAAGCTCCCAATTTTCGGATAAAATATTGCACATTTGATTAACAAATGCAATTAAAATAACAAATTATGACAAAAGCATATCAATAGCACAACAAAAACCCATGATCAAACTATCAAAATTGCACAGAGTGAAACATCTTTTCATATGATTTCAGCAGTAATTTACACATTTTGGACTTCCGAACAGATATCACTTTGAATGCAAATCTGAGAGAAAGAATCCCGATCTCTGTCTATATCTATCGATCTAAATATTTAAATCTCTCCCTGTCTCCTCTCCCTCTCCCTCTGAATCGAGGCTCATAAAGGGGCGAAACGAGAGAGGGCAGCAGGTTTACAGACTACCAAAGGATATGGGGGTGATGAGAGAAGGACTTGCACAAAGGAAGAGGAATAACAAAAACAAACAAACAAAAAAAAAAAGCCAGGTAAGTAACATAATCGGAAAAAATTTGTGTGAAGAGGAGATCGTGAATGCACAAGGGTGAGCACATGTGGTAACTAGAATGGCACTCGACAGAGCGCATACCTCAGCCAGGCTGAATAGTTTACGGTTTGTATCCCACTGATAGGCCGGATCTTGACCCGGACTTGAACTAAATTCTAATCAGCTCGTTCTTGTCACCGAACCAACTCGTCCAGCAAATTTTGTCATAATACGTCGCCAACTTTTTGAGATACCGTGCCAGATATCATTTTGGCCCTATCAATGGTGAAGAATCACTTGAATTTTTTTTTTTTGAGTCTACTTTCCAGATCGAGATTTTCACCAAATTCGAATGAATTAGTCCTCGTCACACACCAAACCTGTCCACCCGGTTTCGTCCGAATGTATCCGCAACTTTACGGGATATCCTGAGCAGACAAACAAACAAACAGTGGTGCAAACAACCTCCATCCACATTTGGTGGTGGAAGTAACAAAGAATTTTCAAAAATTGGTCCACTACCACAGAACATGTCGATCAACCTTGGAAATTCCTGTCTTTACTCAACCACCCCTCAAATTTCTTGATAAAATAATGACTATATAAAATAATAATAAAATATATGTGTATAAAAATTCTATATCTAAAAAAATGGCTGAATAAAATGACGAATTTCTTCTCAGAGTCAAATCTTTACTTCACTGCCTCTGCGTTATATTTGGAAGAAAAAAGAAAATTTCAACAAGAAAAAGCTCTAAATCCTGACAATCTATTGAAATGCAATGTTTTGGCAGAATTCTGTCTTTTCTCTCCCTTACAACCTCCATATTATCCAAAGCTGTTTTACTTTCCATCTCCATTTTTCATTTTTTTTTTAATCACAATTCAAAGCCACTTCCCAGAAGATAATACCTTTCAAAATGCAAATTGCTTCACCTCAAAAAGTTGCTTAAAATTTCGCTTTGAAAATATACTTTTTATTCCAAGCATAAAAAGATTCCATAATTTTACACACTCCAATGTAAAACAGGCACCCAAAGTGTGGATTTTCATTTCGGTGAATTAATTTAATGTACATCAATAAAAAAAATGATGTCCTATTTCAATTCTCAGAGGCCTACGATGAAAAAGTAATTTCATATTTGGTCTTGGTCACAATTGCACACATTACCATACCTGTCCTTTCCAGACAAGTTTACAAGGTAGCTTTTAAAGCCCGATGCCGACAAAGCATCCTCGGCCAGATTGATTCAAACCCTTTTAATTTCTTATAACATCTCTGGGCATTTTAAAGTCATGTAAACCAATATTGCTTAGCCTTACAAACCCCCCAATCAATTATCTCCAGTGTTGAGCAGTTGCTTGGAATACTCCTTTTCACAGTTCTCCTTTTGCATTTCTCAGCTCATCGAAGGGAGTTCCATGGAGTATGGATATTCGCTAAGTTGGTGCTGCTGCATCCACTCGTACCCTTCTTATGGAGGTGCAGTGGTGAGAAAAAGTTTGCGAACCCTTTAAAGGTTTCTGTATTTCTGCATGAATTTGACTGAAAATGTGATCAGATCTTCATCTTAATCCTAATAATAGATAAAGAGAACCTGATTTAACAAATACCACTCAAAAAAAATATATACCTTTTCATTTATTTATTGAGCAAAGTGATCCAACATTCAATTTCTTTGTTGGAAAACGTTTGTGAACCTCCACATTCAGGAACTGGTGGCACCCTCTTGAGCAGCAATAACTTCAACCAAACCTTTCCTGTAACTCTTGAGCAGTCCTGCACATTGACTTGGAAGAATGTCGGCCCATTCCTCGTTATAGGACTGCTTCAACTCAGAGGTATTCGTGGGCTTTCTTGCATGAACTGCTCGCTTCAGGTTCTGCCACAACATTTTAATTTTAATTGGGTTCAGGTCTGGACATTGACTTGGCTATTCCAAAACATAAAATCTCTTCTGCTTCAGCCATTCTGTTGCAGATTTACCTGTATGTTTCGGATCGTTGTCTTTCTGTGTGACCACTTTCTGTTCAGCTTCAGCTCACTGACGGATGCCCTGACTTTCTCCTGTTGAATTTGCTGGTACAATCCAGAATTCATGGTTCCGTCAATGATGGCAAGCTGTCCGGGTCTTGAAGCAGCAAAGCAGCCGCAAACCATGATACTCCCACCACCATGCTTCACTGTTGGGATGAGGTTCTTATGTTGGAATGCAGTGTTTGGTTTTCACCAAACATAACATTTCTCCTTTAAGCCAAAAAGTTCCACTTTTGACTCATGTGTTCACAGAACATTCTTCCAATACCCTTCTGGATCATCCAGGTAGTCTTTGGCAAACTTGAGATAGGTGGCAATGTTCTTCTTGGAGAGCAGTAGATTCCTCCTTGCTATCCTCCCATGGACACCATTCTTATTCAGTGTTTTCCTACTAGTGGACTCACGAACACTGATAGCCAATGAAAGAGAGGCCTGCAGATCCTGCGATGTTACCGTGGGGTTCTTCGTGACCTTTTGGATTATTGTACACCTTGCTCTTGGAGTGATTTTCGTTGGATGACCACTCCTGGAAAGAGTAACAATGGTGTTGAATTCTCTCGATTTGTACACCATCTGCCTGAAGGTGGATTGGTGGAGCCCACATCTTTAGAATGGTTTATAACCCTTTCTAGACCGATGAGCATCACCAACTCATTTTTTGAGGTCCACAGAAATCTCTTGATCGGGGCATGACATGCTTCCACAAACCTGTGTGGTGAAGACCAGACTCTGATGGTAATGAGCAAATTTTCTGATTATTCTGAAGACCACCCAAACTCAATTCTGATTATTTTCCCATTGATTTAAACACCTGACTGTAATTATCCCCTTAATTGAGCTGATTAACCGAGAGGTTCACATACTTTTTCCGACAAACAAATTGAATGTTGGATCATTTTTCTCAATAAATAAATGAAAAAGTAGATTGTGTGTCTGTGTGTGTCTGTGTCTGTGTCTGTGTCTGTGTGTGTCTGTGTGTGTCTGTGTGTGTCTGTGTGTGTCTGTGTGTGTCTGTGTGTGTCTGTGTGTGTGTCTGTGTGTGTGTCTGTGTGTGTGTCTGTGTGGGTGTCTGTGTGTGTGTCTGTGTGTGTGTCGGTGTGTGTGTCTGTGTCTGTATCTGTGTGTGTGTCTGTGTCTGTGTCTGTGTGTGCCTGTCTGTGTCTGTCTGTGTCTGTCTGTGTGTGTCTGTGTGTGTCTGTGTGTGTCTGTGTGTGTCTGTGTGTGTCTGTGTGTGTCTGTGTGTGTCTGTGTGTGTCTGTGTGTGTCTGTGTGTGTCTGTGTGTGTCTGTGTGTGTCTGTGTGTGACTGTGTGTGTCTGTGTGTGTCTGTGTGTGTCTGTGTGTGTCTGTGTGTGTCTGTGTGTGTCTGTGTGAGTCTGTGTGTGTCTGTGTGTGTCTGTGTGTGTCTGTGTGTGTCTGTGTGTGTCTGTGTGTGTCTGTGTGTGTCTGTGTGTGTCTGTGTGTGTCTGTGTGTGTCTGTGTGTGTCTGTGTGTGTCTGTGTGTGTCTGTGTGTGTCTGTGTGTGTCTGTGTCTGTGTCTGTGTCTGTGTCTGTGTCTGTGTCTGTGTCTGTGTCTGTGTCTGTGTCTGTGTCTGTGTCTGTGTCTGTGTCTGTCTCTCTGTCTGTGTCTGTGTCTGTGTCTGTGTCTGTGTCTCTGGCTGTGTCTGTGTCTGTGTCTGTGTCTGTGTCTGTGTCTGTGTCTGTGTCTGTGTCTGTGTCTGTGTCTGTGTCTGTGTCTGTGTCTGTGTCTGTGTCTGTGTCTGTGTCTGTGTCTGTGTCTGTGTCTGTGTCTGTGTCTGTGTATTTGTTTAATCAGGTTCTCTATATCTGTAATTAGGATTTAGATGAAGATTTGATGACATTTTAGGTCAAACTTATGGAGAAATACAGAAAATTGAAAGGGTTCACAAATATTTTCTCACCACTGTACAATCCAAGATTGTAGGGAACTGCTATCCGGCCGTGCCGGCCCCCTAATATTTCAATTATCGGTCCATCTCCATCCTGCCGATGTATCTATCACGTGTGCTCATCCAGCCTGTGCTTGTCCAGTAACATTTCTTATCCATTCCTGAAGTTAAAAATACAAAAGGGAATATTTTTGGAACACTTCAAGTCAAAACGTTCTGCATGCCTCAAACTCCTTTGTCCATTCTCTCTTGTTTGTACAATTGTCTAAATCTATCCAGTCGTGCTCTTGGTTCTCCATACCTACCAATGGATCCTTTTCAATTCGTCCTGACCCGACTTCTCGCGAACCTTCAATTTCCTTGTTTGTTGGTGCATCTTTTGTCCACATATTCTCCTTTTATTATTTGTTGATGGAGTGATCTTCCACCCTCTCTTGTAAAGTTATTGGTATTTAACTGCCACTATTATGTGGGCATTTTCCCCATTGTCGTCCAAGCCTCAATCCTCATCCCAGATCTATGAGATTGGACGTATTCACATATTCGGCCAGAGCTGCCTCCCGACATTGAAGCATGTTTAATCCATTTTCGTTTTGTGTAAAATTAAATAATTTTGTGAAAATTACTTTCACAAAAACACGAGAACAAAGAAAAGTTTTGATTATTTATCAGTGTTAAGTGTGCACACACAAACTTAGAGAAAACACAGATGATTATATGTAAGCACTCTTTCAAAGCTTGGAAGCAACCATCATCTCAGATGAGAAGTGAAAGTTGCTTTTTGGCACCTCCGACAGTATGCGGTTTGCCATTGCCTTTCCAATGGGAGTCAGGGTAGGAATTTGGCCAGGATATTGTGAAACAACAGACTATTTTTGAAAGGTACTGTGGAGTCTGACATCGACTTTCCAAGCACCAGCACACAGGTCAGCATAATGTCCCCTCCATAGGTTAGTGTACTCACAAATACAGTTCTCGAAGAACACCTTGCCTGAGAAAAACGTGTATTTAGAGTTTTCAATCAGATACTATCAGAACAGGTATTGAATTCGGATGAGACAATACAAAGGCAAATAGGCTGCCTCTGATCCATCCAACCGGGACACATGAGACACAATACAGTATTTGCATTTTGATCGTTAACTATTTGTTATAATCTGCGATTCAGTGAGTTAACTTAGCCAAATCAACCCCCCCCCCCCCCAAAATGCACTCTGCTCGACCTGCATCAAAAATTAGCCATTTTGGAATCTCAAAATTGGAATAAATTTGCGAGGAGAAAGACCAACCTCACAATGTAGCTGTGCTGTGGCATCGCAAAGAAATAGGTTGCCATTTTGCAATGTTGAGTGACGATCTCGCGGGATGACGTTATCGCTTGATCGTGAGTGAAGTGGACTGTCGCTGAGCCAACCCAGCAAAAATGCTGGTGGAACTTCCTCGTGCGGTGTCCGGCAAAATGAGTGCAGTTTGACCAGCGATATCGGCCTAAGAAATCCGGAACAAGTGCACATTCAGAAAAAAAATTAACAAAGGCATTTTGCAACATCAAACAGCACACTTCTTTTCAGCACATCCAAATCTGTTAACAGCTAACCAACCCTCTCCTTTTCAAAGTTGATGGATAATTAATATCTAATATATAAAAGGAGCTCGGTCTCAGCGTGCCTGCGTGCATTGGTCAACAATAATCCTGTAGGGGATATCACTAATCAAGCAATAACGGGAACTCTCATACAGCGCAGCAAAGCAATACACGCATATACACTGATGAGCCAAAACATGATGACCACTGACAGATGAAGTGAATAACAATGATTATCTTGTTACAATGGCACCTGTCAAGGGGTGGGATAATTTATATATATATATATATATATATATATATATATATATATATATATATATATATATATATATATATGAGGCAGCAAGTGAACAGTCAGTTCTTGAAGTTGATGTGTTGGATGCAGGAGAAATGGGCAGGAGTAAAGACCTGAGCGGCTTTGACAAGGGCCATATTGTTATGGCCAGACGACTGGGTCAGAGCATCTCTGAAACGGCAAGGCTTATGGGGTGCACCCGGTCAGCAGTGGTGAGTACCTACCGACAGTGGTCCGAGGAGGGAGAAACCACAAACCGGCGACAGGGTGTTGGGCACCAAAAGCTCATCGATGCGCGAGGGCAACGAAGGCTATCCCGTCTGGTCCGAGCCGACAGAAGGTTGACTGTGGCACAAGTCACAGAAAATTTTAATGGTGGTCACGGGAGGAATGTGTCACAGTCCACAGTGCATCGCAACCTGCTGCGTAGCGGCAGACCGGTCAGAGTGTCCATGATGACCCTTGTCCACCGTCGAAAGCACCTACAATGGGCACGCGAGCGTCGGAACTGGACCTTGGAGCAGTGGAAGAAGGTCGCCTGGTCCGATGAGTCCAGTTTTCTTTTAGATCACGTGGATGGCCGTGTACGTGTGCACCGTTTACTTGGGGAAGTGATGGCACCAGGATGCACTGTGGGAAGACGACAAACCGGTGGAGAGAGTGTGATGCTCTGGCCAATGTTCTGCTGGGAAACCCTGGGTCCGGCCATTCACGTGGACGTCAATTTTACATGTGTCACCTACCAAAACATCGTTGCAGACCAGGTACACCCCTTCATGGCAATGGTATTCCCTGATGGCAGTGGCCTCTTTCAGCAGGATAATGCGCCCTGCCACACTGCACACATTGTTCGGGAATGGTTTGAGGAACATGATGAAGTGTTCACGGTGTTGCCCTGGTCTCCAAATTCTCCAGATCTTAATACGATTGAGCATCTGTGGGATGTGCTTGACCGACAAGTCCGATCCACTTCGCAACTTACAGGACTTGAAGGATCTGCTGCTAATGCTTTGGTGCCAGATACCACAGGACACCTTCAGGGGTCTTATAGAGTCCATGCCTCGGCGGGTCGGCACTGTTTTGGCGGCACACTGAGGACCAACAGCATATTAGGCAGGTGATCATAATGTTTTGGCTCATCAGTGTACATGCATACACACAAATGAACAAGCAATATGTAACATGCTGCACACACACATGAGGAAAGTTTGTTTCCTGGCATGGCCCGTCCCAAATACGTACCGCAGACAGTTTGATCAAAAGAAGGGTGAGAGGTGGGGGTTGTGTAATACCGGATAGCACCGCATGATGCTATATGACACACATTTATGTGGAGAGAATTGGGGTCTTCCCCAACCCTGAACCCCCTCCCCCAGATATGCTGCCAGACAGAAACCATACTTGGGTTACCCTTAATCAACGTGCAAAGTTTGGTTGGATTTGGTTCGGCAGTTTTTTTTGTTGTTGTTGTTGAGTATTTGAAGAACATGCAAAACAAACAAACAAACATACAGTGCCAAGAGAAAGTCTCCACCCCCGTTCAAAATTTTCACCTTTTTCACTCGAATTGACCAATCTGGTTTTGTATTTTCAATTAATTTTCTGAAATTAGGAGAATTTGTTTTTCACTTGGAAGTTGTGGGTTACGATGTGTGAATAAAGGTGGAAAAAGTCTGATTTAATGCAATTCAATTCCAGGCTATAAGGTAACAAAAGGTGAAAAATTTGAAAGGGTTTGTATACTTTCTATAGGCACTGGATATACAAATATGCAAATTCAGTTTTACAATGTAGATTATATTTTGAAACCTCAGTGGTATCCTGCTCTGTCGGTGTACATGAATCAACAGCCGCCAGCTTTTACACAGAACAACATACATTTGAGCTGTGCTGTAGTTAAAGAACAAACACGTAAATGTATTAAAAGTTTAAAAACCTCAGAGAAGTGGGCAGCTTATAAAGCAGGCAATTTGTTTCACAAGTTGCCCTTCGTTTGGCTTTGCGTTCTTGTTGGCACAGCAAGTGGACAAGATGTCCAACAAGTGATTCACAGGTGTCTGGAGTTGTGAGGCCTGTTCCAGCTAATGGCAGCAAGTTATTCTTGACGAATATATAGATATATTGTTATAGCCTGGAATTAAATTGCCTTATATTAGACTTTTTCCACTATATTTACACATCTTAACCCACAACTTCCAAGTGAAAAACAAATTCCACAAATTTCAGAAAATTAATTAAAAGTACAAAACTCGAATATCTTGATTGGATAAGTGTCCACCCCTCTTATAATATCAATTGTAAATTAGCTCAGGTGTAACCAATCACCTGCAAAATCACACACCGAGTTAATTGGCCTCCACTTGTGTTAAATTGTAATGATTGTGATTGTTTCAGAATAAAATCAGCTGTTCCTGCAGGTTTCCTCTGCTGGATAGTGCATTTCACATCAACGACTAAACAATGAGCACCAAGGAGCTTTCAAACGACCTCCAGGATAAAGTTGTGGAAAGGCACAGATCAGGGGATGGGTATAAACATTTTTCAAAGGCCTTGAATATTCTTTGGAGCAGAGTCATGACAATCATTAAGAAGTGCAAGGCAGATGGTATCACCAAGACCCTGCCTCAATCAGGCCATCCCTCCAAACTGGTTGACCAAGTAACGAGGAGACCGATCAGAGAGGCCACCAAGAGGACAATGGCAACTTCGAAAGAGCGACATGCCTTCATAGCAAAGACTGGTCACTGTGTGGATGTGACAACTCCATCACAAGCACTCCACAAGTCTGGCTGATACGGTCGGGTGGCAAGAAGGAACCCATTACTCAAAAAAACCCATCTTGAGTCCCATTTGAGGTATGCAAAAAACCACTCCCGAGATTCTGAAGTTATGTAGAAAAAAGTTTTGTGATCTGATGAAACCAAGATGGAACTTTTTGGCCAAAATGTAAAACATTATGTTTGGCGCAAACCCAACACAGCACATCACCCAAAGAACACCATCCCGACTGTGTAGCATGGTGGTGGCAGCATCATGTAATGGCGATGTTTCTCATCACCAGGGACTGGGGCACCTGTCAGAATAAAAGGGAAAATAGATGGAGCAAAATACAGAAAAATCCAAGAGAAAAACCTGCTACCTTCCGCAAGAAAGCTGAAATTGGGATGGAAATTCACCTTTCAGCTTGAAAATGACCCGAAGGACACAGCCAAAGCTACAATGGAGTGACTAAGGAACAAAAAGATAAGTGTCCTTTAGTGACCCAGTCAGAGCCCTGACCAAAATCCAATCAAAAATCTGTGGCATAACTTGAAGATTGCTGTCCATCAACGCTCCCCACACAACTTGACTGAGCTTTAATAGTTTTGTTCAGAAGAATGGGAAAATATTACCCAATCAAGGTGTGCAAAGGTGGTAGAAACCAATCCCTACAGACTCAGCTGTAATTACTGCCAAAGGTCAGTCCACCGAGTATTAACTCAGGAGGCTGGACACATATCCAACCAAGATATTCTAGGTTTGTATTTTTCATTAATTTTGTGAAATTTCTAGACTTTGTTGTTCACTTGGAAGTTGGTGGGTTACGATGTGTAAATAAAGGTGAAAAAAGTCTGATTTGATGCAATTCAATTCCAGGCTGGAAGGCAACAAAAGGTGAAAATTTTGAAAGGGGTTGTACACTTTCTAGAGGCACTGTATATGCAAATTCAGTTTTACAATGTAGATTATATTTTGAAACCCTAGTGGTATCCTGCTCTGTTGGTGTACATAAAACAACAGCCGCCAGCTTTTACACAGAACAACATCCATTTGAGCTGTGCTGTAGTTAAAGAACAAACACGTCAATGTATTAAAAGTTTTAAAACCTCAAAGAAGTGGGCAGCTTAGAAGGCGAGCGATTTGTTTCACTTGTTGCCCTTCGTTTCGCATTGTGTTCTTGTTGGCACAGCAAGTGGACAAGACGTGTAACAAGAGATTCACAGGTGTCTGGAGTTGTGAGGCCCGTTCCAGCTAATGACAGCAAGTTATTCTTGACGAATATATAGATATCTTGAAGCCAACTGACCTCCTGAGTGGAAAACAAAGAAGAAAACAAATTTTGTGAGGGAGTGAGGGACTCAGGATAAAGCAAGTTTCATCCACGTGTTGAGATGTGCAGTAAAACGCCTGCATATCAACTATTCCTTTAGACCACCTTGAATCCACACTTCATCCTTCTTCTTGGCCGTAATATTTTTCTAAACCCTGAAATTAGTACTTTTTCAGTACTCCTGCAATTTATCAACAATATCCTGTGACTAACAGATTCAATGAAAAAAAAAGCAGTGTGAAGCATGAAAAAAAACAACCCTAAACACATGATTATGCAAATCAGCACAAATGAGGGTCTGCAAAGCAGCTGAGCCTCGATAGGCCTGCAACAAATTCGTTTTGGCACTACGCACCACTCCAAGCTCGGGTTTGGCAAGTAAAGATTTGAAGAATTCCCAGGATAACGAATTGTGCACATATTAAACGACCCATCAAACAATTCCCACAGTTCTGCATTTTTTAATTATGCCACTGTAGGAGAGCCATATGGCTCATTAACGGTGGTGCAACAGCCAAACGAGATCCTTCCAATTGTAGCTTTCAGCCTGTCATAGTGGAGGACACGTTGTCTCGCTGCAGTCAAGCGTTTCAGCAATGAGCTTGTGAAAAAAAAAATGTGTAAAAGTGAAACTGTCATTAATCATTGGCCATCAATATTAAAGTGCATCTTGTCGAGGTTGATAAAAAGTAGAAGATCGAAAAGGTCGCAACAAAAAGTAAAATAAACAATTAATACTGCTAATTGTCAAACAGCAGTCCATCATTAATATTAACCACGTTCGTCTGGATACAATTGCTGTGTTGCTACACAATCCAGTACCACTTGGGGCACTACCATAAAAGATGGTGATCATGGTCAGAAGGATTTGCACGACTGTGCCGTCAACATTGGCCTTTGCAGTCTTGAAATTTGAAATATTAGCAAGACCAAATCTTTCAGAATCAACTTTCACGAATAAACAGCAGCCTCATAGCCAGAATCACAAAGCAAAAATATAAAAGGTTAAATAATAATTGATTTTATTGAAGGCAAAACAAGGAAGAAGATGGGGAAAAGGGCTGAAAAAAAAAAACAAGAAAGAAAGAAAAAAAAGACAGCAAAAGGGTAATTGCATTGTCTTGCTGACAGTAATGGATGGACAAAGATCTCCAAAGGGCATCATTACCATGGAACACTACAAATAAAAGTCAGCGTCGATAGTCACAGATATTCATAGGTTTATATAAACACGAGCTGTGGATAGCTGTGTTCACACAAAAAGATTTTTTATATGCAGGACAAAACAGTCAGCATGAATCCTTTGTTGGAAGCCGTTCATCAATTAATTTCGTTTTGTTTGCAGTCTGTGGCTGCTACTTGAATCATTCCTGAGAGAATGGCTGTGCCACTGATGCTTTGCCCCCCTATAGGTTGGAGCAAGTATTTGAATTTGTTCATGGTCCGGGTGATAGCTCGCCTACTCTTTGTGAAGGGTACCGTGGGATCTTTAATGGCCAATGACTAATGCTGGCAGATGCGACAACAAATTTGAAGTCCATCTGAGGAACGGTGCACACAGCGACACCTCGCCCTGCCTGTGAGACATCAGGATGATAGTTTATAGCTGGGCAGAGATTAGATCCTTGGCTAAATGATTGAGGCGAGTGTGAATACCGCTAGGCCATCCTGCCAGCTTGATGGAAGGAGTAAAGCTGAAACATAGCATTAACAAGAAAGAGCAATCGGAGATTGCAGACCCATGCCAGGAGTTGTTTTATGTGATGCTTGTGTGTTACTTAATTAATATATTCCAATACGTACAGTAATTATATGTAATTAATACATTCCAATGGTATGTAACGAATAGATGTACTCCGTTTACAAGAGTACATAATTAGGAGATGTACGAAACTTCCAATGGTACATAATGAAGACGTACTCACATATCAATAGTACGTAATAATTAGTAGACATACTCACTTTTTAATAGTATGTAATTGCAAGACATACTCACGTTCCAAAAGCACATAATTAGTACAAGTACTCATCTTCCAATTGTATACCCACATTTCAAGAGTCCTTAATTCATAGACTAATCTCATTTAAATGTTATGTAATTAATGGACGTACTCACCTTTCAAGAGTACCAAATGAGTAGATTCACTCACAATCCAATAGCATGTAGTTAGTCGATGTACTCATGACCCAATAGTACTGTAGCGACGCTGGCGGCTGAGGTTAATCCCTCTGACCCAATTTGTGGTGACAGGCGGTAAACACCGCCAGCCTCGGATGGTCAAACTTCTCCCTTGGAGGCCAACAGCCGAGACTCTCGGAGACGAATGTGCGCGCGTGGGGAAACATTTAAGCACTGCACCAGGATGGCTCAATGGCATGGGGAAATAGCGGTGCGATGGGCGCACATAAATGGATGCACAGGGGGTTTATACTCGAACCGCACGACAAATATACCGACACAGCCACTTAAAATGAACACATTTAATGAAAATAGACAAATATTTACAAAGGACAATAATCAGAATAAAATAATATGTGAGAGAAAATAATCCTAAAGTCTAAATCGAAGCATCTCAACACACAAACTTAAATTCAGACAAGGGACAACGAAATATAAGAATATCCTTCCTTTATTCTGGCACATAGCTTGGCCCAGAGATGGTCTTTGTGGAACTTGGAATCGAGGCGCTTCTATTTGCATGTGCAGACGCGTGCAAAATGGTGCCAAGTCGCTCTCTTGCAGCGGGAGAAATGAACGTCAGGCAATTCGTGAGCGGTACTCAACAACAAGGCTCAATGACCCCATGCAGCTGCTTCATGCGTCGATCGTCCTAACCAACCTGTGATTAGACATACATGAGGCTCAGAATCCGTTCCTCATGACCCAACCAAGAGCCAAAGGCCAGCGTCTTGCTTCACCACGCCAGCCAAATCTCCTCAGCATGAATAAAAGATCATGCCGTCTTCTACATGCATCGAAGGAAAGCCAGCCGTAAAGCCCTGTTCTTACAGGTCATCTCCTAGCTACATTCTCTCTCGACCGCGTGTGTCCCTCTCACTCCGCACTCAACCCCTTTTCACACTGGCATTGTGTGTGCGCTCTCCCGATCTCTCAACTCTGACTGACGTCACCCCAAAACACCATTTCCTCCTCTGGGGTGTGGCATGCTTGCACGAAACCCAGGAAGGTGGGGCCTCCGCCTGCTCGGCATGTTTGGCTCGCTTGTAAATACAAAAAAACGTAGGAGTAGGTTAAAGAGGAGAAATCGTAAACTGGGGGAACTCATTCTTAATCCCCATCTAATTAACACAGCACCCCCCCCCCCCCACGTGGTGACAAGTCACACTTAAGCTCAAGGTTTCCCTACTTAATTACACCGAGACATCTCCTACACATCCACTAACCAAACAACTCCATTCAATCCTAACTTTCCTATTAAATTCCTCCATCTACCCCCACAACACTAACAGTACGTAATTATTAGATGACTCACCTTTCAAAAGTATGTAATTAATAGACGCATTCACATTTGAATAGTACATAATTAGTAGACGTACTCATCTTGCAATAGTATGTAAATAGCATGTGGTATGTTTGGGGAGAGAGGGGAGTAACATTTGACCACAGAGAAGATAAGAATGTATGGAGTAGCATGGTCTGTGTACGAGTAGTTAGCCAATCTCGATGTAATAAGTAGGCACACGTCAGCTTCAGGATCGTCTTGTTTGAATGTGCACCATACAGGGTGGTGCGTGGTAATAGTTAGTTAAACATGATGATGAAGGAAATTGTGTGTATAAACCCCGATGAAAACCTCGACCGGGGGCACCAGGAGACTTCGCAAGAGAAGAAGAGAGGGGCGGAGCTACAACCGTTGCCCGAGGGGTGGAGCTATGGATCACCCCGGAGAGGCGGAGTGTTGCCAAAAGAGAAGAGACAGGAGCTTATTGAGCAGTTGGGGTGTGTGTGAGAGGACATGGAGGTCTACGGAGAAAGAATTTGGAGGAGAAAATTTGGAGGAGAAGTTCTGTGGAGAACGTGTTTGGGAGGATCGCAGAGTTCTGAGAGTCTGAGGAGAGTTTAAGAATGTCGTCCTACCTGTCAGTCTTCGCCCAGTGTCTGTTCATCGTGCGACCAGTCTCATCATCGAGCCCATCATCCTTTTCATCCCTCAATCACCTGCTCGCGGCTGCCCCGCATCCATCCTTTCACAAGCTACCACCAGAGCTGAGTCCCCCGGTTTTATCCCTTTCCAGTCTGTGTTTAAATATGGTGTGTGGTGCCATAAGTATAATTCAAATTGTATATAATTATTTATCAATTGCATTCCCTTCCTTACCTTCCAACCCGCAGTCGTGGTCCTTTCGTCGGGTCAATCTTCCCATGTTATTTGGTTCGGGAAGAAGCCCGTTTGTGTGACAAGAGCTGAGGTTCTCGTGTTTCTCCTCACAACCGCGTGCCGAGTCCACCATAATTCGGATCATCTCCACAGGAGTTAAAACTGTTCGGTACATCGCGAGATTTACATCTCCTGCCACAACGAGCTCATCATTAGTTGAGCCGTTGATGCTGCATTATGCAACTGGTAAACATACTCACATTTCAACAGTACGTAATTAATAGACTACTCACGTTCCAATAGCACATCACTGGTACATATACTCATCTTGCAAAAGTACGTAATTAATATTGACGTAGTCTTGCTTCAAGAGTACGTCATTAGTAGACGTACTCATGTTCCAATGCGACGTGAGTAATAGGACACGCTCTGTGTGGACAGATAAAGACAAAAAAAAAAACCCCAACAAATAAACTGAAGCAAATGGAATACCCCTCCTCCGGTGAGGATAATAAAAGTAATCAAAACATCCAAACACTTTCGGCAAATAAAGAAGCAAATTATGTAATAAAAGTTGAGAGAACTTCCAATCCGATACCAAAAGGGCAGTGTGTAAAAATTATGCGGATTGACAAAAGTATAGATCAACATCAGGCTTGGATGTCTTTTCAGACGACAAAATCGGCAAAGCAGAGGCTGCCAGGATGGCTTTGGCCTTCGAGGTACGCACACACCTCTCAGCTGTCTCGCCAAGGTTCAAATCCCAACCCAGCTATAAACTGTCATCTCAGTGTTTCAAATGCACGGCTATTCATCAATGTGTGCCGTCCCTCGATTGACATGAAACGGGCATCCCATCTGCCGGCATTCGTTCATGGACGATAAAGATCCGACGATGCCCTTTGTGAAAAGGAGGTGAGCTATCGCTGGCATCATGACCAAATTCCAAATTTCTTCCCGAACCAGCAGAGGGCATTGCATCAGCGGCACATCCACGCCCTCAGCCAATGATGCTACCCCACAGCCTTGCACTGCATATGAATGAAGAAGAATAATCAGCATCGCAAATCCAGTGAATACATAATGAAGACCCAGTCTTGTTTGTGAGGGCTATTGTCGGTCTATGTCATCAGACAGGTAGAACAATGGATTAAGTCAGAGCAAAAGAGGTCAAAAGATGCTCTTTCGCTCCAAGGAAGGGTTAACGCCTGAAAAATCTGCTTCTCAGTTCTCACACAGATTTGCAAGCAAACGTTTTGTCAATGGCTTTTTGAACAGATATTACTCATCCAATTATTCGTTCGTTAATCTTCAAAAACAATTTTTAACAAGCTCAAATGAGTTAAGATCCTCGTCCTCTTAATGATGACGTCATAAAAACGAATATGACGTCATTGTGATGTAGGAGGAAGTTTCAAAATCAGAGATGGTTACTCTCTGCGCTGGGTATTTTTACTTTATATGCCAAATTTCAGGAGGTTTTGATGAAAACTGTAGGCTGTGAAACAAACAAGTCCACAAGAAGAAGCAGAAGAACAACAACGTGAGTAAGACTGAGAGATCCTCCACGAGGATCTAAAAAGCACATTTTTCAGCAAAAGGTAACTACCTCGGGATAATATCTATCTGTTGTTGCAACATGTTGGTGAAACCATGTTCCCTCAAAGATGCAGACTCAGCATTTTGCACAATGCATGATCAAAGGAGAGAGAAATGTCATTCAATCATGACAAACCTCACATTTAAACCCAGTTTATGCAGATGCATCATCAACCAAACCCAACACGTCTATTTTCAGGTTGAACCACTGAAAAAGATTCAGTCTCTCCAATTTCAGGGCCTCACAATCAGTTGCCATAGTGTTACAAATCTGGAAGCCATTTGCACACAAACAGACAGCAGTCCCGAAGTTCAGTTATTTTGATAAGTATGTGTATCGTTAGAATCCATCCTGTGTCGAAAGGGAATTTCATGTGTGCGCTGCGGATTTATTTTTTGTTAGGTTTTATCAACGACAACAACAGCGGACCGTCGCCTCGCTCCACCGTCGCCATTATGCACATGGCCGAAGGTGAGGAGGTCAGCAGAGCTACAATCGCCTCAACTCCGACTCCGCCCCAGAAAGGTGGGAGTTGCCCCGCCTACCGTAGGCCTGTCCAATGAGGGACGGCCAGCGAATCGCGCGATGCCACCGTCCAATCAGGAGGCGAGTGGCGAGAAAAGAAATCCCTCAGACCTCAAGAGAGGCGGTGTGAGACGCATTCTGTCTGGCTGTGCGCACGTCTGCCTTGCCTGGTGTGGCCTGATCAAGGAAGCTGTTTCGGGCTCGATCGCCGGTCGGCTCGTCATCTCACTCATCCGCCTTCGTGCTGGCTGGCGTCTGACGCTCTTTCCCTCGTCCCTGGTGCTTGGTGCTGCGTTGTGGCAGTGGGTTCGAGTCCCGCCACCGGACAAGCTCGACCAGACCGCTTGAGGCGGACAGGTGCAAGCATAGGCCCCGGTCCCCCAGCTGAACTATCCTCCTCGGCAGACGGACCAAATAAAAGACCATTAAGGTCCATTTATTTTGGAGTGCGTGTGTGTGTGTGTCTGAGTGGGCCCTGTCCTGAAGTAGAATTGCTGAAGTGTTTTCTTTTTGTTATACATTATTTGCATTTATTTTATTCGGGTAACTCTGCTCTTTGTGTGCTCCACTCCCCGATTATTGTTTATAAATAAACCCCCAGTTGTTCAATGTACCAACTCGTTGTCTGTCGTTTCTCCCATTGACCCAGCACGGTGCGTATTGAGAATTAGGGAGGCTGTTCGTGCTGTAAATTGTTCATTTGGTCCGGCGCGGCTTTGGTAACTTCCACTTGGTTACGCCGGATCAGAGTCGGTGATTGCGACTCGGTTCGGACAAAGTCGGCTGAGGGTGTGGCATCCCCGGTAGTTAGACGGCATGGGTACTGAGGTAAATTGGAATTAGACAAGTGGACCCTACCTCACACTGTCAAAATATTGGCGACCACGGTCCGCGAAGGGACCCATGACCTTTCAGACTTATCCGAGAGTTACGACCTAAATTCCAGGTATTCGGTGGGAGACGACTCTACTGCTCCACCTGGTGGTCGTTTATCGCCACCGAATCCTGGCCCACAACAATATTTCCTCTGGAGGCCGTGTGTTAAAGGTGGGATTGTGTACCATGAGGTGGTGGTGAACTGTACTCCCAACTTGAAGCCCTGGAGGGAAGAGTGGAATCGAACAGACTGAGGAAGGAAGTTACAAAGGGAGGAAAAAAAGAAAAAAAAAGACAGGAATAAAGAAGTGGATGAAAGCAATAAATTATCATTGTTCCTGGATTTCTGGAATTTTCACAAAGAAGAGGTTTCCGGAAGAACACGTGTGGCTTCACGTGGGGGCGGGGGAGGGGGAGTCGGGAGGCAGGGATGAAAGAGCAGAGTGAACAAGACCTCGAGAAGTGGTGGAAGAATACAGAGGCCACCTACCTGTCTGTAATGAGAGAAGCAAGCCCCAGGTTTCTGCATTGGAAGATGCTTATGATGTCGAGAGCTTTGGTTTAAAACAGTATTTGGGAGAGACACATCCTTCGACAAACACACACACACACACACACACACACACACACACACACACACACACACACACACACACACACACACACACACACACACACACACACACACACACACACACACACACACACACACACACACACACACACACACACACACACACACACACACTTTTAATTATATTTTCATTTTTGTTGCCACAATAAGAACATTTTTGTACTATGCATACATAGGATAAAATTAACCGGGCGTTGTGGCGTGCGCCTGTAATCCGGCTACTCGGAGGTTTGGGTTGGAGGATCGCTTGAGGACGGGCGCTCTGCACTGGGCCGCGCTATGAGAGGGTGTAGGGCAGCCCGGAATCATGGCGGAACCCAATCCTTATCCCTGTGTCGTAAGAGGCGACCAGGGTTGCGTCAGGAAGGGCATCCGGCGTAAAACCTGTGCCAAATCAGTATGCGGATCATAACGGATGATCCGCTGTGGCGACCCCTAACGGGAGCAGCTGAAATAAGAACAACAAACATAGAATAAAATTAATAGTTAAGGAAATGTATGGCATGAGTAAGATCGCTAATAACATGTACAACTATGGAGATAACCAACAAGAGAGCTCCTCCAGGATGATATCAAGAGTAGCAAAGGAAATATCTATTTTGACAAATGAAGATTCTCCATAAAGAACTGGGCAATTCCACAATTTCTTCTGTGGTCAGTCAGCCTCTGGGAGTTTTAAGTTCCTTGAGCTCCCAAGGCCTTGCAATATTGAGCAGATCAGATCTGCAAACTGACTTCTAAAGCCAGCTGCCACCTCAGAGCCAAGCAATTTCTAATCTACAGTCACCTTATAACAATGTATAAAGCCTTCAAATAATTTGAAATGCCATGGCATGTACAAGGATCCACATTATTGGCTCATGCTACTGCTTCCATTTCTTGACCACCTTGAGGCCATGGACCTTGTGTCAACACCTTCTCCTGATTCGTTGAGTTTCATCACCTGCTTCTCACTCAACACTGCAAGGTTTGTGGCTTTAATCTTTTACTATCTCTCTTCTCATCATATTCCTTCTGCCCCGTCACCCACTCCTGCTCCTCCAGCTCACATGCATTATCTTGCTTGCTCGTTTTTTATTTCCATCAAGAAAGCCACACTTTGTTAACCTCCCCAAGTCGAAGCCTCACGCCTATTTCCATTATTTAATTCTCATTTTCCTTCACTTGTGGAAACATCTTCACAAGATTGCTGATTCACACTCTTCTCTCCAATCTCTCAAGACTGCAGCCCATCAGAAAATCATGGCCTCTCCTTTTTCTTCCTCTGAGCTTTTCCACACAGACTGACCCACGACCCTAACCTCCCATCCTAACCCCTTTACCTGCCACCCAAAAGCATCGCTGACTTCAAAAAGATTTGGGGCATGGGCCCCCTCAAGCTTCAGATTCCTCCAGTTCCACCCCAATAAAAAATTTAGCACATTGGCACGTGTATAAAAATAGGCTCATCGTTACATTTCTTACATTATATAAAGGATGTTGCAGGTGTTCAAATTAAAGGACTTTTTTTTGTATTTTCAACCTTCGAGAATTCAAACAATGAATAAAGTACAAAAACAAAACGATATCCATTCACAAACGCTACTTGATTCTGCAAGAGCTATCACAACGATTAAACATTTCAAATATGGTGACACAATGTCATCTTTTACTTAATAATTAACCCTCACCACCTATGGTTGTAGAACAGTTATATTTGTCAAGGAACGACCTTAATTAATTTCTGGGAAGCATTAGTGTGTGCCGTCTGTTGTGCATCTTTGCAAAGCGATCAATGATGGCATCCTCCGACACACATCATTCCTGCCTGTAATGAATGCTTATTCATGTGTCTGACTCAGACTTCAAAGTCTGATTTCAAAGCCATGAAGTGACCTATCATTCCTCCCATGGGCCAGTGCCCAGCGATGCCTCTGCCGCCACTCCTCTCGCTTGGGCATGACCAGCAAGGGAATTAACAAACAGCAAAGGAAAAGAGAGAGAGAGAGAGAGAGAGAGAGAGAGAGAGAGAGAGAGAGAGAGGGAGAGAGAGACAGAGAGAGAGAAACAGAGAGACAGAGAGAGAGACAGAGAGATACAGAGAGAGACAGAGACAGACACAGAGAGACACAGAGAGACAGAGAGAGACAGAGAGAGACACAGAGAGACACACAGAGAGACACAGAGAGACAGACAGAGAGAGAGACACAGAGAGAGAGAGAGACAGAGAGAGAGACAGAGAGAGAGACAGAGCCACAGAGAGAGAGACACAGAGAGAGAGCCAGAGACAGAGACAGACAGAGAGACAGAGACAGACAGAGAGAGAGAGACAGAGACAGAGACAGAGACAGACAGACAGAGAGAGAGAGAGACAGAGACAGAGACAGACAGAGAGAGAGACAGAGACAGACAGAGAGAGACAGAGACAGACAGAGAGAGAGACAGAGACAGACAGAGAGAGACAGAGACAGACAGAGAGAAACAGAGACAGAGACAGAGAGAGAGACAGAGACAGACAGAGAGAAACAGAGACAGAGACAGAGAGAGAGACAGAGACAGAGACAGAGGGAGGGATGGGGAGGAAACACTGAAACCAGCAACTAAGAGGATTGAGTTCAGAAGGGTCAATGTGAGAATAAAGATCGTGGGTCAAAATGGGTGATTTCATGAAGTGGTGGTGCACTACCTAACTGGAAGCCAAAGTAGGAAGAGTGGGAAAGAACAGCGTCTGGAAGGCGGTTCCATCGACGGAAGAAATGCGGAAAAAGGGGGTTGAAGTGTGCCGCCATCCTGAATTTTGGATGTTTCATTAGGAGAGTGTTGCAGGAAGAATGTGTGCATGCTGCGGGTGCTGGGTACGGTCTGACTGAGAGCAGAGGGAACAATATTGGAAAAGATTGCATTAAAAAAAACAAAAAAAAAACAAAAACCA
>NC_140963.1:125692542-125727542 GCF_056783735.1 Eptatretus burgeri | reverse complement strand
CCCAAGGAAATTTTTCTTTGTTTTTTTTTTCCGGCAGATACCGCAGGGTATTTTAACCCTGCTCAGGACCCGGTTTATCTCGGAGGTAACACTGTACAGCCCAGGGTATTAGATGTGGTGTGAAACGAACAGGGTTTATTTCATTGCTGGGTAAACATTCTCGTCAAGGTTCATGCAATTGTATTGTCTGGTCAAAGGTCAAAAGTATTGTTTGCTGGCAGGTGCCATGATTGTGTACACGAGTAACGTGGGCATTCACTGAGTTTCCTTACATTGTGCAGCGCAAGAGGATTCGTGATTTCAGTTTCATTCCTTGACAAGCCTCACAAAGGACTCAAAATCTTTTTGCCCTTCGAAGCTGTCGACAGCATCACTCACTCTGGCTGGACCATTTAATCGTTCATCCTAGAATCTTAAAAACAAAGAAAAGAAAACGGCAAGTGAAGCTTCGGGAATGGGAGACATTTTCTCCGTTGTTTCAGTACTGTGCATGCAGTCAATGTAAAGCAAAGCGTTGTGGGTCCATCTCAATTCACTGGACGGTCATCATGACGAATACAGTCGTTTGAAAAGGCACTGAAATAACCCAGAGAAGCTTGTCGCAGGTTAGTCAAACCACAGGGATAGCGAAACCGGTGTGAAAGAACAACAAAATCTTTCCCCAAGGTAAGTATACCAACATGTCATGTGAAATATACTATAAATGGATGAGTTGTGTGTGTCCGTGTGTGTGAGGCATACTTTTTGTCTACTAATAACGTAGTCTATTCATTAATTACGCACTAATGGAATGTACCTTTTGACCCTTTAGACTGCTGAGACCCCTTCAAACTTTGAAGACCCTGAAGACCCCAAAAGTTCCCGATGACCCAAAAGTCTCAAAAAGCTCTGGAGGACCCAAAAGTCCCAAAAAGTTCCGGAAGAACCAAAAGTCCCAAAAGTTCCCGAGAATCCAAAAGTCCCAAAAGTTCCCGAGGACCCAAAAGTCTCTGAGTACCCAGAAGACGCAAAAGTCCCAAAGGACCCAAAAGACCCCCCAAGGCTGTGAAGACCAATGAAAATTTGGTTCATCAGACCAATTAAATGGGCCTGCTAATGGGGATAAAAGAAATAACTTATGGAGCCGGACAACAAGCCGCGAAATAACAAAGAAATGACCCCAGAACAAATTCTTGAAAATAAAAACAAAAAAGTCCAGAAATAATTTTTTTTTTTAAAGAGGGTGGGGGTGGGGGTGGGGGGGAGGGGAGGGATAAGGAATATGCCAGACAAAACTGCTGCTCCCATTTTTGCACTGTGCATAAGATCATCCAGTGCAAGTGAATGGAAGGGGGTTTTCTTTTTAAAACACTGCACCAGTGCAGCATGAAGACCAGGTTGTGACAAACTCTAAATTCATTAAAAAATAATGATAACTCGAGTTCATAGAACACCTTACCCCTTACCCCCCATTGAAAAAAGGGCATGGGCAGGGTCTGTGAGCAGCAAATTTGATTGGTCCGGATGATGTAAATGCCAGAATGTTTTGGCCAAGTACTACTGAATGAAAGGTTTATGAAAGTGTCAAGAAGGCGATTTGTGCTCGTGTTCAAATATATAATTCAATTCAAACAAAATAAAGATTTTGCAGGTTGTAGGAAGAAAAAAAAATCAGTTTACCGCTGTTGATGGAATCTTTAACACCACCTTATTTAACAAGTTACATTAATTATTGGTACCTATTGTTTGGTGCTTTCTGTCGCGAAATGAGCAAAACAGACAAAACTAGAGAGGGAGCACTCGGTAGAGTGCAAAACCTCCGCCACCAATACTGCGAGGTCACTCAAGTGAACCTGATATCCTATTCATTCAATTTGACGTCAACAGTGCTCACAGAGTTATAGTTTGCAACTTTCCCTTTTACTTTTAACTTTTACATACTCAATTCATTCGTCATAACTCGATTCCTTGAGACAGAAATTTATTTTACGTGGGTACATGCACCTGAAGTTCCAAAATCAGCCGCAATTATAATTATAGCATGTGTTTTGTTGAAAATCACTTATAACATGTGGAAATGCCAAAAAAAAAAACAAATCGAAATTTTGTTGAAAAAAAAAGTTGCAAAATTTTTTTTTCTCTTCCAATTTTTTTTTTTTTTGGGGGGGGGGAGGTTTGAAATCACTTAAAACATGTAGAAATGCAAAATAAAATTAATATATTTTTTCAAAATGGCCACCAAAGTGGACATATTGGATTTTGGAACAAGTCCAAAATCTAATGGCATGATCCTTGGACCATACCTAATCCCCCCACCAAGTTTCGTCGAAATCTGTCGAGGGGTTTTTCCGTTCACAAAATACTGTTCACAAACAAACAAACAAGCAGTCATAGACTGTACTTATGAAATCGTCAACTTGACCTCTGACCTTTTCGAATAAAAGCTGTCTCGAGAGAAGGTAGCGACGCAAACCAGAAGTTTCTACGATGATTCTGTCCCAAACTATCAAAAATCGAATGTTTTGGATGTTTGACCTCACTATGACCTTGACCTTTGACCGATTTTGACCAAAATCTAATCAGCGCTAGCTACCACCCTCCTGAATCACGTGGTGTAATTTGACATTGGGAGCTTCTTCCGTTATCGAGTTATCTGTACCAAACCATCAAAAATCGAATATTTGACCTCAGTGTGACCTTGACCATTGACTGATTTTGACCAAAATCTAATCAGCACTAGCCATCACCCTCATGAATCACATGGTGTAATTTGACATTGGAAGCTCCTTCCGTTCTCGAGTTATCGTGCCTACAAACAAACAAACAAACAAGTAGTCATAGACTGGTACTTACGAAATGGTCAACTTGACCTCTGACCTTGTCTTATCAAAGCTGTCTCTCGAGAAGGTAGCGACGCAAACCAGAAGTTTCTACGATGATTCTGTATCAAACAATCAAAAATCGTAACGTCGACCGAAGCAAAAATCTCCATTTCTCCACGCAATTATATTATACCTTAACGCAACTCAACGACGCGTCTGCTCGAGAGCACTGCATCACGTGACGACCCGTGACGCGTCGAGTGAAATATTTTTTTATACAATCTTAAAACGTCTCCAAAACATCCGATTTTTACCAGAATTTCGACAACCAAGTTTTAAGCGTCCGAAGCGATCGCAAAAACCGAAGACAAGATTAAAATCGAAGTTAAAACGAACTCGTAACGTCGAGCGTAGCAAAAATACTCCATTTCTCCACATAAATTTACGGAATTATGTTTGACCTCACTGTGACCTTGACCTTTGACCGATTTTGACCAAAATCTAATCACACGAGCCATCACCCTCCTTTTTTTTTTTTTTTTTTTTTTTTTTTTTTTTGTATACCTTGGTCGAGGCTCGTATGAGAGCTAACACACAACTCACAGCAAGGAGGCATGAGACAAGAGGGGCGGGAGTGGAAGGGACAAAACATTGGGGAACAGACACAGGTGAACTGTGGAAGGGAGAGGGATGGGGATGGGACGGGGAACATGGCGAGGGGAAGATGGACATTAAAGGGACTTTCAGGAAGGAAAGCAGGAGAATTGAAGGAAGTGGGCTTGGGTGGATTATCGGGGGTAGAAAAGATCGAGGATTTGGATGGGGGAAGATAAGAGGTGGTGGTGAACAGCTGTTTTGAAAGCCTGAAGGGAAGAATGGGAAAGAATAGAGTGAGGAAGTTTATTCCAAAGGCGGGAAAAAGAGGAATGAAAGAGTGAAGATGAGCAGTGATTCGTGATTTTGGTAGTTTTACCAGAAGGGGGTTGTTGGCGGACCTTGAGCGCCCTGTGGAAATGTGGTTGGGACAAATCGCAGAGAGAGCAGGGGGGGCAAGGCTGGAGAGGAGTCGGTAGAAGACAGAAAGACCACCGACCAACCTGCGGTGATTGAGTGAGAGGCCCAAAGACTCAGCTTCATTGCGGGAGATGCCAATGATCTTAAAAGCCCTGGTTTCGACAGCGTGAAGTCGAGAAAGGTGGGAGGCAGGAGCACCAGCCCAGAGGGGCGAGCAGTACTCCATCAGGCTACGGAGAAAAGCTTTGTAAGTGGTCAGGAGCTCAAGAGGGCCGAGGAAGGACTTTGCACGACGGAGGATTCCCAATCGGCGACTGGCTTTTGAGGCAAGGTTGGAAATGTGACTTTCCCAGGAAAGGTCATGGCAGATAGTGAGACCCAGAAGCTTGAAAGAAAAGACTTCTTCCAGAGGATTGTTGAGAAAGTGGATGGGGGGGTTTTGTAAACGGTCCTTTCGAAGAGACATAGTGAGAGTGTGAGATTTGTCTGGATTGAAAGACATGTTCCACGTGTTGGACCAGTTTGTGATTTTATCCAGATCTGCAGTGAGTGAAGAAGCTGCTGCTTGCCGGTCTGAGGGATGACAGATGGTACGGCAGAGGGTTGAGTCATCGGCAAAGAGAAATAGAGGATTTTCCAGAGAGTCCGAGAGATCATTGATGAAAACCAGAAAAAGAACAGGGCCCAGAACGCTACCTTGAGGAACTCCAGCCTGCACAGGAAGAGGGGATGAGAGAATTCCATTTAGGGCCACACGTTGACTGCAACAGGAGAGGAAGTCTGCGAGCCATGAATGGAGATGGCCTTGAATACCATGGGCAGAGAGTTTGGTGAGTAGGGCAGGGTGCCAGACTGTGTCAAAAGCACGTGATATGTCCAGGGATACGGCTCGGATTTCCTGTCTGGCATTAAGGACCTCCATCCATTGATGGGAGAGCAGTAGCAGCATATCTCGGGTAGAGTGACCTGGTCTGAAACCAAATTGATGATTGGAAATCAAGCCATTGGAGAAGAGGAAGGATTTCATGTCTGAAGCGATGATGGATTCCATCACCTTGCTGATGATTGGGAGAAGGCTGATTGGTCTGTAGTTACAGGGATCTGTTTTTGCACCTTTTTTATGCAGGGCAGTGATGTTAGCAGATTTCCAAGCAGATGGCAGATGACCTTGGGAAAATGAGAGGGTGAATAGAACAGAGAGAGGGTGAGCAAGAGCAGAAGAGCAGGCTTTGAGGACACGTGGGCTGATGCCGTCTGGACCGGTTGCAGAATCTGACTCGAGGTTTGAAAGCAAGCTCTCCACCTTGTCAGGAGAAAAGGATACAGAGTCCAGGGACAGTTGGGTGCGACTGGGTAAAGTGGGTAGAGATAGTGATGGGTTTAGGACACAAGATTTAGCTGCAAACACCGAGTTTAGACATTCAGCTTTATCACGTGTGGAATCAGCAGTGCGGCCATTTGAGGTAAGGGAGGGGATGGAGGGGGAACATACACCAGAAACAGATTTGATTAAACGCCACCAGGATTTTGAGGAGGGAGAGAGGTTTGAGAGTTCAGACTTGAGATGAGAAAGATGTTGTTTTCTGGCTCTCCTGAGGGTAGCTGCACACTTGTTCCGAGCTTTGTGGAAAGAACTGAGATTGCCCTCAGTTGGGTTTGCTTTCCATGAGGCAAAGGCAAGTTGTTTCAGGACAACTGCCTCGCCACAAGCTTCAGTAAACCAAGGGCGGGAGGAAGGGTAAGACAACTGAACACGAGAGGGGATAAATCTGTGCATGAGGGAGAGCAAGTTTCTTTGAAAGAATTCCCAGGATGAGTTGATGTTTGAGAAAGTAGTGATAGGAGACCAGTCTGTAAGTTTGATGGCTGCTCGGAGACCCTGCCAGTCGGCTTGAGTGAAATGCCAGACTCGACGGCGGTGAGGTGGTTCTCTGATAACAGCCAGAGAGATGTCCACTTTAATAAGGACGTGGTCAGAAGAACCAATTGGAGCGAAGGAAGAGCAGCAGATATTGTCAGGGAAATTTGTCAAAATCAGATCCAGAAGAGATGGAGTACCATTGGTTGAGATCCGGGTCGGGAAGTTGACCGATTGAGTCAGTCCCAATGAGTCACAGAAAGCTTTTGCTGATGTCCCATGGCAGGTGAGAGAGGTACCCACACCTAGCCAACTGGCGTGATGACAATTGAAGTCGCCACATAAGAGGAAGAGAGAGTTTGGATGAGAAGATAGAAGATGGTCCATGTTTTCGGAGAGTGAGGTGTAGATGGAGTCATCACTGTTCGGTGGACGGTACAGTACACATATAAACATGAGGTGGCAGTGGAGGGGAAGCCGAAGCCAGAGGTATTCCTGGGGGTGTGGGGGAGTGAGAGCAGTGCAGGGAGAGTGAGGAATAGAGTCTTTGATGAAGAGAGCAACACCTCCACCAGGACGAGGCTCAGGTCTGTCATACCGTAAGAGGGAGTAACCAGGGAGAGATACTTGGGAGTCAGACACGTCTTGGGAGAGGAAAGTTTCTGTTAGGCAGATAATGTCTGGTTTGTCAGTGGCAACCTGCATGGAAAGATCTGAAAGGTAAATCACATGGTGGTGAATCACATGGTGTAATTTGAATCCTGAATCACATGGTGTAATTTGACATTGGTAGCTTCTTCTCTTCTCGAGTTATCGTGCCTACAAACAAACAAACAAGCAAGCAATCATAGACGGGTACTTACGAAATCGTCAACTTGACCTCTGACCTTGTCTAATAAAAGCTGTCTCTGGAGAAGGTAGCGACGCAAACCAGAAGTTTCTACGATGATTCTGTACCAAACCATCAAAAATCGAATGTTTTGGATGTTTGACCTCACTGTGATCTTGACCTTTGACCGATTTTGACCAAAATCTAATCAGCGCTAGCCACCACCCTCCTGAATCACGTGGTGTAATTTGACATTGGTAGCTTCTTCCGTTCTCGAGTTATCATTTTTTGAATGTTTGACCTCACTGTGACCTTGACCTTTGACCGATTTTGACCAAAATCTAATCAGCACTAGCCATCACCCTCCTGAATCACGTGGTGTAATTTGACATTGGTAGCTTCTTCCGTTCTCGAGATATCGTGCCTACAAACAAACAAACAAACAAACAAACAAACAAACAGAAACGGAAGTCACCAATATACTTACGAAATCTTTAGATTTCGTAAGTAACAAACAAACAAACAAACAGAAATGGAAGTCATCAATATACTGAAGAAATCTTTAGATTTTGGAAGTAACAAATAAACAAACAAACAGAAACGGAAGTCATCAATATACAGTCATGCGCCGCTTAACGACATTCCGGGCAACGACAGATCGCATATACGACGGATCTGCTCGCTCTGAAAAAAAAAATGTTAATGAAAAATTCCTATCGCCGAGTGATGTTGCCTCGTATAAAAATAGCACGTACAATTATGTACACTGTACAGTACATAATACCTCATAATGATAATAAACGAGTGTGGCCCTGTAAAAATGCGATCGTTGAGGTCCATAAAATGTCATCGAGAAAAAAACAGGATCGTGCTAAATCGGGATTCAAGGAAATCGCCTTTCAAACTGAACCAATGTTTGCACGTTTACCTTCAAGCAAGTAAATTACCTTTGAATTGAAGAATTCCGCGAATAAATCGTTTTCTTAGTCGACATTAAAACAAAAGTTTGTTTTTCGTGAAGCTTTTTATGTTGTTAAAACAATCGCACTGTTCCGAAAATATATCACAATTGACAGGAGCTCGTTTCTTCATTTGTAAATTTTAACATCGATGCAATGATTACATATTTATAAAATCCAAACGCTAATTATTCACCTTTCTATAATCGATGCGAGAGGAGATTGTAAGCTGCTGCGAACAACACCGATGGCCGTCAGGAACAGCACAAAGGTAAAACTAACGCGTCTTCCGTCTCTCTTGGATGTGTGTTACAATTGCCGACAGTATTCAGTACAGTAACATGCTGTACAGGTTTGTATCCGAGGAGCAATAGGCTACACCATATAGCCAAGGTGTCTAGGTTTGTGTAAGTACGATGTTCGAAAACGAAAAAAAAAATGATGTTCGCACAACGACGACGTCGCTTAATGACGCATTTCTCAGAACGTAACCCCGTCGTTAAGTGGTGCATGACTGTACTAACAAACAAACAAGCAGTCATTGACTGGTACTTATGAAATCGTCAACTTGACCTCTGACCTTGTCTAATAAAAGCTGTCTCTCGAGAAGGTAGCGACGCAAACCAGAAGTTTCTACGATGATTCTGTACCAAACCATCAAAACTAGAATGGTTTGGATGTTTGACCTCAATGTGACCTTGACCTTTGACCGATTTTGACCAAAATCTAATCAGCGCCAGCCACCACCCTCCTGAATCACGTGGTGTAATTTGACATTGGTAGCTCCTTCCGTTCTCTCGTTATCGTGCCTTCAAACAAACAAACAAACAAACAAACAGAAACGGAAGTCATCAATATACTTCCGAAATCTTTAGATTTCGTAAGTAACAAACAGAAAGGGGTGAAAACAGTAATATCCGATGTTCAATGGCGGAGGTTAACGAGTCATTGTTTGCGTGTGCGTGTATGATTACCTCCCATTAAGAGCTTTTTCTTGTTTCTCACACACCTTTCATTGCAGTAATCAGACCAGCATACAGAGAGAAGCTAAATTTGATAATGAATAGTCATCGAACAGGAAATGACATACAGAGACCCTATAATGCGAGATCTACAAGATCTAATAGAAACACAACAGTTAGTAATGGCACCCAAACGTAAAACGATGTACAAAATTAATTGTGCCAAAAGGCTGAGAAAGGTTATGGCATTGTACAAAAAAATGAGTTGTTAGATAGGATGGCAAGAGGTGAAAGTGCGGCATCTGTGGGCCACCATTACGGGATCAATGGATCGATTGCGTGGTAAACGCGAGTCAAATATTCGTGCAATCAGAGTTAAACTCCAAAAATCTTGGCGAATTTCACACCTCAACTGTTTTGGTCCATCTTTTCTCCCATTTGTGGAACTGCTTTCCTGGGGCTGTTCAATCGCACTCTTGCCTCCAAGGCATCCTCATCATTAGCTGAAATTTTATTTTTACCCCCCATTAACCCTACCTGACTTCATCCAGCCCTCCCACTTGCAGGTTGCTGTCTTTCCCACCCCAATCTCCATTTCTTCTCTTTTCCTGTTCATATATTCCCTTGCCGATGTGTCCAAACCGATTGCCCACTGAATGTCTGCTGTCTTTGTACCCTCCATTATCTCGATCTTCCATGAGCCTCGATCATGCATGGGGAAAAGGTCCTTCAAAGTAAAATATAATTGCCAAAGATGAAGACAGTGATCTTTCAATCACCAGACCTCAACACCTGATTTTTATGCAATCAAGTCTCTCAGTCATCAAAATCATGATCTCTCAAACCTTGAAGTCTTCACATTGCACATATGATGCTGTCGGCAATTTCACATCTGGCTCTGACCTTTTCTCAGTAATTCTAATTAATTATACATAAAACTTTAACAGCTGATTCATACATTGCATTGGCAATGATCCCCAATTTTCATTTTACTGTAGTAAAGCATGTTTGCTCGAGCCCGAAGCAAAACATAATGTTGGGGTTCACTTGATCGTAAATTTGCTGTCATTCGAGAAATGCAGATAATGATGATTTAAAAAAACACACAAGTGGACAGATGTATGGAATTATCAAACCATGAAAACAGCAACAAACAGCATAAATGAAATCACCAAACGAAAGGGGGGTGGATAGGGAGACGGCAGGGTGTAATCCAACTCCTCTGCTTCGAATATATTCCCCTCCCAATTGGAAATGCATGCATCGTTACAAGTCGCCTCTTTGAGATTGATGAATTTTCACGGGCATGCTCCACAGATCATCGATTGCTCTTCATCATCGTTTCTTTTTGACATATATTTCAGTACTTTCAACAGCAGAAGTCTCCCTTCACTCATTTATGGTCATTTCCTTATATAACCTCATGTCTTTGCAACTCGGTAATCGATTACCCCACCTTCAATATTACTCTTTCCCTCCCACCTATTGTGACCAGAGTATTTGGGAAGATAAATGAAAGTTCAAGTTATAAGTGGGCAAACAAGCATGATAGCCTGTGATGGAATAGCTTATCTCAGCGAAGCAGCATCTCTTGCTGTAAACAAGCTAAAAAGGGAAATAGATGGATTAGATGGATGGGTGGTGATTGGTCTGTGGGTGATGTACGAACAAATAAAATTATATTCGGAGTTATGCTGCCACAGAAATTTATCCAATTTAAGTTTTTCTCTTTCCAACAATATAGTCAGGTTTAATCACATTCAACTGTCTTAATCCACACCCCTTCCAAAACCCCAAACCCCACCTACCATTCCAAAAGCTTGGTTTACCTTCTAAAGGGACAGTAAGCTGTGAATATTCCACAACAGAGTTGCAATCAAAATAAACACCATGAAAAACAAATGCAAACCAATAAATATAAGCAGGTACGGATAGCATTCAAACTGTTGGCAACGAAAATAAATGGGTAGCAAAAATAATTGTAAGCATACGAAGATAAAAGGAGTTTCCATTTCCAATATGTATACTTTCAATGACATTGCAATCAGATTATGTGACCTACAAGAAGAATCAAATGTAGATCTATAAAGCAATGTCAGTAAAGAGGTCAGCAGCATGTAAAAATGCACAAGGGTGGAAGAAACTGCTGGGATTTGGGGCTTGCAGCACTGCAAACACATCGATTCGAGAGTGCGATGTTGCAATAAAGCAGGTTGGCTTAGTTGCACAAGGTGCAGCTCCTCACCATGGTGATTCTTCGTGCTGCTTGGAAAACGCACCATATGGACATAAAGCAAAGCCTCCAAGATAAACTCAGAATTTCATTAAAAATGTTGATCCTCGTAGACATAATGAGAGCTTAAATGGGATAAAAACGATATTTGCCATTAAATATCGTCAAATATTCCATATGTACAATAATAATAATAATACTAACAATAATAATAATAAAAACAATTCCGTTAAAGCAAACACAATGGACAAAAACACTGACCTGCATAAAAGTTTCAGGAATCTCCAATTTTATATTGATGAATAAAACATCAATATCTCACCCTGGCTTTTCTCCAATAAATGAATCAGTCAGAAATTCAACTTTTCACGATCTGCAATTTTAAGTTTTTGCATTATCGCAAATTCTATTTCGCAGAGCACTCAACAGGTCTCGAGACATTCTGCATGGTTAATTGTATTCTCGAGAACAGTGGACATATATCCGAAGAGATGCCGGTTTCAAATCTGAAGTGCATTGTGGAAACAGTGCAAACAAAAGAAAGTGGAATACAATAAGAAAAAAAACATGGCAAGGAAAGGTCAAAGCAAGCCCGGTGGGACAAAACTCACAAGCACAAAAATTTCATCCATTTTCATCAATTCATTCACTGCCTCTTCGAACACCTTTGGGCACTTGCCTAGTCGTGTGTCTTCTTCAAAGAAAGCCACAGAACACAATTCCTAACCCTTTCTCAAGTGATTTACACCAGTCCCAAAGCCATACTTATGCAAGCTTGAGAGGGAGGTAATCATTTTCTTCTCACTTCCAGCGAGCGGTCTGCTTCAAAACAGAAGCCTTTTCTCAAGTTGTCATCGCCACAGCTCTTATAAAATCCCTATTGCAGCAAATTATTTTCCAAGTGGCACGAACCATTATTGATTTCAGGAAAATTGAGATTTCAAACAGTAAGTCAACTACCTTTTTTGCTGGTGGTTATAATGTAAATCATTGAATGCAAATTTACTGTTCCAAAAAAAGAAAAAGAAAAAAGATAAAGCAACATTCACAGTCAAGGAAGACAAAGCATTTTTACCCTCACCAAAGGAGAGGGTATTGCATTTGGGTCTGTTTGTCTGTCTGTCTGTCTGTCTGTCTGTACAGCACTTTCATGTTTTTCACCACAACCGCTTGTCGGATTGAGACAAAATTTTCACCATTGGTGCGACTACTCATGTAGAATGTTTTAATGATAATTATGATGTCATAGGTCACGTGGTGTGGCAACCATGCTGGAAAAACAGAAAAACTTTGGACCTCTGTATCTCTGTAACCGCCTCAAGGAAGAAATTGAAACTTGGCACGTAGCAAGTACTCCTCATGGGGAAGGAGTATGATATTTTTATGACGTCATAAGTGCCTTCATTATGACGTCATAATTGCATACGTAGAACACTACATCCGATCAGTATGAAAAAATTTCAAGGTCATCTCGGGATAAAATGGTCCACAAAAAGAAAATTTCACGATGTCGTCGGTCATTCAGCAGCCATATTGTTTAACAACAAAAAAAAAAACTTCAAAATCTTCTTCGTTGAAATGGTTGAACAGAGCAAAGTGAAACTTTACACATATGACTGCTTATCCATGAGGAACAAAAGGTTCACACATGACATCATCGGTCACATGGTTTGGCAGCTATATTGAATTTACCCTAAAACATAAAAATCTTCTTCTCCAGAACAGCTGGACAGATCAAACAAAAACCTCACCCAAATGTTCCCCAAGGCATGTGTGTACAAGATTGTTAAGGAATAATTGATGTCACATGGTTTGGCAACCATATTCGATTTAAGATAAATCTTAAATAATGTTTTCTCTGGAACCGCTTAAATCAATCGATGTGAAACTTCATAATTGTGATCCAGTAGTGATGGGAATAAATGTTTTAAATTTCAACTTGATCGGATACATGGTCTGGCAGACAGAAATATTAAATTTTTTGATGTGGGTTTTTTTTTTGTGTTTTTATAAGAAGACTCACTTGGCTGTGCCTGGATGGGTTTGAGGTCCGAGGAGTAGCAGCTGAAATGTGAATCCTATCCAGGTTCCTCATGATGACTTAATCTTTGCTTTTTCCTTGTTTGGGTTCCTTCTGATTACTCCAATGTTGGACTGTACCTATTTGGTCTTCCATTTGATTTGAATTGAATATATTTTAATCCCATTCTACATTTAACTGAATAATAATAAAAAAAATGTCATAGCTCAGGGTCAGGTGTCCGATCAAAGCGGGACATCTTGGTACCCGGTCATCACTGCCAGCAGTTACAAAGTGGCAGTTGTAATTATGTCTTTTCAATTACGTAACACACCAAGACACAAATGCCACACAAAACTATGCAAACACCACACAACACACCACACAAAACAAGTCCTGGCGAGGGTGTGCAATCTCTGATTGCTCTTTTTCTTGTTTTAAAATTGTAAAGAAATTGCGACATTGTTCCAAGTCATTCGTTGAAAAATCAAAACTCACAACCTACAAGGCCCTTTGAACACAGCTCAATAGAGTGTTGCTCTCCAGTATGGGCTGGGGTCCGAGCATCACATCTGTTTCTCTTGGATTCTGTGGAATCCAAAGTTCTCAACATCATTGGCATCTCCTGCAATGTGACTGGAACACAATACCTGTTGCTTCCACAAAGCAGAAAGATCATGGCCAGTTATTTACCACCTCTCCGAGTCGAGCTCACTCGACTCTCTGACCTTTCACAGATCCTGTAGGATGCACAGTGCACACATTCTTCCAGTAACGTCATAGTTGAACTCCAAAAAACCCATGCATTAATTGCATTCTTTCCTCGAGGGGTACAAAAACAGGTGGGGCATCATCGTGTCATCCCCCATCCATACCTGTAATCTTTTATATCCTGAATAACTCTACCTAAACCAACCCTTTTAACGTTTGGTTTCATTAGAATCTGGCAGGCAGCAAATTTTGGTGTCTATTTCTGTTCCAACTACTGCCTACACTGAAGAAAGGGGGGAATTGTTTTATTAATGTGTTGCTGTTAATTTTGATAAAGACACCACGTGATACAGTGTTGTCATGAGACTGACATGAGTTTTTCCTCCTTCCCCACCCACATTCTGTGTGCATCAACTGTCAATGGAGGCAGTTCTGTCTTTTGTGCACATATATGCCTTCTCCTGACACCTCATTGTCACAGGTGGTGAAAAAGATCCACCGGGTACCCTTCAGGGCATTACATACGAGATTGAATATGGCGAAAATATGTTCAAACAAGGAGAAAAAGACAAAATGTCATAGTCCCCGTAGTTTTAGCAATTTTGCTGTACGGATTTAAAGCGCTAGCCCATATATAAATATTTAAAACTAAAATGGCCTCCAGTCTACCGGTCCACCATCTTGGATCTTATCTCAAAATAAAATGACGGGCATATTTTGAACCAAGCTTGAACAAAATCGGACCATTCTTGTCCGAGAAATGGTTAGGGACACATTTAAGTCACAAAATGGCCACCAGTCGGCCATCTTGGATGTGATCTCGAAAAACAATGATGTGCATATATAAGCCATCATTCATTATCTGTGTGCCAAATTTGAACAAGATCGGTAAATGCCTGTACGAGAAATGGCTGAGGACGTGTTCAACATGAGGTTTTCATACCTCCGCAGACGAAGTCGCCGGTGGCATTATGTTTTCGGGTTGTCCGTCCATGTGTTCATGCTAATTTTCTCTGTTTTCTCTGCAACTGTTTATCCGATTGACACAAAATTTTCGCAATCGTGTCACCACTCATGTAGAATGTTTTAACGATAATTATGACACCATAGGTCACATGGTGTGGCAGCTATGTTGGAAAAAAAAAAAAGGAAAAACTTTGGACTTCTGCATCTCCGAAACTGCTCCATGGAAAAAAATTGAAACTTAGCACATGTGAAGTTCTCACCACGTAAAAGAAGTGTGATTTTTTTTTATGATGTCAGAGGTGGTCATAATGATGTCAATTGTACACGTCGAATGCTTTTGTTTTGATGACGTCATTGGTGGTTTCATTATGATGTCATAATTGTACACGTTGAATGCTTTATCCGATGAGTATGAAAATTTTTGAGGGTCATTTGGGCAAAATTGTATGGGGGGGGGGAGGGGGGAGTTGATGACGTCATCGGTCATGTGGTTTGGCAGACATTGCTTTTAACATAAAAACCTTGTACCCCACGTAATCACGTGACATCCTGTTCCGACTTATTCTTCCTTCTCTTCCCTCGTTAATGCCAATCCCACTCGTGTGAAGGTCGTCACCACACACCTTCATGACCTTTACCTTCACTCTTCCCCCCTCTTCCCAAATCTTTAAAAAAATATATTTTTTAAAACAGTCTCTTTCAATGCTTCAACTTCTCCTCTCCACCCGGTTCCTCTTCTTCAAAATCTTGTGTTCAATTCGACCTTTCTTTCATCCCGTGTCTAAAAATTCCATCTGTCACAACGCTTCCTTTCTGCACTATCAATTCTTCTGCACTACATCCATCTTCCAATGTAGTTAAACGAATCCAACCTAATTTTTTTTTATTAAATCCCATTTTTCAATATGGCTGGTGTTGGCTTAAAGGTTAGGGTGGTGGGCTTGGATTCCTTGGATCCTGAGTTCAAATCCCACTTGGCTGTTGAATTAATACCAGGTGGGGTTGACTCTGCCTGTCATCCTTCCGAGGTCAGCAAAATGAGTGCCAGCTTGCTGGTATCCTGTGTCGGAGTGGTGACCTGTCCAGGATTGTGCCCAATAGCCAGGGAGGCTGCTTCGGCAGCACCAACGCTCTGCACAGAGTCTGGTCCCAATGGATGGATAGATTTTTCAATACTTGTTCATCTTCCATTATTAATTGTTCTTTATTTCCAACTTCAGTGCAACCCACCTTCTCAAATCTACCTCCTCCTCACTCCTTCCCCGTTATACACCCTCCTTAGTCCTCCCATCTTACCGCCCATTCCAGCATCGCTCCACTGTTCTTGGCTTTGCTCCCAGCTCTGCCTCTGGTAACCCAAACTGTATTGTTTTCAAACATCTGTGTTCTCGGTTCCAACTGAACAATTGTCTCGCACTCTCCTTAAGCACACTCCTCAATATCTCAAACACGCTCTCTCTTGAATCTCATCACACATCCCACCTCTTTCCACCCCCTCAATATTTGTTCCTCCCCCCACCCACTGCCATCTCCACTATACCTCTACCCAGTGTCATCCTTCACGCTCTCCCCACCCTTCCATTCTCCCTCCTCTCCCATGGCCGTGCCTGCTCTCATCATCTCTCTCTCTCTCTCAAAGCTTCCTTCTCACCCCTCCCTCGGAAATCAACCGTCTCCTCCTACTTCAAAGCAAACTTCTCTCTCTTCCCCCTCACCCTTCCCAAACGCCCCCCCCACACCTTTCTCAATCAATTCTTCCCTCTCACCCTTCTTCCTCAATTCTCCTCCCCCATCCCTTTCAAATCCCCCCACTACCCCCTTCATTTCCACAAAGTTGCCTCCTTCCTTCACCCTCTCTCTTCCAGCTCATTTCTCCACCTCCTCCAACCTCCCGCTTCCCTTTGCCCCTCTCTCTTGTTACTCCCCACTGCTAATCACCCCTTCACCACCTAGCCCTTTGTCCTCCTCCCCATCCGACCCACTCCCCTAAGTCTTCTGCAATCTGTCATCAACTCTCAATACTTTCACCTCCCCTCCCTCTCACGAGCCTCCACCTCCCCTCACCTCCCTGACACCCAAAACCTTCTCCACTCCCTCTTCCTCAACAGTGTGCACCTCAAACATCCAGGGCCTTCGCTCTCACCTGACTGATCTCTCCTTGCAGGTTGCCACTGACAAGCCAGACATAATCTGCTGAACAGAAACTTTCCTCCTTCAAGACATCTCTGACTCCCTGGTTACTCCCTCCTCCGGTATGACAGACCTGAGACTCGTCCTGGCAGCAGAGTTGCTCTCTTCATCAAATACTCCATTCCTCAATCAACATGCACTGCCCTCACTCCCCCACACCTCCAGAAATACCTCAGGCTTCGGCTTCCCCTCCACTCCCACCTCATCATTATATGTGTGTTGTACCGTCTACCAAACAGCAATGACTCCATTTACATCTCACGTGCCGAAAAATTGGACAAACTTCTATCCTCTCATCCAAACTCTCTCCTCCTCATATGCAGTGACTTAAATTGCCATCAAGCCAGTTGGCTCACCTGCCATGCCATGGCCTCTTTCGCCTGCCATGGCACTTCAGCAAAAGACTTCTGCGACTCATTGGGACTGACACAATCTGTCAACTTCCCGACTCGGATCTCAGCCAATGGTATTCCATCTCTTCTGGATTTGATTTTGACCAATCTCCCAGAAAATGTCTGCGGTTCTGTTTCTGCACCAATCGGTTCATCTAACCATATGCTTGTTGAAGTGGTCATCTCTCTCTCGCTATTATTAGAGAACCACCTCAGCACCGCAAATTCTGGCATTTCACTCAGGCGGACTGGTCGGGTCTTCAAGCAGTGATCATACTTCGACTGGTCTCCCATTTAGCCTCTCACCGACATCAATTCATTCTGGGAATTTTTTCAAAGAAATTTGCTCTCTCTCATGAACACATTTATCTCATCTCGTCTTCAGATGTCCCACCCTTCCTCCAACCCATGGAATACTGAAGCTTATGGTGAGGCTGTTCTCCTGAAACAACTTGCCTTTGCCTCTTGGAAGGCAAATCCTACTCAAGGCAATCTCGGTTCCTTCCACAAAGCTCAGAACAAGTGTGTACCTACCTTCAGGAAAGCCAGGAAACAACATCATTCTCATCTCAAGTCTGATCTCTCAAACCTGTCTTCCTCTTCCAACTCCTGGTGGCATCGACTTAAGTATGTTTCTGGTGTATGTTCCCCCTCCTGCCCCTCCCTTACCTCAAATGGCTGCACAGCTAACACTGCACGCGAAAAGGCTGAATGCATAAACTCTGTGTTTGCTTCTAAATGTTGTGTCCCAAATGCATCGCTTTCTGCACCCACCTTACGCAGTTACACACAGCTGTTCCTGGACTCCATGTCCATTTCATCCGACAAGGCGGAGAGAGCTTGATGTCAAACCTCGACTTGGATTCTGCAACAGGCCCACACGGCATCACTCTCGTGTTCCCAAAACCTGCTCTGCTGCTCTTGCTCACCCTCTGTTCTATTCACACTCTCATTTACTCAAGGTCATCTGCCATCTGCATGGAAATTAGCAAACATTATCCCACTCTGCATAAAAAGGTGCAAAAACAGATCCCTACAACCACAGTCCAATCAGCCTTCTCCCAATCATCACCAAGGTCATGGAATCCATCATCGCTTCCGACATCAAATCCTTCCGCTTCTCCATTGGCTTGATTTCCAACAATCAATTTGGATTTAGACCAGCTCATTCAACACTGGATGTGCTGCGTCTGCTTTCCCAACAATAGATAAAGGTGACAGAATGCCAAACATGACATCAGAGCCATCTCCCAAGACATATCGCGAGCTTTTGATTCGGTCTCGCATCCCACACTGCTCACCAAACTCTCTTCTTATGGCATCCAAGGAAATTTCCACTTATGGCTCACGGACTTCCTCTCCTGTCGCAGTCGACACATGGTTCATTGTGGAATTCTCTCATCTCATCTTCACGTCCAGGCTGAAGTTCCTCAAGGCAGTGTTCTTGGCCCTGTGCTTTTTCTGGTTTTCATCAATGATCACTCAGACTGGAAAATCCTCTTTATCTCTTTGGTGATGACTCCACCCTCTGCCATACCATCTCACATCCCTCTGATCGGCAGGCAGCAGCCTCTTCACTCTTTGCAGATCTGGATAAAATCACAAGCTGGTCAAACACGTGGAACATGTCTTTCAATGCTGACAAATCTCACACCCTCACAATCTGTTCTGTTCTTACATATGCTAGCTTGTCTGCCGGGCAGATTTTATTTTTTGGAGCATGGCTGTGCCAGATGCTGTGCCCTTTTACCAATTACCAACACTGGTACTCATTTCGCCGACCTCGGAAGGATAACAGGCTGAGTCGACCCCACATGGTGTTAATTCAGCAGCCAATGGGGCTCAAACTTAGGACCCTAGGATCCCAAGCCAGCCACCCTAACAACGAAGCCAACACCAGGCACACCCTCACTATGTCTCTCCGAAAGGACCGTCTGGAAACCCCCTCACCCCCCTCCATCTACTTTCTGAACAATCTCCTTCACAAAATCCTTTCATTCAAGCTTTTGGGTCTCACCATCTGCAATGATCTTTCATGGGAAAGCCACATCTTCAAACTTTCCTCCAAAGGCAGTCGCCGAATGAGCATCCCACATCATGCAAAGTCCTTCTTTGACACACCTCAGCGTCTAACCACTTGCAAAGCTTTCATCCGCAGTCTGATGGAGTACTGCTCTCCCCCTTTAGGGTGGTGCTCTTGCCTCACACCTTGCTCGACTTCATGTTGTGGAAACCAAGGTTTTTAGGATCATTGGTACCTCCCAAGATGAAGCTGAGCCTTTGGGTATCTCACTCTCTCACCGGAAGCAAGTCGGTGGTCTTTCGATCTTTCTGTATTTGACCGTCTCCTCTCCAGCCTCTCCCCCACACTCTCATGCTCTGCCTGTGATACATCACCCCCGATATTTCCGCAGGGCGCTCAAGATCCCCCAAAAAACACATTCTGGTGAAACTGCCAAAATCAAGAATCATTGCTCACCTTCACCCTTTCATTGCTCTTTTTTTTTTTACACCTCTGGAACTCCCACACTCTCTTCAATGCAAGTCCTCCCTCCAAGTCTTCAAAACATCTGTTCACCACCATCTCATATCTTCCTCCAACCAAAATCTTTATCTTTTCTACCCCCGTTAATCCATCCCAAACACCCTCTTTCAAATTAATTCCATTTTCCTTCCTGAAAGTCCCTGTTGTACCATCTTGTTTACCCCATGTACCCCACCCCATCCTTCCATTGATCTCCTATTGTCTCTGGTCCCCACTATTTTATGCTTTCCTCTCCCACCCCTCTTGTCTCCTGCCTCGTTAAATGATCTGTGTATTTGCTCTTACACGAGCCTCGACATGGTATCCGAAAAAAAAAGGTTTAGTGACCATCTTGGATTTACCCTCAAACTTTAAAAAATCATCTTCTCCAGAACGGCTTTTCAAATCGAGGAGACAGTTCACCCACATGTTCGACAAGCCTTGGGGATACCAGTGTGGACATATAATTAGTAGGTCACATGGTCTGGCAGCAAAATTGGATTGAATGAAAATCTTTGAAAAATTATCTCTTGAAGTGCTTCATTAATCGACATGAAAAGTCACAATTATGATCTCGTTGTCATGTGGAATATGTGTTTTAAATTTCAACCTGATCAGACGCATCATCTGGCAGCCAGAATTTTTTTAATATTTTGAATCTGGGTTCAGGGATTTAAATCAAATTTGCTTCATGATGTCATTAGTGGCTTTGTTATGACGTCATATTTGTATAAAGCAAACGCTTTATCCGATCAGTATGAAAATTTTTAAGCGTCATGTGGGGCTCAACGACTCACCTATTCCCTGACCACGACGGACCAACTTCAACCAGCTGTGCATTGGTCTGGGAGGGATTCAACTTTGCTTCTTATTTCATAATCCACGGGCTGGAACCCCAAAATTTCATTTCTTGGCACTTACGACCTGAGGTGGCAAATTCTCATGATTTTATTTGAAAGGTCTTTGGCTGTCGATGATAAATTGATGTAATAGCAATCACAGAGTGGCAGCTTAGTAAATGCCCATTTTCAAAGTGTTGTCAAATTGAGCTTCATCAACAATCCTAAACACAGGGGGTTGGGAGGTGTTGTAAAATGTATCGATTACTCCGGCATGGTTTGTTATATAACAATTAAATTTGTCATTATAAATGTTTAGTAAGAGGTAGTTTTATTTTTTAATGACGTATTCTTTTTTTTATTTTGTTTTCATGGAAACCACCTACAGAAAAGTGCTATATGTCGCCAAATATAATGTACATATAATTTTTGGGATTTACTCAAAAAGTCAACATCGTGTTTACTTCTGTGTTTCTTTTATGTCACCAATTACATAAAATATACAAATGTGATGCTCAGAACTGTTGGTCTACACAGTATAAATATTTGAAGGGCAAAAGATTAAAAAAAAATTGAACATAACTACTGCCTGAAATGACATAATTGCTCTGTCTGTATTCACAATAGTGTACTATTTATAAATCTGGACAAGGTTTATATCTCGAAGATGCTTTCACTCATAAAAAAATAACATTTGAAAAACCAATCACACTTTAGTTCATTTGGTAATGTAACTTATTACCATACAGACTGTCTTGAGAGGCAGTTTCACTTGGATGAACTTTCAATGTTGTCAGTGTTTAACTTGCAAAAAGTATTTGGTGTCAGAGTAAGTAAATATATATATTTTTATATATATATATATATATATATATATATATATATATATATATATATATATATATATATATATATATATATCTTCCAAATTGTATTTTCATTTATTTTTCAATGGAACTGAATGAACACCGTGTATTGAAACTGTCAAATCCTGTGTTTTGCCCCAAATGTTCTTTGGTCCACATGTTACTGATTGTAGACATCATTATCATGAGGGTATACGTTGAGAACTTAGAAAACAAATAATTACATGCATTCACAGGTACATTTTACAGTTCATTTTGTACTTGTATGACAGCAAACCATTTATAGTGGAATTGTTATTGATAACAGATATGTAGTTGGGACGTCTGTCCATTCACCTTACTCATCGTCACATTTATCATCATCGGATTCTTCCAGTTCAGCTTCAATATCTGATTCCTCCTCCACTATCTTCTGGTTAGAACACGTCTGGAGTTTACACATCCATGCAACCCAGTCCATTGGCAAGACATGTTCTGTTTGGGAACTTGCAAGAATGTGCACACTCGTATAACATAAATTCCAAAAAAGCATTTGGTGCTGGAGGCCCAAACATACACTCAATGGTCAGATTGACATCGTCATCTGTGGTCCATCCATACACCTCTGCGTTTGGTACAGAAGGTTGAGTGTGAAGTCAGCGCTTCCAAATCGCTACTTGGTAATTGGCTCGGAGGACATGCATAAAGAGGCAGTCTTCAAATGGTGGCAGTTGGCTCGATTTCCCCTCTCCTCCTTTATTACGGAAGAGTTCCTCTTGCAGTTGATTGACCTGAAAAATATGACTGGAAGGTACATACATCTCTCAAGTACACCGCTGCATCTCCTCAAACAGTTCTGCTGATACTTCCCATGAATGCCCAAGCTGACCACAGGCCTCATTTTTTTTCTTTTTTTTTTGTGCACAATGTCGAGGCTATTGACTGGCATGGTATTTTTTAATCAACTTCAATGCATTCATCTCTCCATGGCCTGCAAAGGCACTGACAGTATCGCAACCTGTCATTGCATGAAGCCCAACCAGAGCATGGCACACACTTTCTCCGATCGATTATGCCAGTTTGCGAACGTTAATGAACCTTGTTCGGTTTAATGTTCCACACTTCTCATACAAAGGGCAAGATATGTCCTTGTTGAAGCCAAAACACAATACAAGGACATCGGTATCTTTAGCAGAAATTATGATAGCCTTGTATCCACGCCCCGATGCATGGAATGCATGGAGAAGCATGCAGGCTTCAGCTTCCGTTTGGATGGACTTCAACCGCTATACTTCTCCCAATTATCAAAGCAAATCTTGCAACAAGGCTCCTCACAGGTGACGAACAGTGATTTGTTGAAGAGCTTCTCTCTGTAATCTATCGCCTGCAAATTCCACTCTTCAACCACGACTTTGATGAAGCTGGTCTTGTTGAAAGGAATGCAGAGATATTTCCTTCATATAATGAGCTTAAGTAAAGTTCCCATCGTGTACAGCCTTTTTGGCTGCTGGTTGCATCATTGGTTCGGGGTGTGGCTCCGACGCTAATGCAGCGCCCTGATTACCAGTGCAATGGTGCTCATTTTGCTGAGCTCGGAAGGATGACGGGCTGAGTCAACCACCTGGTGTAAATTCAGCGAAAAACAGGGCTTGAACTCAGGATCCCAGGATCCCAAGCCACCACCCGAACCGTGAAGCCAACGCCAGGCTTAGCTTAAATAAAGTAACAGCGTTAAAGTGGAAGGGCACTCGGTAGAGTGCACACCTCCGCCCAGAACAGATTTTCACCAAAGTTGAATCAATTCGTCCTCGTCACAAACACCCAACCTGTCCACCAAGATTTGTCCGAATCCGTCTACAACTTTTGGAGATATCCTATTCATAAACAAACAGGGGTGAAAACATAACCTCGAATGAAAACAAATATAACTGCAACACAAAATAAAATAAAACAAATATAACTGCAACAACAGCAAAATTTATCATCGTAGGCTGACCAACAAAACCACAGCACATCAAAAACAACATAAATTCACAGCAGTATATTTTTCATTCATTTTCACCACAGCCTGGGGAACAGAGACCCATTTTTCACCCGATTTTGTTCAACAGGTAATCCACTGGTAACCTGAGTCCCTCTTTCCACCTTATTTCCCCAGCCCTGACAGTGGTGGCGATGTCAAAAGTGTTTGATTTGTTTTGTTCACTCAAAGGTCACTCATAGAGCGTCGTGTCATTCGATGAGTGATTTCTCGTTTGTCTGTCTGTCTGTGAGCATGATATCTCAAAACGTTGTGAACAAAACTTGGTGAATGAGTTGGGTAATGGCAAGAAAACCCTGTGGAATTGGAACTGTCAATTGTGACCATGAGACCCAAAACCAAGACATTGTAAAATCAACTTCACATATTGAGAATAGTGCTGTACACTGCAGGGTGGTTAAATATACCCCCCCCCCCCCAACATCATCAACCCTCGTACCGTTTCGTGTGTGTATATATTTAATTATATATATACATGTTAATGTCAATATTTTGTTTATTATGACAAGAAAAGTTTCCTTTATTCATAATTTACATGTATACCTCTTGTGTGGTCATTGTCTTGATTTATCAGGTTCTGTAGAGGGGGTAACATAACTTTGTAAACACCCTGTCAATTATTGGCTAAGGGGCATTGTAAAAGTGTTTCCTTAGAAGTGGAATTGCATGTTATTCGTCGAATGGATGCTTGTGAATGTGCCGTTGATGTTTCTCGGTTAAGTTTGACCCCGATATATAAATATGATGCCATTCAGGAAGAAGAAAAAGATGTAACACTAACTTTGACTGCTTCCAGAAGAGGTTTATTTGTATTTAAATGACCGGTAATTGTTTTGTATTTACTTATAAGCATTGAATATAACTGTACTTGAATATAACTGCAATTAATCAGAAAGGCTTTGGAACTATATACATTAAATAAATAAATTAATAAATAAAATCAAAACATTTTCCCCCCAAAAAAGTGAACGTTTTTTTCGTAATTTTTTTTTTTTTTTACCTAAAACACTCCCTGACACTCTGACAAACCTGTGGAAGCTTGACGACGATCCGTTCAGCCATCTCTGAGAAAAATGGCGACAGACACACACACACGCGCACACACACACACACACACACACACACACACACACACACACACACACACACACACACACACACACACACACACACACACACACGACTCTCAAAAAAAAGATCAATATGAGGTTTAATCATATACTAAAGAAAAAAAGGTTGTTGTATTTAATTTTTTAAAGCTCGTTTTGCAAACCCTCTTTCCATAATACAGTCGTCAACATGAAAGATGGCACAAAAACATCTGGTACTTTGGGTTGATGAAAATATTCATGTGAGAATCACTGACATCTCGTCTCAGTGTATCACTCCTTGCCACTAATGCGCAGAGCAGTGGTAATAAGCTTTAGAAAAATGATATCAAAACACACATTCCTCTCATCACTGTTCAAGGAGGATGTATTTTGCAATTTCAGATCTAATTTTAAAGACATAATAGACAGACATTCATCATATTTTTCAAATTGAAATGTTGTCACATGTTCCTGTGGTTACAGAAGAAAGATTTAAAATTATACTTTGAGAGCAAAAGAAAATTACTATTTATATTTATACACCCTCACTGCCAAGCAGGGAATTTGCTCTGATTGGTGTTTTTACGAAGAACAAATTTTATTGCCGTTGCATCTTTCATGAAAAGCATACAATGATTGAAATAGAGCGACGCAAACACTGTTGATCCAATTGAACATTCCTCAAAAATAATAAACTACATAATACAATCTTGCAAATACATTCATTATGTTCAATTAAAAAAAAATTGCAGCAACCGTTCCTAAATTATGTTAGTGCCTTATTATAGGTGTGAAAACAAATATAAAAACCATCTTAGGCAAACATGGTTTTCGCAATATTTTTGTTTAACAAGTCAACAGCCCAATCACAACTGTTCATTCAACCCGTATGCAGGGTATGAGGTATTACTGTTACATGCGGGTATTGCTGTCAACCTTTCTTTCAGGTGGGATAGTTGCTTGATGTACCCACTTGCGGGAAATGCAAAATAAATACTTAAATAAATAAATGCATCGGTCGCTATTATGCTGGGAAATGTATTCAAGACCAGAGAACTCCGAGGCCAAGCTTCCCTGTTCTCTACTCAATTTCTCTTTTCATAATTCATCGTGTGTCTCAATTAATTTGGAAAAGGAAAAACACAATATGACGGCAGAAGAATGGTTAAAAAAAAAAAGTTTGCAGATACAAGTAAAGAATTACCGAGGGACGAGGCTTGAAAGTAAGAAAAACCATCAGGAGTCACAGGGGGTACAAGACCTACGTCCGCCTCCACGACGGCTGAGTGCTCATCCACTCGTTCCAATGCCCTTCATTAGCGCACAAGCTATCCCTTGTTGCAGCAGGCGGCGCAGCGTGGAGCTTGCCCTTTCTTTACCACACTTCCTCTCAGCCAACCACATCCACCACAAAATCTCTTCAAAGCCAATATATATTTTTTTATTTTACCCCTAATCCCTTTCAACACCTCAATAAACCGTTCCGAGCAATAACTATTTGACAATATCTATCGTTCACGCAGCAGTGTATTGTCAAAAAGGAAACTCGTCACAATTTCACTTGTGTTCATTAAATTGCAAAGTCACTTGAAGATAATTTCATGAACTGAACATAATCTAATGAAATGAGAAAAAGAAAAATTGCACAATTAATAAGAAATGAATTTTCCTAAAAGCAAGGCAATGCCAGTTGTCTAAAGTATGACTACCAAGATTCCGATTTGACTCGAAACCACAGTCTCTGCACATTGGAGGCAAGAATGAAGCCGTTGTGTGCGTAATGAGGAAGCCAAAGGCATTACTCAGTACTGAACTCATGGGGGTAAAGATGGATAACGCCAACGGGTCAATTAGGCTCGGAACACCACATTCTCTTGCGCTTCCGGCTGTGGCATAAAGGGAAAGTGAAGATATAGAACATTGAGCTTAAGCTGCAATGTCTTTACAAACTGACAAACAATACAATCACTTTTAGGGCCTGCTGTTTCTTTTGCAACTGTGTTGAGTCTACAATTGAATACATTTTAATATTCGGGGGGGGCGGAGGGGGGGAGAAAAAATAAAAATAAGCAATTCACAACTGAGGCACAAAAGCAGATTCCGTTTTGGCTGCGGGAAGCAGAATCTTGATGGAGCAGTGACAGAAATCTCTCCGAGACTCCGTAGCTGGATGTCAAAACAACTCCAGTTACTAAGCGTAATCGCAGAATCTGCATATTGCAGCTGTGAGTTTATCTTTCAAAACCTTCCCAGAGAGCTTTCTTCGCAATATCAGAAAATATCACTGAGGAAGCCCACTAATTGGATGACACAGCCCAAATTAACACTGCTTTATTGTATGCAGTTCTGAGGCTCATGGAGGAGCTACAATACAGAATGGATCAGGACATAACAGAACAAAAAGAACAGCAGAAAGCGTGGGGGTGGTGGGCAACGTAGAAAATATCACTTAGGAAGCCCACTAATTGGATGACACAGCACAAATTACACTCCCTTATTGTATGTAGTACTGAGGCCCATGGAGGAGCTACAATGCAGAATGGATCAGGACATAACAGAACAAAAAGAACAGAAGAAAGAGTGGGGATGGTATGCAACATAGAAAATATCACTTAGGAAGCCCACTAATTGGATGACACAGCACAAATTAACACTCCTTTATTGTATGTCGGACTGAGGCTCATGGAGGAGCTACAATGCAGAATGGATCAGGACATAACAGAACAAAAAGAACAGTAGAAAGAGTGGGGGTGGTGGGCAACATTCCAACAGCAGGTTTGAGGGACGCAGTGACAAAATTGAGAAAGACTTCAAAAAATAAAAGATATGTTGAAGAATGAAAACAAGGGGAGGACATAGGGGGTGAAGAAGATGGATACAGGCACAAACTTGCAACCACAGAAGGGGAAGAAAAAAAAACTGGAAATTCAAAAAAGGTGGGTTTGGGAAGGGTTAATGGGGGTATAAAAGATCATTGTTGTGGATAAAGGATGACTTGGAACGGTGAACATCTATCTTGAGGCATTGTCCACCATTGTGGAGTTTTCTGCAAAAGGGAAAAGAGGGTCTTCCAGAGCATCGGAGAGATAATTTACTGCAGATGAGAAACAAGACTGGGCTCAAGACACTCCCTTGGGTAATTCTAACCTCCACCAAGAGAGGGTTCCATTGAGAGCAACATGTTGACTACACGAGTAGAGGAAGTTAAAAATGGAGGAATGAAGTCGGCCTTGTATGCCACAGGCAGAGCGAGGCAAGCAAAGCAGGATTCCAGACTGAGTCGAAGGCCAAAGATAACGTATGTAAAAGCACACGGTCATGACCTCTTCCTTCAGAATTATGGTCTCCATCCATTACTGAGAGAGAAGCAGCGGCATATCGACAGCTGATTGACCTGGAGGGATTTCAAACGGATGGTCAGAGATCAGGCTGCTTGAAAACAGGAAAGAGTTGATTATCAACAGCGATGATGGATTTCATGACAGTGCTTGTAATTGCAAGAAAGCTAACTGGTCTGTAGTTTAATTTCTCTGGGGGGGGGGGGGGGGGGTTGCACCCTTTTTGTAGATTGGGGTGAGGTTTCATAACTTTAGACTGATGGAAATGACCAAAGAAGAAGGGTAGAAAAAGGGGAAGCAACATCACAAAAGACAACCACCATGAGGTCAATAACGCCATAACTTTTCAATGTCCATGAAGTCCTGAAACCACCGCCGGGGAAAAGCTCACCCAGCCAGGCATCCAACACCGCCCCCTCCCCACCACCCCTCTCGGGCAGCACCGGGTCGCCCCTGCTAATCAGAAATAATTATATTCTGGAGATTTCAGTGATAGTAGATAAACTGCCACTATGTACAATGAGGAGAGATTGATCGTTTCAACGAAAGCAAAAAGAGATTAATTTCACAGCACAAGTCAAATTCACACCAGAACAAGTGTATACATGGTGTTTCAAAAAGATTGATACAACTTTGACTTCCTGCCATTTCTTTGTTTTTAGACCTGTACCATTTTCCTTTTCAGGGTTTGGTGGTGTAATCGCGGTATTTGTACCCTGGGATTTCTCGCTCCATAGTTCAACTATGCCATTGACAATGAAGCAGAAGACAAAAGTGGTGGCTCTGTGGTACGTGACTAAATTGTATGTAGACGAGACTAAATCGTGTGTTGTTTGTGTCGATTTGTGTGGTGTATTGTGTGGCATTTGTTTACTGGTGTGTTACGTAATTAATAAGAGACATAATTAGAACTGCCACTGTAAAACTGCTGGCAGTGATGACCGGTTCAGCCATTTCAGAGAAAAAGATTTTTGAAGGTTAAAAATAAATAAATAAATAAACATGGCTGCTGAATTACATCACCGATGACGTCATCAAAATATTTTTGTGGCCCATTTTATCCCAAGATGACCTTCAAAAAGTTTTTATACCCATCAGATGTAACATTATACAAATGCAATGATGTCATAACGAAGGCACCGATGATGTCATGAAAAAAAATTAATCACACATTCCCATGAGGAGTACTTGCTCCATCCCAAGTTTCAATTTTTTTCCTTGGTGTGGTTTCAGAGATACAGAGGTCGAAATTTTTTTCCAACATGGCTGCCACGCCACGTGTCCGATGACATCACAATTATTAAACCATTCCACAGGAGTCGTCACTCCTATGGTGAAAAAGTTGTCTTAATCCGACAAGCGGTTCTGGAGAAAAACACGAAAGTTCTGTGTGTTCACCATTCTCTCTCGCTTTACATATGAATGGTTAGAAAATTTTGTCTTCAAAAAAAGTAAAAAAAAAATTAAAAATAAAAACAAACGAGTCTGCTTGTTCTTCTCACCAACCCAATTCATCCAAAAAAGTTCACATAATCTGTCCACAGCATTTTGAAATATCATGCATCTGGATCTTCACCAAAATCTAATCATTTCATTGCTTGTCACACACACATCGAACCTGTCCACAAAGTTTCGTCCCAATCTGTCCATAACTTTTTGAAATATCCTGCTCACAGACAACCAAATAAACTGGGGTGTAAACATAGCCTCCATTCACCTCCGGTGGTGGAGGTAACTAGCCAGAGCAATTCACCATGAACGGCATCGCTGGGGTGTCTCGGAAATCCCTTTCATTCACATGTTGTGCCATGTTCGAATACGCCCCCAAAGGGGGTACTACATTAAGGGCGATATGAGTGAAGGCAGATGCGCACGCACGCGCGCACGCACACACACAATGTAAACCTGTACCATGATTAATCACTTCAAAAACGCAGATTTGAACCAGTGTTTAACACTAAAGGACCGACCAACTGTGACATTTCAGATTACTTTAGTCATGCTTCACATGAAGTTCATAATTTAAAGCTCATCAGCAGCAGATCCAGGAGTAAAGCTTTGATCATTCAGTTCTCATCCCATCATAGATTGACACTGCGCTGATCTCAAGCTGTTTTATGCACTCTCGGACTTCTCCGGTCATTGATTTGATGCCATGCATATCGTAACTCGATATTACCTCCGCCACCGAAGGTGAAGGAGGCTATGTTTTCAACCCTCTCTGTCTGTTTGTTTGTTTGTTTGTTTGTCTGTCTGTGTGCAGGATATCTCAAAAAGTTGTGGACAGCTCCAGATGAAATTTGGTGGGCAAGTTCGGTGTGTGTGACAAAGACGAACTGATGGGATTTTGGTGAAGATCTGAATCCGGATCCGACTGCTCGAATTTTTTAAGAGATTCTTCACCATTGAGAGATCCCCTCTTCTCTCATCCCCTCTTCCTGTCCAGGCTAGAGTTCTTCAAGGCAGTGTTCTGGGCCCCGTTATTTTTCCGATTTTCATCAATTATCTCTCTGACTCTGGAAAATCATCTTTATCTCTTTGCTGATGAATCCACCCTCTGCCATACCATCTGTCATCCCTCAGATCAGCAAGCAGCAGCATCTTCACTCTCTGCAGATCTGGATAAAATCACAAGCTTGTCCAACACGTGGAACATGTCTTTGATTCCTGACAAATCTCATACTCACTATGTCTCTCCAGAAGGACCGTTTGGAACACCCCCCCCCCTCCCATCGACTTTCTCAGTAATTCTATTGAAGAAGTCCTTTTATTCAAGCTTCTCAGTCTCACGATCTGCCATGATCTTTTCTGGGAAAGCCACATTTCCAAGCTGGCTTCCAAAGCCAGTCACTGACTGGGCATCCTCCGTCGTGCAAAGTCCTTCCTCGGCCCAGATGAGCTCCTGACCGCACACAAAGCTTTTGTCCGCAGCCTGATGGAGTACTGCTCTCCCCTCTGGGCTGGTGCTCCTGCTTCTCACCTTTCTCAACTTCCCGCTGAGGAAGCTAAGGCATTTAGGATCATTGGTATCTCCCACGATGAGGCTGAGTCTTTGGGTCTCTCACTCTCTTACCGCAGGCAGGTCGGTGGTCTTTCTGTCTTCTGCAGTCTCATCTCTGGCCTTGCCCGACCCCTGCTCTGTCTGAGATATGCCCCCCCCACCCCCATATTTCTGCAGGGCACTTAATGGTCTGCAAGCAACCCCCTTCTGGTAAAACTCCCAAAATCAAGAATTACTGCTCACCTTCACTCTCTCATTCCTCTTTTTCCTTCGCCTTTGGAACAAACCCCCACACTCTCTTCAATCCCACTCTTCCCTCCAGCTCTTCAAAACAGCTGTTTAACATCATGTCTCATCTTCTCCAATCCAAAATCACGATCTTTTCGTTCCCCTCCAATCCACCCCAAATCCATCTCCTTCAAATTCCCTGCTATCCTTCCTGAAAGTCCCGGTCGTGTAAGTAACTGAAAGTCCTTGTTATGTCCATCTTGTTTACACTGTGTGCCCTGCCCCATCCCTCTCCATTCCACAGATCTCATGTCTCTGTTCCCCACTGTTTTTTCCTTCCCTCTCCTGCCCCTCTTGTCTCTTGCCCCCCCCCCTCCCCCCTTGTTGAACGTTGTGCGTGTTTGCTCTCATTTCAGCCTCGACAGCTTATACAAAAATAATAATCATGAAATAAAAAAAAGAGATGTGGCCAAAAATGATATGTAGCACGATATCTCAAAAAGTTGGACGGATTCGGATGAAATTTGGTGGACAGGTTGGGTGTGTGACCATGACGAATTGATTCGATTTTGGTGAAGATCCGAGTCTGGATCTGGATATGAGAATTATCTAGTTTTAAAGTGATTCTTCACCATTGAGAGATCGGGCCAAAACTAGATATAGCGTGATATTTCGAAAATGTATTGGGTCCGATATGTTCTCGAGGATCAGGTATGAGATGGCGGAGGTATGCGCTCTTTCGATTGTCCTTACAGTACTCTTCAGCAGATGTTTTAAGGTTTTACTGGTCTAATCTATTAATATTTTATATTTTGCCATCATATATTCTCAGGTCATTACCCACAGTGGACCTGGAAAGCCCAATGCAATGGAAATGTCTTGAATACTCGTTTAACATTCATCCGGGGCTCAATAACAATTCCAGACTGAAGGTCAGCGAGCTCTTTTTGATGCTGAATTTTCATTTACAATTGAGTTTCAATTCTGGCTGCATGCCTTTATAAAGTGATGCTGATCTGCAGCGGAACAAAATATATACGAGTAGGTTTGAAGGATCAATTCAAAATTTGGGTGCACTGCATACATCCGCACGTACACTTTGCATGCCCGTGCGCACGCTGCATGTACATTGGACAAAAAAGAAAATACACAATTTCACTCCACAGATCATAAGAACAATGAATGAAACGGTTGAGGAATTACACAATGAACCTTCTTTTTGCACCAAATGTTCTGGCTTCAAATCAAAGCGTTGGGAAAGTCGGCTTCAAGGCTCAAGACTTTTGGCCGCACACCAGTGCCGTCATCCGCAGCACACCAGATATGTCTATTAGTGGCTGGCTTGGAGCAGTATGGTCTGCAAGGTCTTATGAAACATCCCATCCATCACCCACACAACACCAGGCTTTCACAATCCTTGGACTCAAATGCTCCGATTCAAAGTCAAGCAGCCCTCCAACCCAATCTCCCTCACATTAATTCGCTCTTTATAAAACACCTTTCCTCGTCACCACATTATACCTCTTATTTCTTCTCATTATATATCTTCTTCGACACCAGCCTTTTCATGACAAGAAAGGAAAAGTACAATCGAAGAAGTTTTGAAGCAAAGTCCAAAGTGCAATAATTTCCTGAGTATCAAGTGCGCTTGCTCAAAATCCATCGGTTGAAATGATCTGGCATTTAAATTTCTCCTCTTCACCCAGTATCTTGCATGGTTGTATATAATCTTCAAAAAAATTAAAATATAGTTCAATGAAAAGAAACCATTTAGAAAATAGCAGTCTTGCGTCGTATCTTGCCAAAATTCTGAAATAGAGCCGCACGCATCGACAATTGTGCAAATGTACACATAATGTCTGTATCATATCAGGCTTTTCAAGGTAACTCAAACTGTGCTTTTGAATGTGGCTTTAATACATTTGAAAAGCAAACTATATAGTGACTAAAACCTTCATAAGAAGGCAAGATCAGCAGGCAGGTCTCTGCTTTATCAACGACGATGAACGTTACAGTCTGCAGGCCACCAATGCACCAGAATTTATCTTTCACCTTTCAAAGACAAGAACAATATGATGAAACAAAGATGCTATTCAGCTATACGACGTGAACACTGGTCGAAAGTACAGCAGGGAATGAATTCTGATGGTTGGGTGAACCTCGCATCTTATTACGCTAAATATAGAAAGGATTTCTGTCTGCATCCTGACAAGCTATCAAGATTAGCTCTGTCAAACATGCCTTGACCGACTGCACTATTGCAAAATTGGACAAAAATCAAACGATGCAAAGCATTACATTCTCCAAGTTATAGGTAATCACCAACTATTTAACGTCTACAACCATCGACTGAAGCAAAAAAGATAGTGCAGTACAAGTAAAATGTTGTACATCTGTTACACATGATGCGAGGCAAATTAAATCAACGACAAATATGTCCATCCAACCATCGGGACCATACTCTGTGCAGAGCATTGGTGCTGTTAAAGCAGTGTCCTTGGCTATTGGGCACAATCCTGGACGGGTCACCACTCCGACACAGTATACCAGCAAGCTGGCACTCATTTTGCCGACCTCGGAAGGATGACAGGCAGAGTCAACCCCACCTGGTATTAATTCAACAGCTGAGCAGGGTTTGAACTCAGGATCATAGGATCCCAATTCCACCACCCTAACCATGAAGCCAACACCAGGCATATACAAATATGTCTCTCGTGATTGAATGAGCTGGAAGCAAGATGGTAATAATAACACGAAATAAAGAAAAGAAAAAAGAACCATTTTATTCTTGCTCTGGTTGAAAAGGAGGTCAAAATGGGAGGGGATATATATTTTTAAAATATGTAAAAAGAAAGAAAGAAAAGCCAATCAATCCGCCAATAACACTGAACAACAAATTTCAAAATTTTTTTTTTACTGGAGATGTGTAAAGTGATTAAGACTAATTTGGGTACGCTGATTTCAAAAATCATAACCGTTTTGCTGTATCATGTCAGGATTTTCAGGAACAGAAATATTCCCATTGCCTAGAAGTCAGGATTTCAATGAAATTTACATATGTCTTTAACATGTCTATTTCGTACAATTGTTGTTAACTTGTGTTATATTTCTTTCTTTCAGATAAAGATGAGTAGGCATTCCTGTACCAATCATCCTGACAACTTCTGTTATGTCTGTGGTCGGTATACCAAAAAAGATCAACAGCGAAGTATATCTACAGCAGTGAAAATGAAGGCCGCCTACTTTCACTACTTTGGGTGCAAGGTGGGGGACCAAGAACAGAGCTGGGCACCACACATCTGCTGCACAAGCTGTCACACAACCTTGACTCAGTGGTTGGTGGGCAAGCGCGCGAGCATGCCATTTGCGGTGCCCATGATATGGCGTGAGCCGCAGAATCATCATGATGATTGTTATTTCTGCTGCACAAGCATCGCCGGCTTCAACAAGAAGAATAAAGGTCACATCAAGTACGCTGACTGCGTCTCTGCTCGTAAACCTGTGCCTCATGATGACGAGAACCCCGTTCCAACACCTCCAGCTGATCAGAACATAGCTGTAAGCAGTGGTGAAGAGGATGGTGATGATGAACCTTTTGAACCCGACACTCAAGAATCACACCTTCTGAACCAGGGAGACTTAAATGATCTTGTAAGAGATCTCTCGCTGTCAAAGGCGAAGGCAGAGCTGCTTGGATCAAGGCTGCAGCAGTGGAATCTACTTGAACCTAACACCAAGATATCCTTGTTCAGAGCACGTCACAGAGACATGGCTGAGTTCTTTGAGATGGAAGACACGATGACATTCTGCAGTGACATCAACGGTCTGTTGAAAGAACTTGGGTGTGATCACGATCCTGCAGACTGGCGCCTCTTCATCGACTCGGGGAAGAACAGCTTGAAGGCTGTTTTGCTCCACAATGGCAACGAGAAACCATCAGTCCCACTGGCTCACGCGTTCGGCATGACAGAGACCTATGAGACTATGCGGCAGCTGCTTGATTCCATCAAGTACAATGACTTCAACTGGCACATCTGCGGAGACTTGAAAGTGGTGGCGCTGTTGTTAGGGCTGCAGTCAGGCTACACGAAATACATGTGCTTCCTTTGTCTCTGGGATAGCAGAGACGACAAGAATCACTGGACGAAGAAAGATTGG